>NC_139220.1:126644703-126647203 GCF_055691185.1 Crinia signifera | reverse complement strand
AGTTGCCATCAAAGAGAAAATAATTACGTTGTAATGTGAGGGTCAACAAAAGGCAAAAAAGGTTAATATCAGGGCCATGGTAACAAGAACTGTTGAGTAGCAGTCTTTTAACTGATTCAACCCCCGCAGCATGCGGGATGTTGGTGTACAGACTAACGACGTCCATTGTACACAAGGAGCAGTTAGTCGGTAGGCATGAGAGTTCTTGTAGCTTGAGAATGACAGCTGTTGAGTCCCGTAGATATGTTCTCTGTGCCTGAATGGTCGGTTGAAGATAAAAGTCAAGGTATTTAGAAATTTTGTAGTACACCGAGTCTCTAGCCGCAATAATTGGCCTCCCCGGGGGGTTAGACATGCTCTTATGTAGCTTAGGAAGGGAGTATAAAACAGGGGCAACAGGGTTTTCTTGGAAGAGAGCCTTCGCAGTACTGGAGAGCAAAAGTCCATCTGAGACAGCTTGATCCAGGATGGTTTTTAACTCTTTGTTATACCGCTCAGTCGGATCGGTCGACAGTGGTGTGTAGACATCCGGATCACTTAATTGGCGATATAACTCATTTTTGTATTGTTGCAGGTCCTGTATAACGATACCCCCTCCTTTATCCGCAGAACGGATTACTATGGAGGGATCTTGACCCAAATTTTTTAGACAGAAAAGTTCATCTTGAGATAAATTGGGTATTTTATTGACAGAGTGTACCACCTCACTGGAAACAAGGTAGTCCAATGCTTTATTAAAGCTTTTGAGGGTGGTATTATTTGTGACAGGGTCAAACGATGATTTGGTGCGAATGGGGCAAATCGGGGCGGTAGATTGAGCTGAGTTAGGGTCCGCCTTGTGATAGAATTCACGAAGACGGAGTTTCCGATTAAATCGGTATGACTCAATTTTCCATTGGAAATCGCTGAATTTGGAGGTTGGAACGAAGGTGAGGCCTTTACTGAGAACTGCCATTTCTTGATCAGACAAAGGGCGATTGGAGAGGTTGAAGATTATTTGTTCTTCCTCCCGTTTGCCTTCTTTTTTGTGGTGCCGGATCCACTGGCCTCCCCGTCTGGTATTGGGTCTCCTTGTACGACCCGCTGATGGCGGGTCTTTACCCCTAAAGGGGGCCTCCTATTAGCTGAGGAATCGTCTGGGTCGCTTTGTGTGGAAAAACCACCACTAGACGTGTCAGTTTCACCCCACCTCTTGTAGGTTCTTGGTCTCCTGTAATTACGTTTTTTATCAGCAGTCTTTCTCTCCGATGGAATATTCAGGGCCCATGCATAGACTCGGCATTCAGCGTAGTCCTTCTGGACTATGTCCAGTTTATTGCGCTTAAATTTAATCAGATCCCTCCAAAAGTTATCAATTTGCGAATTGAGTTTTGTAATCCAATCTGTCTCGGTGTCGGCTTTTCGACACACTAAAAGCCGACACCGAGACAGATTGGATTACAAAACTCAATTCGCAAATTGATAACTATCGGAGGGATCTGACATAGTCCAGAAGGACTACGCTGAATGCCGAGTCTATGCATGGGCCCTGAATATTCCATCGGAGAGAAAGACTGCTGATAAAAAACGTAATTACAGGAGACCAAGAACCTACAAGAGGTGGGGTGAAACTGACACGTCTAGTGGTGGTTTTTCCACACAAAGCGACCCAGACGATTCCTCAGCTAATAGGAGGCCCCCTTTAGGGGTAAAGACCCGCCACCAGCGGGTCGTACAAGGAGACCCAATACCAGACGGGGAGGCCAGTGGATCCGGCACCACAAAAAAGAAGGCAAACGGGAGGAAGAACAAATAATCTTCAACCTCTCCAATCGCCCTTTGTCTGATCAAGAAATGGCAGTTCTCAGTAAAGGCCTCACCTTCGTTCCAACCTCCAAATTCAGCGATTTCCAATGGAAAATTGAGTCATACCAATTTAATCGGAAACTCCGTCTTCGTGAATTCTATCACAAGGCGGACCCTAACTCAGCTCAATCTACCGCCCCGATTTGCCCCATTCGCACCAAATCATCGTTTGACCCTGTCACAAATAATACCACCCTCAAAAGCTTTAATAAAGCATTGGACTACCTTGTTTCCAGTGAGGTGGTACACTCTGTCAATAAAATACCCAATTTATCTCAAGATGAACTTTTCTGTCTAAAAAATTTGGGTCAAGATCCCTCCATAGTAATCCGTTCTGCGGATAAAGGAGGGGGTATCGTTATACAGGACCTGCAACAATACAAAAATGAGTTATATCGCCAATTAAGTGATCCGGATGTCTACACACCACTGTCGACCGATCCGACTGAGCGGTATAACAAAGAGTTAAAAACCATCCTGGATCAAGCTGTCTCAGATGGACTTTTGCTCTCCAGTACTGCGAAGGCTCTCTTCCAAGAAAACCCTGTTGCCCCTGTTTTATACTCCCTTCCTAAGCTACATAAGAGCATGTCTAACCCCCCGGGGAGGCCAATTATTGCGGCTAGAGACTCGGTGTACTACAAAATTTCTAAAT
>NC_139220.1:126592203-126639703 GCF_055691185.1 Crinia signifera | reverse complement strand
ACTTGCAGAAAGCCAGCGATGACCTTCAAGGAAAACTGGAAAGTCTCCAGTCTGATATGTATGGAAAGGAGTCTGAAGTTTCTGCCATCCGACAAGATCTAAAAGTATGACTGAGATGTTTATTTCTCTTTCTTGGTGACATAATACATGCCTGCTTACTCTACTGAGCTCTGCGCTGCCTGCAACTCTGAATAAGAAGCAAAACACAAATGATCTAGCTTTATAAATTGTAGAGGGTCCTATATCATTAGTTGCATGATATTAGAGTGATTATTATCATTCTGCATTAACAATGTGTAAACAATAACCAAATGTATATTTATTTATTATTATAATTCCTCAAAATATTATATATAGTTTAAGCTGTTTATAGTTTATATGGCTTATGGGGGTGTGTGTGTAGGTTTATATGCATAGATAGACAGATTACGCATTGTAACTGTGTTTACAACAACAATCTAAAATTCGTTAAGTGCCAAGGAAAATCAACATATGGGATGACTAAGCGCCTCATCCGGATATACACCACTTCCATATCTGAAATATAGTACAAGGACAATGGTGCCTCCTAGTGCAATACTATGTTAAGGGCCACCAGAATATGTAGTAAAAGTGGATTTTGTGTTCTCTGATTAGTCTGTAGAGGAAAAGCTTATCCTAGCTCAGGAGGAGCTGAAATGTAACCGGAATGAAATAAGCAGCCAGAATAAACAGATCAAAGAGCTGACCACACTGAAGACCACCATGGAGCAGGACATATTGACAAAGACAAACCAGCTAAAGGAGCATGGACAAAGCCTGCAGGAATTACAAACGCATAAGGTATTTATCAGCATTTGTTTCCATCGTTTAGTTTATGTAGAAGTTCCATAACGCGTTGTGCTGTAAGAGTTCTATCATATCATTGCTGACCTTTTATTATAATTGCCAAGTGCACAGATTCCTTGGCTAGCTGTGGTTGCAGGAACTAATCTGACAGCCTCCTGTGGGGCAGAAGGGGGGGAATAGCTTTTCACTTCATCGTGTAGGACACTTGTGACAAATAATTTTGAGAGGGTTTCAGCACAAAGAATCAGAAATATGTTATCACATCCCACACTCATGAATTTTTATACACAGCCATATTAAGCTGTGATCAACTGGTACATCTGGTACAGAGCATTCCGGGTCAAGATATTCATGACAAACCATTATTTAGTCCTGGCGCCGTGCCATGCCCAAATTAAATAGTATCAGCAAATGTAAGTTGCATCCACCTGAAATCTGCAAACCTCTAAATATATACAAATTGCAGAAGAAGAAAAAATCAGGTCTTGCTACTACAAACATAGCTGGCACATAATTAAATGTAATGAAAAACAATTGAGGTACTTGTGTAGTTTCACGGAGCCCTGCAAGGGGACTCAGATGCTGGCGCCATGAAACTACACAAGTACCACAATTAAATATATTTTCAAAAGCCATATAACACTCCCAGGAGTTAAAAATAATTGAAATATAACATATAAAAAAATACCATATATCATAAATAACGTACCTAGATAGTGTAAATTGCTAAATATGCACCAGTTGCAGTCATAGCCCTGATGAGTGTGGTATGACTGCCTGACAATCGGGATACCGACGTTTAGTATCCCGACATCAGAATCCCAACTGCCGGTGCTCCGACAGGGGGGGGGGGGGGGGGCGAGCGCAAAGAAGCCCCTTGCTTGGAGTCTTGTTTCACAAAAAATGGGTTGCTCCTATGTAACATACATGAGTAATGTAGATGCACCATAGATATCAACTGGAATGGTATAATGCAGCTCATGGCAATGAATGCTTCTTTAGAATCCTGTGTCTGAAAGGGCTTCGTAGAACTTTTACTTCATGATATTTAAGATTTATGAACCTTGAACCTTGTAGGATCTAGGCATTCCTTTATCTACAGATTCCTTCTTAAAGAAGAGCCCACAATATATAGAAATAAATGGTATGCAATACCCCTCGGAGAAGCTCTGTCACATCTGGAGTCTCCCATTGTATGGCATATAGACTATTTCTAGCTCCTGGACTATAGTGGTGGGTTATAGGTCAAATCACTGCTGAGCTCATCAACTTGCCATTCCTAGATCTATTTATGTGATGTTTCACAGTGTTCCTTCCCCAGGACAAGATTTGGTGCTTGTTTCCTAGCACGGCGCCCATCGCATGCCTTAATTAGTGGTATGCGATGGGACCCGATTTTAGGGTCCTAAGAGCCGCACTGTACAATTTTAATATCACTTTGCATGCCATTACAATGGCATGCAATGCAATGCAATTTCTAATTGTACAGGCACCCTGATGGGTGATTACTATGTAAAATGCACCCCCATTGTTAATGCCACCCCCACTATCAACGCCAACCCGAAGCGTGGCAAGTGCAGCGCGCGAGGGGCGGCGTTACGTGTCCTCTGACCTTTTCATACCCCCACTATCCACGTCAGCGGTGAGTTGATTTTATATATTGTGGGACGTGGAATACATGTGAAGTTATCCGCGTCCCCTCGCGGGGCTCACTGCGCTCGCCACGCTTCGGGCTCACTGTGCTCGCCACACTATATAAAATCAACTCCGACGTGCCAATGTCAGGATGTATGAGGACACATCTGTATAGACAACATTATACACCTAAATTTTTAAAAAAGGAACCTGTATGTGTTTAATATGCAATTCTATGCGGAGACAGGTCAAAATCTCACTGTAGTTAATGCATAAAGGGGATTATTCTGATTCACTCGGAAAGGCATACTCACTCTCTAATGGACAAAACAATGTGCACTGCAGGTGGGGCTGAGAGAGTTAGATTTGGGTGTTCTATTGTTTTTGTGCAGGGTAAGGCTGGTTTCACACACTCCGGTTCCTGCCGGACGGTGAAATCCCGCACGGCCAGGGAGCCGTGCCGCACACACTAGTTTATCATGGAAGGGATGGCCACAGCCCGGCAGCCGTCCCTTCCAGTGGTGGGATCCGGCTGCAGCCGTGTGGCCGTCCCGTGTGAATGGACACAATAGTGTCCATTCACAACTAATGTGTGCGGCACGGCTCCCTGGCCGTGCGGGATTTCACCGTCCGGCAGGAGCCGGAGTGTGTGAAACCAGCCTATGTACTGGCTGCTTTATTTTTACACTGCATTATAATTATCAGTTTGAAGTACACCCCCACCCAAGTCTAAAACTATCTGCACATGTTACATCAGCCCCACCTGCAGTGCATATGGTTTTGTCCATTAGAGAGTGATAGTGCCTTTTTGAGTGAATTAGAATAACCCCCAAAGTTCCTGAGTTCACAGACTAGGAAGAACTATTGCTTCATTGTGTATTTACCTTCGTTATCTGGTCACTCCTATCAATTCCTTTTGGTATTTTTCTATGTTTCAGGCCCACACTGACAAAGAGCTGAATGATGAAAGGGTTAAAGCAGGCAATCTAAATTCTCTAAAGGAAAAGTTTGAACAAGAACTAATGAAGAAGACTGAGGAACTAAAGAATGTCAGAGAGGACTACCAAAAGGTCATTTTATTTCTAGTTAAATGTTTTTACTAAATACATTTTATTCATAGTTAAGACGCAATTTCTGGACAAAGGTTGCCCAACACGATCAGTCTCTCGCAGGTACTGGTGTGCCAATATGGGCTGTTTGGCGCAACTGCAGCAAAGATATGTGAGGATAAATCTGTAGTAGCTGCAGGAGGCCATGATATGACATATACATTCTTGGCTACTTAGAACCAATGCTACAAGAGCATGAACACTACATGTGGCATATATTGTTAAAAAATCTAAAATATTTTTCTATAGCAATAAGTTTTTTAGCATTCAATGAAATCACGTAGAACCTCCAAAAAATGTCTGACTTTCCGTTTTCCAACAGAAAGTAAGCAGTTTGGAGGAAGCCAAACAACTACTGATTCAGCAGAAGCTGGAGCTGCAGGGCAAGATGGAGAGCTCTGCGGGTGCTCTGCAACAGGAGAAGCTGCTGCAGCAGACTCTCAAGGATGACCTGAAAAGAAAGGAGGTGGAATGGAAGAAGCAGCATGCAGAGCTACAACATAAACTTGTGAGTGAATGGTTTTTAATGTGCTGTGTTTCATTAGGCCACATAAATTGTTGCATAGATTTAGGGGGGTATTCAATCCCATGCCGCAATTTCCGATGGGGGAATTAGCGACAGGTGCCTATTCAATGCTGTCTTTCCCGACAGCATTGTAGAAAGCAGTCTGGCTCCTTTTTGCCGAGGCTGTTGATGCTCAAGCTCACAGTCGTAACTCAACAATCCATGGCTGTTACTCCCGGCCACACACACCCTTTTCGGCACTGGGCAGGTGGGACATTGAATCCCGCTTGCCGATTTGCTGCTGAACGGGCTGAGAACGGTACAGGGTCACAACTGCTGGGACGTCCCGACAGTCGTGACCTGGGATTGAATATGCCCTTTAAGGTGCCCATACACGGTGAGTTTGCACCATGCGATGCGCACTCCCGCAGTAGAAAATTTATGTGCTGCACATACTTTTTGTACTTCCCTCGTATCGCACGCAAATCGCATGTGTTGCGATGTGATCCAGCCCATAACTGGTGTGATCATCACACAGTGTATGGGCACCTTTAGTCTCAGTCAAATTGTATATGCTAGAAATTTGTCAGTTCCAAGTAATACCTTTTATATATTGCCTTAAAAACCTGGGTTATTGCCGTGTCAACCCAGGTCACAGCTCGGTGGAAACTGCTCCCTCCCAAAAAATTCCCAAGTTGAGTGACCCGGCATTCCTTCCCAGGTTTGAGCAGGGTTCTACATGAATACGACCTGGTAACACTGCAGTGGAAACAGGTGCAACTGGGATAACTTGATAAAGCCGCTGATTGCATCTTCCTGGGAGCTGGCAGGTGTTGTCATCAATGTGAGCCTGAAAAAGGGCATTTTTAATGACATCCGGTTTTATCGGGCTGACCCAGGTTCAGTGTAAAGTGGTGAAACCCAGGTTGCAATGGAAATTGGCCCTGAGTCTGGTCTGACCCTGTTGAGTGATGCCCAAAATGCCAGGTCAGATCTTGGGTTTTGATGGAAAAGGGATATTTCTGAAATAAATCAACTTTCTGTTGATGTTTCCTTTCAAGGGTGTACAGCGATTCAGCCCATGGATGATTCCGGTTTTTATGTTTGTTTTTCACCTAACGTACACTGAGAGTGACCTCATGGAGAGATGTTAGGTTAGCAATACATTTCTCACAAGTAATATCTTGCCTACATAGGTTTTAAGGTAAAACCTGTTCTTCATCAAGCATTTTTGTGGCGTTGATATGTTGTCAGTGTTTGAAACGGCACCTTATGGAATGTGAAATATTTAAACAAATTATTTTTGCTAACCCCAGGGAATATTAATAACATAACACTCATCTGCATTTTTTTTCTACATATTTCTAATTAGGCTACAGAAACAAAAGATAAAGAGGAGCAAAGAAAGAAGCATGAAGAGAATGAGTCAAAGCTGACTATGCAAATCACAGCATTAAATGAAAACCTGGCTACTCTAAAGAAGGAATGGCAGAGCAGTCAGCGCAGGGTCGGGGAGCTGGAAAAGCAAACCGATGACCTGCGAGGAGAGATTGCAGTATTGGAAGCAACAGTACAAAACAACCAGGATGACAGGCGTGCACTACTAGAGAGGTAGGTGATTGTGTGCGCGTGTGTGTGTATATAATTACATCACATATAGAATGTTACCGTTTTCGGTCACCCACAGTTTACATAGGTGTGAATTATTAGATCGACAGTTAATGGGTCAACATTTTTTTTTTTAAATGGTATGTATATAATTGGACATTTTCTTTTCAGATATCTCAAAAGTGAGGGTGAAATTGAAAAGCTCCAAGCCAAAGTAGTAGAACTACGGAAAAAAGTAGATGAAACCACATATGCCATGGAGGAGCTGGGCAGAGAAAATCAGTCGCTACAGGTAATACGCCAGTCGTCGGCCATCTTACCATGCCCTTTCCTTCTACTTATTTCCCTAATTACTGTAAGCAATTTGGTTACAGTACTAAGTTTTTCTGTAAAAAATAAAAAATAAAAAATGATTTGGCAGACACTGTAAGGACATATTCTCAGAATAGGATGTGAGGTGTTTTGTTGACATGGTCATAATAATATCAACATGCTCACAATGTCAACATTGACCAGGCTTAATTTCATGTCGGCCTGTATGAGATGTCAACATAGAAGTCTAGTGGTGCATTACCTTGTATGGATGTCTCACCATGTGTCTTCTGGGTCTGGCAATCATCATGTTAACATTGTGAGCATGGCATGACATGTTCAATTTTGACATCATAACAATATTAATGTCGGCAGCATGTAGACTTCCCCTCAGAATCAGCTACCTTATTATACTTACTGTATACAGCTGCCTATTCAATTGAGAGCTGCTGCCCCTGCCTATCATGTTATGGTCTCGTTGGGGAATGGTGTTTGTACGGTTACTGCCAAACATGACATTACTGGGTATCCGTGGGGAGGGGTTGGCTTTGTACTGCCTGTATACTAACTTTGGTAACATTGACTGCTCAAATATACTCAGGGAATGGGGGGGGCGGGGGGGGGGGGAATGGGGGGGTGTGAGGGAAACATGTTGGAACATAAGGAATATGTAAATTCAGGCACTGTGCTATATAATAGCGTCTATTATATACTCTATTATGGGACCATGAGCCAGCATACCCCATTGTTGTCAGTGTCATGTGTCTCACATACATATACATCTACTTTGCAGATAAAAAGCAGTCAGGCTCTAAACAGAAAATGGACAGAGGACCATGAAGTACAGAACTGCATGGAGTGCGGAAAAGGATTTTCTGTAACGATAAGAAAGGTTGGTCCTAAAATATTTATTATTCGTTAGCTTAAAGCGCTTTTCTCCAGTAAGGTTATTTTTACACTGACTAATTTTGCTGTAAGCTCTTATGGAACATACATACTTCAGATATACAGTATTTCTATGAATGTCCTGTGCCTATTACATAACTAACTAACTTATTTATCATTGTCTAAGTGTACCTCATAATGGGCTTTTGGGGGCAGTCTCCCAAACAGACAGCGTATAGTCATGGTGTGTATGGCACAATTTAAATAGAAAAGTACTTTAAAGATAGGACATTAAAAAATATATCTGTATTTCATGCTAGTGCCTGACCCTAACCTCCATACCGCTCTGCCTAATCCCATCCCCCCCTCCTCGTCTTCACACTAGCCTGCCCTGTATACTTGGCAATTTGGGATGCCAGCCGCGATCGGGGCGTCGATCTTCTGGCGGTAGTATACGGAACGCTGGCATCCTGACCGCCGGGACGCTGAATGTATCCCCTATAAAATGATGGATATTTTCACATTATTACAAAACTCCCAGGGTTTACGTACTTGCTGATAAATCCTTTTCTGTGATTACATGGGATACGCTGGTGTATAGCATTCTACCCCATTGGAAAAAGGAGAAACACTCGTTTCACTTGTCCGATTTGGCCACTTTTCACCCGATTCCAACAGATCGGGCTGAGAAAAGTGGCCAAATCTGATGTGCTTGACATCTGATCCACTCTCATACGTGGCCCCATGCGGATAGGACCTGGAGATGGCAAGTGCTGCACATAAGATGAATCAGATACAAGAGGATCTGGTAGCACTTGTTGGGGGTCGCATGTGATACATTAAGCAGGGCTCCCCGGCGGGCAGTTGCTGAGGTATCGCATGCGAGGCTACATACGATACCTCAGAGTGGTGTATGGGAGCCTTGTAGTTCCCTCTACAGACCCCCATTCTTTGCCTGTTAGATAGTAGTGGCAGAATAGTTCTGGTGTTCCCTCAGCCTTTTTACCAGCAACATATACATCTATACGCTATCCATGGGGCTGTTTAAGCTTAGACAACGTTATCTTATATGTGTACAGGATTGAATCTAGTAAAGAGTGACGATATTGTAAAGAGTGTATCTTGTAAAGAGTGACGATATTGTAAAGAGTGTATCTTGTAAAGAGTGACGATATTGTAAAGAGTGTATCTTGTAAAGAGTATGTTCCGTTATACAGTTATCAGGAAGGTGACCACTGGATGATTTATATACAATAGGTTTAATGGAAAAGAAGTATATTTGATCTTTAGAATTCAGTGAAATTTAAATAAAGTAAATAAATTTATCTTGTTAAGGGATTTAGCATTTTGTATATACCCTGATATTGTGAAGTTTTGTGTGTGTATATAAACCTATTTTTTCTTTTCTCTCTAGCACCACTGTAGACATTGTGGAAATATCTTCTGTGCAGAATGTTCAGCAAGGAATGCCTTAACGCCCTCCTCCAAAAAGCCAGTCCGTGTTTGTAATACATGTTTTAGCGATTTGCAAGGGTAGGATTGCTTCCCTCGACAAATTACACTTAGTATTTTTGTTATTGCACTTCATAAAGCACTCAAAGTACTTATTCCTTTCGATAGGATTGTAAAATTTGACAACAAAAATACATTTTGAAATGTTTTATTGATACAAAGTAAAATTATTGCATTTTACATGAAACGCAAGCCTAAGCGTATCCAGCTTTTTCCTAAGCATCTTTCTGTTTTGCTGACATTTTCATATTGTTTAGCTGCCTGTAAATAGTAGGCTAACAGAAGCAACTACAGTATGTATTTTTTTATACATAATTTGATCGTATACAAGGAAATACATTCATTTGAGATGTGATTTGGTAATCGATGATTAAGGCTGTAAAACTGTGGAAGGATCTATTTTTTTTCCAGCAATTGTACAGCGGTGTTTCTTGTTCTGTGCATTTCTGCATTTCAGAGATATTAATGCGGTTTTACCTGGTATTATTAAGTCCACCGTCACCCACTCCTTGCAGTTATATATCACTAGTATGTAGACAGAATTGGGGCATATCCATGTTCTAGTACTTTTATTTTTCTTATCAAGACCGTTATTGTGACCGCAAGTATGTTTTCTTAAGTATCCAACATAACCAGAATATTTACCCTTGAAAGGAGTTTGCCAGAGCTATACTTGTCCTATAAATGTGGGCAGCTGCATCATTAATGTGGGTGTGTTTCCACCTTTGTTACCCATATCTGCCTCCCATAATACTCATGAAGATCACTGGAAAATAGACTTTGCACTGAAATACTGTTATATATGAGAATATGTACACCAATACATAACGCATCTGATGATTCACTTACCAATAATTAGCTGACATTAACAGTGAATTATTAACACTGATTTACACTCCTCCCGTGAGGCAGGATGGGTAGTACTTACTAATTGTGCGCTCAATGGATACCACTTTATTACCAAATGCATGTGCTGCTATTTTCGGTTATTTCTGTGTAGTATTTCTTTAACCATTTTACTGCAAAACACAAATCTCATTTTATGAAATGATTACTCTGTGCATCCTGCTGGTCCTTTAGAGATCATACTTTTCCATGAGTAGGGTCATGATCTCACCACAATATTATATTGTAGGTACAAGTGTTGGGGGTTAAAGCCAATAGTTGTATTTAGTGATAAACAATCCGAGCGCAAACTTAGTCGACAATGATTTCCTTATATAGTAGTTCAAATTCTAATAGTAATGTTCCCTGAAACATTCTGCTGATTATTGTACAGATGTTTGTCTACAGACAGCCCTCTTGCGCTTTAAACAGTCCTTGGCATGCCTCTAAAGCGCATTGTGTCGTCTTTTTTTTTTTCTGCAACTTTTTTCAATATAAGGCATCTTATTATCATTGCTATGATTAAAATGATATCCAGCTTGCCTATATTCTGTGTGCGACTTCAGCTCTATCTGTATACGAGATTCTACGTTAGTGTTTTCCTGGAAAACACTAACGTAGCATTTAGTAAGCCGATGCAGCCTCAATCAATATTATTTCTTGTGCATCTTTTTCACATAGTGATGAGAATAAGATGCATTTTTGTCAAAATATAAAACACCTGGCGTTTGAAGAGTTGCATTGGAACTGCCGGCTGGTTCACAGAACACATCTTGCAGTGTATTGCGTATTTATACCTAGATGCATGAAGACACATTTGTAATCTTTTGTTCTCTTGCTTGATCATCTTTCCTCAATCAAACCTCCCTAGTAGTAATGAGACTGGTCATTACGGTAAAATAGATGCTACAGTATGTTACTTAGCTCTGCAAAGTAGAAAACCATTATATATTAGTCTTAAACGCCAATAACTCTAAAATGGTGACACATTATTCCTATATCCATCTACAGTATTATCATAAGCCATCTCTGGTTCATGGTCTACAGTATCTAGTCTGTCTGAGATCAGCTGGGTTTTGAAGTCATAAATGAATGTACAACCTCTGACTGAAAACAGTGCACTTTCTATGTAACACACCCTTCAGTACTTCCCTCCTTTGGCTAAGTGCTTATATGTTGCCAAATGTAGAATATTTACAACTCTTTATGCCATACACAAACCCATAGGTGTGCAGTTTTCTTTTGCGCTTTACAGGCTTAGCAGTGTCTCTGCTGCAGTTGTGGCCTAAATCAAGCTTTTTGAGAGTGAGAGATAGGGTTGTCCCTACAAAGTGGTACTTCCCACTGGGTTGGGTTTTACATTGTCACTTCCAACCCGCCACTTTGTAAGCAAAGCCCATAGTGTCCAAGATGACTGAGGAATGTATTCTATGTAAATCCACTGTACAATATTGTAGCTATATTTTTCTTTTTTTGTTTTTAAGGATATTCGACTGGAAGTGCGGAAAAGTAACTTTACAGATATATAGTGTATGATATTGTGACTGAAGTCATATTGTGAAAATTTAACTGTGTGTCTGCACTACTTATATTTTACAGCCCGGTTAGGGTAAAGTAGAATGCTGATCACACCCGTATACATATGTAGTATACCTGTTCTGCTTCTCTTTTTGGTCTAGTAATGTTTCCTTTATCAGAATAGCAGTTATAGCCAGGCGTATTGGCCTTGTAGGTATGAACTAGGATTCTCAACAGAAATATTTTATTACATTTATTTTAGGTTTTAAAGTATTAACCCAAAAGTGAGAGCCCTGTCGCGTTTGGACAGTACGGGGGGAAATTTACTAAAGGAAATTTGTAAAAAAAATAGGTGTATTTGTATCCAGAAATACACTTATTTTTGACATTTACTATCCCGAAAATACGGCAATTCGTATTGAGGTGCTATCAATACGAATACCAATTGCAGTATTTTCGGGATAGTAAATGTCAAAAATAAGTGTATTTCTGGATACAAATACACCTATATTTTACAAATCTCCTTTAGTAAATTTCCCCCTAATTGTCTACATTCACCTGTACTTACTAAAGTGGACAGAGCACGGATAAGAGA
Organism: Crinia signifera; assembly: GCF_055691185.1. Classification (NCBI taxonomy): domain Eukaryota; kingdom Metazoa; phylum Chordata; class Amphibia; order Anura; family Myobatrachidae; genus Crinia; species Crinia signifera. Next base: position 126,628,311 of record NC_139220.1, on the reverse strand, counting down.
GGTGCTGTGTTTATGCAGTTGCTGAACTGGTTTGATTGGATCACTCTTGGCCGTGCTAGGTTATTATACATGTTAAAACTGCTACCAGAACTATATGTTGTCATTTGTGTATTTAGGGGAATCCAAATTGTGACACGTAATTTTCTAACAACATATACCAGGTGCCTACACTGATTTTTTTTTTTTCCCCCATTTATTTTTGTAATGCGTTTTTTTTATAATTAGTTATCCTTTTGTGAAAACATGCCAACGAAGTGGGATTGCATACTAAATAGAATTATTTTGTAGGGATTGAAAGCAAAGCATTGCCCAGCAGCAGTAGCAGCAAAACCTGCTGTCTAAACGGAGATCTATGCTACTTCTACCTCTGGAACACCTCTACATTAGGAAGCCCTTAGGCCCATGACATCATCTACAGTGCTGTTTAGTGGCCTGGGCAGCAGCACAATGTACCTGGCCATAAAAGGGTGTCCCTGGAATGTTTGTGCTGCCTAGCTCACATCCCACTCTGGGGCAGTATCTTCACCCTCTGAGCCCATTGCAAAAGTTCCTGTCGTTCATCCAGGTGGAATTCAAACTATTATCACGTGTTTCTCTGGAAATAACATGTATGTTCACATTGCCTCTGTATCTGCAAGATATTAAGTGTATGTGCATAACATCTTTGACTACCTCCTTTTAAGTATGTGTACTCACTTGCTTGCTGAGATTAGCAGGTTATGCTACGTATGCAAAATCTATTGTAGCAAGACTCATTGTCAATATCAAAATGCCATGGGTCTAATATTACCAGCTTAAGAATGGCAGACATGGCTAATTAGGGGGAATTAGACCCAAGACTGTAAATTGTTTTATTCTGTATTTCATTAGATAGTTTTATTAATCCTACAGGCTATATATATGTAACAATATTTGGGGCAAAATGAGCTTGTCTAAGTCAAATAATTTTATAAGTGCAATATCATTCATGTGCATATAATGTGAGCAGTATTTGACTCCTGAAGTAATGAGGGCTTGTGTTTGTGCCATTCATGTATTATATTCAACGTGCCATAAAGTCACTCTGAACTCACCTTATTATTGTGCCATTCATCTTGTATTCTCTTTGTTTTAAAGTTCCATTACCACCTGCAGCTACTGTATTTCGCCTCTCTGACTCTGCTCTGGGTTCTGTTGTCCAATAACGAAGGTTGAACTTGATGGACCCAAGTCTTTATTCAACCTTAACTACTATGTAACCAAGAGCTCCCCCTTCCTTTTCCCCTGCAGTACACTGAGGCTGTGCCATGCTGTAATGGGGGTTGGTTAGTGGGAGGACAAATAAGAATCTGCAGTTGTGAATACTCCAAATCCAAGCCATTTTAAAGTGACAACAATTTTTCACCACGGTCAATGCAACTTTCAAATTATTCACTGGATACAGTATTTGCAAAAAAATACATTTGGCCAAATTAATAATGACAAAGCTACTTTTAAGTAGCAGATGCATACATTGTAGAAAGATTACCTTATGTACAGTATGATGGTCACAAGTGCACCCAAAATAATCAAACTAATGTTACATCCAAATTTAAGTGATGCTTAATTGTAGTTCACCGAATGCATTTGGATAAACATATTCTGTATGTCTAATTAATAACCTGAGTCTTCTATAATGAACAGATGTTGTGTAGAGGGCTCAATCTTGCATCCAGGTGATCTCAATTAGTTAAATAAAAAAAGAATCAGCAGACTAGGATTGTATGATGTGTGGCCAGGCCCTCACATATTCTGAATCCATATCACAGCATCAAGAATTTGGTCTCTGAAATGTATCATTGTAAACAGCCAGGGCCCAGACTCCGATAAGAAGACATTATTATCTTATACTTCTACCTATGTGCTCTGTGCATATGAGGCTTTCTAGCTGTGTATTGGCATAGAAGAGGCCACAATGTGCATTCAGACACCTCACAGCCCACAGGAGAGGGATTGCAAGATCCCTCTCCAGTAGGGCTGTCCAGTTGTATTTAATGGGCTAAAGCCATTTAAGTCCTGTTCACCTATGCATGCAAGATCTACAAAGCTAACTTGATCTTGTTAGATACCATCCCTATAAAAAACTATGGGTGTGGCTGAAGCTAGGGTCAGCTTGAGAGAAAGCAGGAGATACTGCACCTTTTAATATTGCCTGCTTTCTGTATTGTTACATTTCAGTGACATTTTATTCTATCCTTAAATATGCAAATATCCACATTTCTAAGTACAGAATTGACCCCGATCATCATCATCATCAACTTTTCATTTATATTATATTACTAAAAAATAAACCTAATCCTGTTTTCTAATGTAATCTCTTTCTTGCAATCACCCCATAATTCAGAGAAGCGATACTGGGTGTATTTAACAGATGATTATTATTGGTTCCTGGGTTACAACACATCTTTAGGTGCACCAGTTTCACAAGTGTACCATCTATCACAGTATACACTATACCTGTATATGATTCTGCAAATGTTAACAGGTGGGGTTTTTTTTGTGTTTCGGTTACGTTAGAAAATCTAGTAATTATTCAATGTGTTGCTGTTTCTAATACAACTGTGAGAAATGAATCCACACTATCTAGCAGTATGGGTTTGGGTGTAACCCATCGTGAGGAAGAGGGGAGTCTGCACATATAAGATGGCACTGATTGTTTTCCCATTCTGCAGGGAATGTGTCACTTTTATGGGGGGGGGTCTTGTGCACTTTGAGAAAATAAATTTTTGCTGAACTTTGCAATGCAATTTTATGCAGATTATACTACACTACACTTGGTTAACTGGAACATACAGAGTTTTGCATGAGTATTTGACATGTTTTCTTTCTAAGACCTCCTTTCAATGTTGTGTTTATACTTGTGATCATGTAGTGGTGCCTTATGGTGAGACATCTTGCGGGTCATAAGATGATTGGCGTGGAAGGATGCCTGATTAATTGTTATTTGTTTTCTAATCTGTATAATAAATGGCAAATAAAATAGATCTTTCTAACTATTATCTGTGGTATGCAATAGATTTGTTTTTCTTGGGACATTGTAGAGATTAGACTAAAACAAGCAGTTCTATAGAGGCCTTATAAAATCGGCTTATTTTTATCTGGAAACCTTTCCTAGGCTAAGGGCCAGATGTATGAAGTTTTGAAAATTAATAAAGTGGGCGGAGATAAACGGCCAACCAATCTGCTGTCTTTTTTTTTTTTTAAACACCGCTTGTAACATGGCAGTTGGGATCTGATTGGCTGGTACTGCACCTCTCTCCACTTTATCGTGTTTTCAGTCTTAGGGGTTGATCCCATTAGGTCCGAAGGGTGCGAGGTCCCATTCGGGTGCGGTTTTCATGTGTTTAAACGCTGGAAACCGCACTGGATTCAGCCGATCTTGCACCCTTCGCTGGGCCAAATTCAATTAAAATTGCTCGCACCCCTATGGAAGTGCGAGCGCTTTTAAGTGAATTCAGCCCGCCGTAAGGCGCCTGGTGCCATGATGATTCGCACTCGTGACTCAGCCGCACCCATTGGGATCGACCCCTTAGTTAGTGTGACCAAAATAAAGTTGGATGACTAATATCTCTACAAATATCTGACAATGGTTTTGTGGAAGGATAATTGATAGTGTTTTTGTAATATAAATTAGGAGCAGAAGCTAAAGATGATATTGCATCTACTACTAGTTACCTCTGGTTCATGCAGCCTAATGCATAACTATTAAAGTGTAAAACTAAATATTTCCCAAAAAAACAGGCACCATATGCAAACCTAATGCTTGACAGGCCTCCCTGCCTCGTGAGTGCATTTATAGCAGGGAAGAGTTGTTCTGTGGAGTAAGTAGTGTAGGAGGGAGAATAGATCAATGTGACCTGTTTTATAGAACTTTTTATTTGCATATAGTACACACTGGTTTTCTTGTCTCTCTTCAAAGCGGAGAGAGAGAGAGCAAAGAGAAATGCAGATTAAAATTTCAACTTGAAATTAACAAGAATGTACTAAGAATAAAGTAAAAACAATTATCGATTCTGTTTATGTATTTACCCACATCGACTGATAACTACTGCCTAATGCTGCCCATACACTTGTGAGATATTGTATACAATCATTAGATTTAGACCAATTCTGGCTGATAAATCGAAAGACTGTACGCAGTTTTAAGGGACTTTTCGACGCTATGCGCGGGGACGCTTTCGAATGACGCGTCGATACATATGTGCTGCACATAATATCTATCGAATTGTAGGAGCAGTTTTTAACCACATGCAATCGCTCAAATACAATCCAGGGGTGGGGGGCGAAAGGGACTCATTTAGCGGTTTGGGGAGAGGGGACCATAGTGACTGCAGGCGGCGTACCTGCCTCTCGTATCAGGGGGTGGTGGAGTAGTGTATGCTAGCAGTAGCGCTTGCGGGAGTCAGCGGTGGTGGGAGAATTTTTTAAATACTGGGCTGCCCTGTGATTGGCTGAGCTCTCTCAACCAATCACAGGGCAGCCCAGTATTTTAAACAAATCTGCCACCACCGCTGACTCCCGCAAGCATACTACTGCTAGCATACACTACTCCACCGCCCTCTCCCAGCACCCGATGTGCCATCAGAAGATGGCATGCTGCATCGGGTGCTGACTTTTGCACCCAAAAAATGTGATCAGACTCAATGGACATAGTACTTCGATGTCGCATCGAATCGCACCTCATAAGTGTATGGGCACCATTAGTCTGTAGTGTGATAATTGTTCAAACTCGGTCTTCAGGACCCCACATAGTTCACTTTTCCAGGTCACCCGGCAGGTGCACAGGTACATTCATTACTCATTGACTCAAGTTGCGCTAATTATGTTCACTTGATTCTGAGAGGAGACCTGCAAAACATGCACTGTGTGGGGTCCTGAGGATCGACTGAGAACCTGTGGACGAAGGGGTGAATGTATTATTCATAGCAATAATAACACTTATCTGGTTTCAGCTCCTCATTCACAGTAATGCTTCACAAAATTGATCTAGTCCGTTTATTAAAAAGTTTTATGGTGTACTGCGGTATTAAATAAGTGCAAACATTGTTTCACATGGAAAGTATTAAAAGCACAGGAAAAGTCTACATCATACAGTACAAAACACTCAAAATATGAGCAAATTATTTTTGTAACATATGAATAATAAAATGACAAACAATGTAGTAGGAATTTGTCTAATGCTGAAGTCCATTTACAAATATTGTAGATAAAAACAAACATTCTTAGAAATGCAAAATAGTTAAATTACATTTAGAAATCGAATATAAAATACTGCTAAATTTCTGCTGACTCTGTAGGGTGGCAAAATATCGATGTTCTGTTTGTTTCCTGAGCTTCAGTGTAACAGGATATGGCAGTTTCTATTTGCGAGAGCCACATTTTCTGTAAAATATATACATAAACATATAAATTACAATCCATTGTTAAATGGACAAATTTTTCAGATTAGTCACAAGGAAAAAATTAAATGTATTTCTTGCTCTCATACAAAAGTGTCTGGAAGCTATTGTTTCTATGCCATACTGGCACCGGTTTTGAATGCTGCATTCTCTCACAAATGCCAAGATTTTCATGCAAACTACTGTGCACATGCAGAGAAGGTGCCCAAAGCCCTACTTTTTACAGATTTCTGCAGAAATCCATGATGAATAATATAATAAGTGCCCACAAATACAGGTCGAGTATCCCGTATCCGAGTATCCGTTATCCAAATTATTCCGAAATACGGACATTCCAGAAAGTGAAAAAAAATATTTTTTTTTGCTAAAAACTCACTGGGGACATTTGTAACAGCATCACTGGGGACATGATATGTAACTGGCACTATATATGTGCAAGACAATGATTGCTTGGCATTCAAATTCAGTGCTGAGATAGTACACACATTTTGTTTCACATTTTGAAACCTTGTTTTTTGAACAATTAAAATATATTTGTGTGTATTTTATGTGGTAATAAAATATATTTGTGTGTATATTATGTGTTTATACAGCATACATGCAAGATACTTCAAAATACATCATTGAAATATTAAAATATTCCGAAATACGGAATAATCCGTTATCCAAAATTCTCCTGGTCCCGAGCATTTTGGATACGGGATACTCAACCTGTAATTCAATAGCTCCTGGTCACTTTAGATATTTGCTATGGGCTTGAGAAACTGAGTTCATCCCACTTACAACAATAAATAATTCCAATCCCTTGGTAACTATGAAACTGAGGGCAACGTGACCTGTTAGTAAGGCTGCATACAGATGTGTCCTTTATGCAGCACATCAAGCCGCAATACGCCAGGCGGCATGGCATGTCTAGTTGTGAGTAAGCCACCAGGTCAGTGCAAATGCACCTTAGTCGCAATGAGTCTAGTATGCCTGAGGGGACTGTGCTGATTAAATTTGATATGACACTTGTATATTGTGTGTCACTGAGCCAAATAAACTTGTATTGGAAAAAAAATTGCAAATTCCACATTGTAGCACTTTGAGTCTGAGGTAAGTTTACTAAGATAGGATGTTGCTCATCACAACCAATCAGAATTTATTTATTTAGCACCGCCTAAAAAATAGAATCTGATGGGTTGCTTTGGGTAACATTCCTATAAATCTACACATTCACACACACATACATATATATATATATACACAAGTATCCTAAAAAAAAAAAAAACCTCACGACTCTAGAAGATTCTTATGTAACCCGGCATGCCAAGAGGGGCTGTTTGTCATGACGGCACAAAAATGTATGAGGACACGTATGTAGCTAAGGAAGGCGCTTGTCAGGAAGATACAGACAATCATCCATAGGTAAAACAGAATCTCAAGTACAGTGTGGGTCTACTTGTACAGTAAGTAATTATCTCCTACTTATTTCCAGAATGAATGCAGGGACTGTAGGTCCAATGAATTTATGATGCGATAAGCATGGAAAAATCCAACAACATACAAGTGAAGCCACATTTTTGTTTCAGCAATAATGCAGAGATGATCATGTCATTTTAGGTCAAGCCATTACCATATCTGGCTGGCTGATAGACAATCCAATAGTGTCTGGGTTGACAATCCAATCAATAGGTGGACATACATATGGCTGACAATGAAAAGGCCTACATTTTGGGAACTTATGCTGGGTACACACCAGGATGACAAGGGTCCGACCACATCCAATTCGACCAGATTGGATATACAATATGTGGTGATTGGGCCCTTTTCTGTCCTGTTGTGATCTGATTCCGATCAGATGCGCGGCCCCGCGGGTCGGTCAGTCGTTAATCAGATCCTACCTGCAGCAGATAGGATCTGGATACGACCATACACCCGGCTGCGGGTCACGATCGGATCGGTACCGCTCACGGTGCATATCGTGAGAGGGTTATGCGCTCTGCGTCATCGTGAGCGGGTCGTCCTGGTGTGTACCCCGCATTACTTTACCATTCCTAATCGGAGTCCATGTGGATGGTAAAATGTGTGCCGAGCACAGCGGTAGCAGAGGAAGGTACTTGGCTGCGCTCCAAGTGTGGACCTAATACATAGATTACACCCAGCCATTGCCCTCACTTCTCAACAGGAATAAAGCACAAATGTAATTTTTCATTATACAGTATAACAATACATTAGTAGCCACACAGCATATAAGATAATAATAAACAAACCTTAGCAGATTCAGTACTTGCTTGTAGAATGAAAGCAGCAATACACTGCTGATAGCGATTTTCATGCTGGATCAGGAACGCATGCCTCATACTATGCACTATACAGAGGGATACAAGAAGAAAAGTTTGTTAAGAAAAGTAAGGCTGGACTTATCATATGGCCACTTTCCGACAAATTTGGGGCAGGCGCTGAGGTCATGTGACTCACATTGTAGCAATGTCATGTGATGTCATCTGCCCACCCCAAGCAGGCAAGACCACGCCTGAGTATGCTGGGTCCGCCCAGCATTTTTGTGGGCACCCCCTTGAAAAGCTGGGCGGACCATAGGAACGCCCCCCTTCCTGTCACTCACAAGCTCATTGACAAAAGGGAAACTTTACCGAAAATGCTTGCAGCTGGGGCCTGCACATGCTCATTGGCGACAATGCGCATGCACAGTCCCAAAACATAGTAGACGGGGACAAATTCAGATTGTACGAACAGGCCTGAATTGGCTCTTTAGTGTTAAACAAGCTTCCCAAGTAGACCAATAAAGTCTGAGGTTGAAGGTATATCTCATGCTTGGCATCAATATGCTTTCCATAATACCCAAGTTTCCTTTATTCCTTTAACCTGCTTTCATTTAAACCAGTGAAGTTACACTCAGAGAGACAGAGATAACACTGAGGGAAACTGCAGCAGAAAGAGAGAAAACTACTGCACTTGTTTTAGGTTAGGCAAACATTTCCACACTAACAAACAAAACATCTCTGTATACCAAGACATTAGCAAAGTATTAATTATTCCTAGTATTCATAGTAATCACTTCTCATGTGATGAGGCCTGCCTTCCCTCGCCCTACTTCAACCAAACTTTTCCTATCTTGCCGAGGAGATGCATGGTCAATAGCAAAGTAAGGGCATTCATACATCTGCGACTGACTGCCCACAATTCCCAGATGCCAGATCCACCAAGCGGTAAGATTTACTATGTAAGATCTTCATTACCTGATCCCAACCTGAAAATGGTCAAGGTCAGCTACTCAGGAGTATATAACATGAAGAAATTCCCGGATTCCAGGACTGATTCATTTTTTAAATTAAAATAACTAAGAACCATGGGGCAGATGTATGACTGCGGAATGGGGAGAAGGGGTATCAGCGCACATTATGTGCACTGATACCGCTTCTCCCTCATGTATGATGGAGCCAGTGTGCGGCCCCACAGTGTGTCTCTGTCCATATCGGCGCTGCTATCTAAATGATAGCAGGCCAAATGTATGAACGGTCCGCATCGCTGATCGTTCTGCCCAATGCTGGTTTTGGCTTAGCCAGCAGCAGGCTGGTGAAGCCCTACCTCAACAGCAGGGACAGCGCTGTCCCTGCTGTTGGCTCTGGGCTGCGCTGGAGATCTCCAGTGAGTAGCGAGATCCCGCGCATGCCCAGTGCGCCCGGCCGGGGGGACAGGAGACAGCGCATCAGTGTAAACTGATGCGCTGCCTCCAGGAGGGGACATCGCCGGAGGGGGGAGTTAGCGCTCCCCCACTTTGGCAGACAAGATGTTAATACATCTTGTCTGTCTCCCCTCCTGCTTCGCCTCGCTAATGAGGTGAAGCAGGAAGTATTATAGTGGCGCGATAATACATCTTCCCCAGTGTTTGATCCCTTTGAGATATCAATTCCCCTGTAATTCAACGGTCTAATCCCTGTGCTATAGTAATACTCAGTGTAATGTCATCTTGTTTTTTTACTGTGCAGTCAATTGGTCACTGAAGAGGAGTCGACCAGGAATCTGAGGAGCAGCAGCCAGTGACAGACAACACACTTACTAGCCTGGGTGTGTGATTTATTTTGAAAGGTCAGCCAGAGAAGATGCAGCTGCATGGGCAGATCCATGGCTCACCTCATAGTGCTGATCATGCTTCCCATTACTGTTCTTTGTCTGATAGTTCCCACTTCAGCCTGAGATCGCAGACACCCTTATGTGCAGAAATGTGCTGTATCTATCCACTTATAGTCAGTGTACAGCACAGGGCCTCCTGCATCACATCACCTGTACAAATAATTATCTGAGATAATATAAACCTGTGCCAAGCGTGAGGCCCCGTGCCCGAAGCATGGCGACTGGACGCTTTACACTTATATGGTGTTTTTGTCAACAGACACCACAAAGATTGTGTCAACCATTTCCATGTTGACTTTTTTGCTCTGTTGACCATAACCCTTAAGGTGCCCATAACACAGTACAATTACAGTATACAATATGGACTAGATCGCATTGCATCAGTTTTGCAATGCAATGAGATGAGATCTAGTTCAAAAGGTAAGTGCAGCACATACTTTCTGAGCTGTGCGATGAGATGTGTGCGGGAGCGCGCATCTCATCGCACCCAACAATTGTACCTTGTATTGGTACCTTTAAACCTTACCCACAACCTAAAGTTAAGTGCCTTTTAACCTTTTAAGTTCCTATCCTTAACCTCCCCTCCCTGCAGCCTAGCCCTAAGTCCCCTCACTATTGCCTAAACCTGTCCCCTCCTTCCCGAGCCGAATGCTATCACTGCACGCATACTTACCATTTGGTATTCTGGAAGTAGGATTCCGGTACTGGGATCCTAATTGATTTTGCTATTTTGGCACCAGTCTCCTGGCAGAAGTTGGGATGCTGGCGTCTGTATACTGAACACCGGCATCCTGACTGCTGGGATGATGACCGCCTCCCTCTGAGAACTTCTCCTTCCTCTTGTACCTACATGCTAGGGGCACACAGGGGGCATGTGGGGAAGCAGGGTGATCGAGAATGTCAGGTAGATGCTGGATGCACAATGCAGCATGTGGGGTAGAAGGTTGCTGAATAAGGGAAATGGGAACTCTGGGATATGAAAGGAAGTAGGCTGCTGGTAATTAGACATGTCAAGGAGACATCCCATTGAGGCACACACATTACATCACTGTACTACACACATAATAAACAGCTAATAAGGGTTAGTGAGTTAGCTTAGTAGGAGTCTTTCGATGAGTAGCATAGTAGCAGAGAGTTGGAGGTGCAGGGAGTATGTAAAATAAGAGAGAAGCAGATTGGAATGTATGACCAACGTAGGCAATAAAGAACAGGAGGATATGAGGACTTCTACCTCTACTAACTGTAGGACCAGGAAAATTTCACCTCCAAAAAGGACTGCACTTCTTTTGGGAGATTCCATCATTAGAGGAGTTCATCTGGGAAATGCTACTAAAGTAGAGAAACAAGTAAGGTGCTTACCTGGAGCCACAGCTCCAAGAGATAAAGAACGCATGCTAAGAATTGTAAAGGCAGCAAGAAAAGATGGGGAGGTGGATGTCATCGTCCACCTAGGCACAAATGACCTGGTTAATGCAGAAGTCATGGCCTTAAAAGATGAATTTAGAAAAGTTAGGAACTGCTCTAAAACAGGTGGCAACCACTGTATCTTTTTCAGAAGTATTGCCAGTGAAGATAGAACTCTGAGAATCAGAAACTGCAATGTTTGGCTAAGGAATTGGTGCAATAAGGAGAGATTTGGATATTTAGGTCAAAGTCAAGCTACCTGGCAAGACAGAGCCTTATATAAAATGAATGGCCTGCACCCATCCAAAGGGGAACGAGAATATTAAGTGAGAAGTTTGGAAGCTTCATAAGCAACTATTTAAACTAGCAGAGGGGGGGCAGTGAACCAAATAAGAATGAAGAAATCTGCTCCCCCAACCTAGAGTTATTGTCGCTGCAGGCAAATGGAACAGGAAGCCTATCCACTGCAACAGAAGATAATTCCGATCAAAACCGAATAGATATAGGCAGAAAGATGAACATAGCTAGCAGCAGGAGAAGCAGAAACACAACTTTAAGAGCTATGTGTGCAAATGCTAGGAGCTTAGGAAATAAAATCCCAGAACTAATTGCAATAATGACAAGGGATGAACTGGATATTGTGGCTATTACAGAGACATGGTGCAATGAAAATCATGACTGGGACATAGCTATACCAGGATATACTTTATTTAGGAAGGACAGAATGGGAGAAATTGGAGGAGGGGTTGCAATATATGTGAAAAAATATATAAATACTGCCTTAATACAAAGTATTGAAGAAAAAACTGAGGCCCTTTGGGTGACCATAGAAACAGGGGAGAAGGCGGAACAAGTCAGGAAGAGGAACTAGACAAGAGCTTATTGCAGGACATCAATAAAATGGCATTAAAAGGAGAGGTGATAATCAGGTTTAATCTACCTGATGTAAACTGGGAGCTGCCTGTTTCAAGTTCCACCAGAAGTAGGGACATGCTGAATTCTTTGCAAGAAGCATCCCTCCAGTAATTGGTGAGGGAGCCCACTCATAAGGACGCAATATTAGACTTAATACTTACAAATGGTGACAGAATATCTGACATAAATGTGGGTGAAAATCTGGGATCCAGTGACCATCAAGCAGTATGGTTCAAAATAAAGACAGAGACTGACTCATCGCACACAAAAACAAAGGTGTTCGATTTTAGGAAGGCTGATTTTGTAGAGATGGGAAACTCTACAAGGGATTCTTTGGCAGAGTGGAGGAACTTGGAAGGAGTGCAGGATAAGTGGGAAAAATTAAAAAGTGCAATTCTAAAAGCAACAGAACTTTTTGTCAAAAGAGTTAGGAAAAACACAAGAAAAAGAAAGCCATTGTGGTTTGCAAAAGAAGTAGCAAGTATTGTGAAAGCAAAAAAGTTGGCCTTTAAGAAATTTAAGCAGACGCAGAAGAATGAGGACAAAGAGGTGTATATTGTTAGACAGAAGGAGGCTAAGAAGGTAATCAGATGTGCAAAAGCACAGGCTGAAGAGAAAATGGCCCAGTCAGTGGGTAAAGGGGGACAACTTTTTTTAGGTATAGAAGTGAAAGGAGGAAAACAAAAAGTGGAATAATTAGACTGAAGACAGAGAGTGGAAGTTTTCTTGAGGGGGACAATGTAATAGCAGATAATATTAATATTTATTTTTGCTCAGTATTCACTTCTGAAAGAGAGGGGAAGGGCCACAGTTAAGTTGCAAGTATAGACAGAAAACTGAGGGAGAGACAAGTACATTTACAGAGGAGAAAGTCCTCACAGAACTCTCAAAACTGAAAGTGGATAAATCAATGGGGCCAGATGGGATACATCCAAGGATACTAAAAGAGCTTAAAGGGGAGCTGGTAAAACCAATAACAGAATTATTCAACCAGTCACTAGCTACTGGAGTAATCCCAGAGGACTGGAAAACAGCGAATGTAGTCCCACTGCACAAAAGTGGAAGCAAGGAAGAGGTAAGCAACTATCGACCAGTGAGCCTTACATCAGTAGTAGGGAAATTGATGGAAACACTCTAAAAACGAAGAGTTGTAGAATATCTCAAAACCAGCAATTTACAGGATCCAAAACAGCATGGGTTTAGTGGGGGAAGATCATGTCAAACAAATCTTATTGACTTTTTTGACTGGGTGACTAAAGTAATAGATCAAGGTGGGGTTGTAGATGTAGCTTATCTAGACTTTAGTAAAGCTTTTGACACTGTCCTACATCGCAAACTGTTAAATAAACTTGAAAGCTTGGGATTGGATTCTAAGATAGTGTAGAGAGTTGTAGTAAACGTAGTACAGTCAAAGGAGGGAAAGGTTACAAGTGGAGTACCCCAGGGATCTGTACTTGGACCGGTGCTTTTTAATATCTTTATTGGTGAAATTGCAAATGGAATTGAGGGTAAAATGTGCCTTTTTGCAGATGACACAAAGGTATGCAACAGGGTAGACACACCAGGAGGGGTAAAACAAATGATTGAGGATCTAGGTAGATTAGAGGAATGATAAAGAGCATGGCAACTACAGTTTAATGCCAAAAAATGCAAAATCATGCACTTGGGTCTCAGAAATCCAAAGACTAAATATAGTATAAATGGCACTATAATGGAAACTACTGAAGAAGAGATGGATCTAGGTGCCACAATTTCAGGGGACTTAAAAGCAAGTAGGCAATGTAACAAAGCAATGAAGAAGGCAAGTCAGATGCTTGGTTGCATAGGGAGAGGTATCAGCAGTAGAAAGAAAGAATTAATAATGCCACTGTAGAGGTCATTGGTATGACCTCACCTAGAGTATTGTGTTCAGTTCTGGAGGCCATATCTCCAGAAGGATATAAATACATTAGAGACTGTACAAAGAAGGGCAACTAAAATGGTGCATGGCCTACATCACAAAACGTACCAGGAAAGACTAAAAGATCTTAATATGTATACTTTAGAGCAGAGAAGGGAAAGGGGGGACAGGATAGAAACTTTCAAATATATCAATGGTTTTAACAAGGTACAGGTGGGAGACATTCTTCACAGGAAGAGGAGCAACAGAACACAAGGACATGCACTGAAACTAGAGGGAGGAAGATTCAGGTGGAAATGTGCGGAAGAATTACTTCACAGAAAGAGTAGTAGATAAGTGGAATAGCCTGCCATCAGAGGTGGTAGACGCAAATACAGTAGTACAATTTAAACATGCTTGGGATAAGCATATTGATATCCTTACAAAAAAATAAGGATCAAATATGGTTTGAAGTAACATGTTTAAAAAAGGGGCAGACAAGATGGGCCAAGTGGTTCTTATCTGCCGTCAAATTCTATGTTTCTATGTTTATTAGACTTGAGCTTTTGGGGAGTGAGAGATGTACTTTATGAACTGGAGAGACATTAAGGAAAGGTGAACACAGGATGAATAGGGCTACATACAGTACTTCAGTGGTTCCCAACCCTGGTCCTCAAGTACCCCCAACAGTGCATGTTTTCCAGGTCTCCTCACAGAATCACAAGTGAAATAATTAGCTCCACCTGTGGATCTTTTAAAATGTGCCTGAATAATCTGTGCACCTGCTGGGTGACCTGGAAAACGTGTACGGTTGGGGGTACTTGAGGACCAGGGTTGGGAACCACTGCAGTACTGTATACAAAACAGGTGGCCCCAAACTCTGGCTGTTTTATTTAATTGACCATACCCCCACTTCTAACACTGCTTGTAATACATGGTACATCAATAGCCTTTAATAATGGCGTTAAATGTTTCATATTGTTCCCATATATAATTATTTACGAACATACCTGTAACATGGAAGTGATCAATGCTTTTTATGCTCAATCTGTCAAGTGGAATAGGCTGGTCTAGAACCTTGCAGTAACAGCCTTCTTTCAGTACTGACTGCATTTCCGGGTGCAGCGACGTGTACACCGTACTAACATCTACATTTGAAGGTTTCTGCAAAGTGAAAATATTCCCAAAGTGATTTTTATTTCAAATATTGCCTAAATGTAATCACTATTTTCTGCACATAATAGCGACACTTATGTCTAAACACAACTTGTTATAATATTTATTAAAATTATTGTATTGATTCAATATAAATAAATTTGCCTTTTTGCTTCAATATCCCTGCATTTCACCTTAAAAATTCTTTATTACAAAAGTCACACAAGGTTAATTATTTTAAATTATAATTTTTCTCAAAAAAACTTTTTGCATTTTAATTAAAAGAAATATGAAATATAACTCAACATTAATTAGATTATGGAAAATCTAATTTTTTTTATTACATTTTTTCCCCTTTACTGTTAATTTACAGAATTTGATTTCATGGAGAGCATCAGGTTTGTGCTTGGATGGGATATGCATAGAAATGGAATAAACACAGTGCACATAGTAATTTATCAAGCTGTTTAAAACCAATTATATTGAGAATGAAACTAATTACCCGTTTGTTCCTTTTAATTTTTGTGATCAGCAGAAAGTCATCAAATAGAAGCAGGTATACATCAAGTAGATAAGTACTTTCTGTAAAAAAAGAAGGAACATCCATGTAGAGATGTAGAGGTCATACAGCCAGTTACAGCATGTTACAATGTACACTACAGACCTGTCAGGGCGAGTCTTCCCTCATGGAGGAGGTGTCTGTTAGGAGAAGACAGCATGTTCTCTACATTGGGTTCTTTGAAACAGTGCTTTAGACCCTACATAAAGTGAGAATGCATGATGTAAATGGGTACTCCAGGTTACTCCCACAGTCCAAAAATATTCTGGTAGGTTAACAGGCCAATTAATACACCAAGAACCTCTATTATTGATTGATTAATAATATGGAGTGTGTATCTGCACCATGTGTTTTTCTTTGCAGAACTACAAGTCCCAGCATGATAGCACCTCATGTATATAGGGTGTGCATTCTAAGATCCCCCCCCCCTCCCCCCAATGAAAATTTACCCTAGTGTGAATGTGTGTGTGTACATGTGCTAGGGCATAAGCCCACAGCAGAACTGCACATCACTCCCTGGCCAGGCACCAGCCACCCCCCCGTCACCCAGATGCGCCCCCATCAGCACATCAACTCTCCCCGGCCTGGCTCCCAGGTGCCCCGCCTGCCTCACAGCTGCCCGCATGCACAGCTCCCGACCATGAAGGTAAATATGCAGGGCGATTGGGGCATTTTTTTAAATTCGGAAAGCCAATACCAGAATCCTGGGATTGAGCATTTTTCAATCCCAAATTCCGGTATTGAAAAAAAATGCCCCAGGATTGGCTTCCCTAGACTGTGGTGGTCAGGCTGTGTGTGCTTGTGTGGTGACCGGAGCAGACAGGCTGTCTGTGCATAGTATTAATAATAAAAAACATAGAAATAAAGCAAAGATAAAACAATGATCTACAGTGCATCCGGAAAAAGTAATCACAGCACTTTTTCCACATTTTGTTATGTTACAGCCTTATTCCAAGATGGAATAAGTAATTTTTTTTACCTAAATATTCTACACAAAATACCCCATAGTGACAACGTGAAAAAGTTTTTTGCATATTTATTACAAAATAAAAAAACTAAGAAATCAATGTATACACAGACTTTGCTCAATACTTTGTTAATGCACTTGCTGTAAAATAACAAAATGTGGGGGGAAAGAGTGAAGCACTGTGAATATTTTTCCGGATGCACTAAATATTGTCCCTTTTCACTCAACCCCCCCCCCCCCAAAAAAAAAAAATCAATTTGTCCAAATTGACATGTGCTATCCTTATTTAAAATAAGAGGTGGGGAGCCAATGTTCTTGCTGGCACAGAGCACCTACTGTACATTTCTGTTATAGCTCTGTGGGTGAGGATTGCTGTGGGTGATGGGTCAGAGGTGGAAGGTGCTAGGAGGCACCAGCCAAAAATCTTGCCTAGACCCAGCTATGTCTCCTGGCATGTCCTTTATAGGAGTAGTGTTTGATATTTCAACTTAATCCTTATTTTCCTGTTGCAAAAAGTGCACAATTATGTTCAGGTTTAGTTTATCATCTTGCTTAACTATATACAAGTTTACAATTTTCATTGTTTTAAACTGTGGGGCACAAAGGCAAATGCCCTGCACACCCAGACTACGCTGGCTCCCTAACTCCCTATGTCACAAAATATTATTATCATCATTTATTTATATGGTGCCAGAAGGGTTGCGCAGTGCATGACAATACCTAGATGAGCAAAAACAACAAGAAAATAATGATTTACAGAACAAAATGCAAATTGGGACAGGTACATGGTAAATAAAAGACAGGACATGGATGGTTACTTTATTGTGGGCCGACCAAGGAGGGTGTGGGAGGTCCAGGGGCTTGCAGTAAAAGTAGGAAACTTCCCAACCCGTCCAGCATGCTGGCAGCACCACCTGATTTTCAGGAGCCTCCTCGCCATTCTGGGAGGGTAGGCAAGTATGACAGAGAGGCATGGATGGGATTAGCATGGGGACTATTTACTAGTTCTTGTAGTGCCACTTGGGGGATCTTGGGTGCCTATAGATTTACATGTGAAAAGGTAAAGACCTTACAGCTGTTCTGCAGTGATAGAAAAGAGGCTGGTCTGGGCCATGGGATGGCAGCAGTGGGCTAGTGAAACCTGGAAGACTGTCAGTCAGACAAATAATTGGGTCATTGTGCACTGCAGGATATTTGCGCACCTTTGAATGGGTGTCGATTTAGAACAAGCTGCCACTTCCAAATGTGTTTAAGCCCAAACTTTATAAGGGCAATTCTTTTAACAGAAAAACTCCCCAAGAGTTTCTAATAAATGCAATGCTCTATTCAATTTCAGGATTACACACTCCATTATGGGATAGCTTGCGCGGTAAATAAACATTGACATTAATGGTCAAATGTGGAGGTCTGATGATCTGAGACACTGTGGCTTTACCCCAAGTCAGCAATTCGTACAAAGTGAATGGTAACATGAACAAAAGAGGCTATGCCACAGTGTTTTGCAGCATCATGCAATACTCTCTGGTCTAATGTATGCCTTGTCTTAAAATATTTATTCTACAGCAAGATAAAGTCCCAAAACATGTATATCCAGCCTATGTCAGAACTCCCTATGAGGAAAACAATGGGCCTTATTTTGGTTCACTCTTTCTGACAAAATCCTTCTTAGATGGACAAAACCATGTGCACTGCAGGGGAGCATATGCAAAATGTGCAGAGAGAGTTAGATTTGGGTGGTGTTTTACTTCAAAGTGAGATCTATATTGAAGTGTAAAAATAAAGCAGCCAGTATTTTCTCTGCACAGAAACAAAATTACTCACGCAAATCTAATTCTCTCTGCACATGTTACATCTGCCCCCCTGCAGTGCACATGGTTTTGTCCATCTAAGAAGGATTTTGTCAGAAAGAGTTAACCAAAATAAGGCCCATTGAGACCACAGACTTTATATCATGGCATGGCAAGCATAGTCTCCTGATTGTTTGCACTATGGGGGTTATTTTGGTTCACTCTTTCTGACAAATTCCTTCTTAGATGGACAAAACCATGTGCACTGCAGGTGGGGCAGAGAGTTAGATTGGGTATGTTTTTTTCTTCAAAGTGAGATCTATATTGCAGTGTAAAAATAAAGTAGTCAGTATTTACCCTGCACAGAAACAAAATAACTCACTGAAATCTAATTATATCTGCACATTTTACATCTGCCCCACTGCAGTGCACATGGTTTTGTCCATCTAAGAAGGAATTTGTCAGAAAGAGTGAACTAGAATAACCACCTATTAAGAAAGAGATCTTGCATAAAAATGTATAGCATACTAGGCATTATATGGGATTGGTACCAAATCCCGGCGGTCGGAATCTCTGCGTTCAAAGTCCCGACAAGGGGGGGGGACGTGGATCGCCACCCCCCCCCTTCCCTTCCTTTCGGGCTTGCTGCGCTCGTCACACTAATTTATTCTCCATCTATGGGTGTCGTGGACACCCACAGAGGGAGAAAGTGTCGGAATTTCGGCGGTCGGGATTTTGACCGCATCCTGTATTATATATATATGACTGATTACAAAACACACACATTATATATATATATATTTAAAACACTGAAATACCTCTGGTATAAAGAATCTTTTATCTCTCTCCCACAAGTAAGGCCATACAATAACATCTTGGAGTTGTTTGAATTTCTGGGACTTATTCAACCATTTCACTTTTCCTTCAAGATCTCCTGGAATAATGGGAGGAAAACAAAATTACTTATTTTGAAGTTTCCGACAAGTGCGTCTGACCACATTTGTTCTATAATCCCAGATGGGAACTGGATTTAAAAAATTGAGATATAATACTGTGTGTAAAAGTTAAACTATATTTTCCAGAAAATCAGTGGTGTAAGGAGATACAGCTCTGTGCAGGGACAACTTAATGTACAGTATGGGTTTCATGATTCTAGGAGACTTTGCTCAGGGGCTGACTGGGCTGGTGCTATTCTTGGGAGGCAGGTACAGAATGCTGCCTTGATTGTGAAATAAACAGAGTGGCGAGGGGCCTTTCACTACCAGCTTACTAACAAGTGAGGCATCATAGGAATGGCACATAAAAAAAAAAGCTGGTTATATGTACAATACGGTACTATATGAACTTTTTAGTCATCAGTCACTATCCTTTTAAATAATTTTTATTAATTTAAGTCTTTTTGTCAAAATATATTTTTTATGATTTATGTTTTTATGAAATTGTAGATCAAATTACTTATATTCCTATAAGCTCTAACAGTGCCAGCTGGAGGATGGGTCATAGAGGAGGAAGGATCATGCTCCCTGTGCAGGCGGCAGGGGCTCCGCTCTTTCATCTCTGCACAGGTGAGTTGCCACTCAGGACTATTTATATTTTAGTTGCACCCCTTATGCAGCTGGAAGGATCCTACACTTAGGCCCTTATTCAGATTTAATTGCAGTACACATTTGTTCTCAAAATGGGCAAAACCATGTGCACTGCAGGTGGGGCAGATGTAACATGTGCAGAGAGCATTACATTTGGGTGAAGTGTGTTGAAACTGAAATCTAAATTGCAGTGTAAAAATAATGCAGCCAGAACTTACCCTGCACAGAAAAAAATCCCGAGTGTAACCTGGCATTTGCGAGGTGAAAGGGCTACTCTGTAACTTTCACTATAGGAAGTTGGTTTGAGCAAACGTTTATGTATTACTTTGCCTCCCCCTCTGATCTTTAATTGAGGAAAGGAGGAGACAAATCTAGTGTGGAATGCAATCAGTCTCTGTCTGTTTCTACATAGTATATTGGGTACACAACTTATTATTGTGAGTTGATAGTCAGTAAATTTAGACACCACACCACCATTTTATCATCAGTAGCTGTCAAAATCTATATTCAGACATGGATGCTGTATTTTCTTGGCCTTATGCAAGGTAAAAGGGCCTGTGACTAAGGTGACCACATCTCGGCACACACTGCATTTTGTTTTTTAGCAATTGCTGTTTGCATTGTGTCACAATGTCCCAGCTTTAATATGGTACAATGATTGTCTGGGGGACATCCAACATTTTATAAGACTATTGGTGCAGTAGTAAAGTACAATGACATTACAACCTCATATTAATATTAAAATATATCAGGATATACACACACACACACACACACACACACACACACACACACACACACACACACACAGGCATTGGAGCAGCCATTAGTTACCCATAACTTGTTTTGTTCTGATAATCAGTCTGATTTATGTCTAGGGCAGGGCTGTTGGTCAGAACCAAACAATGTTTGTTTGTTTTCCTATAGCAGCAGTTATATCCCAGGAGACAGCAACGGCAGCAGAAAACAGCTTGGGTATGGCACTGATTACACTTACACACACACACACACTATTTAACACAAATACAGTACCAACTATTTTTAGAGGCACTGAATAGACATGTTCCTGCTACTTTATAAAAGAATAGGAACATGTAATAGAAATTACAGTATGATTTAAGCCTAATTATAATTGCCCTGCTCCCAAACTTAGCTCACTTACTAATGGCGTTTTCCACTTTCTCCTTCACAGAATAGATGGATACCTTCTCTGCTGCATCGTTGCTTCTCTTCCATATGTTCTTGAGGAGCAGCGGATAGCGGGTCAGTCGGTGTAAGGGTGCCACCAGCAAGTCGGTGAGATGCAGCCTCCTGCACTGCTCATGTTGCTCGCACCACTAAAAAGACACAAAATGCAACTATGTAGCAGCAGGATGTGTGTGGCAAGGGCACAAGGGTGTACAAGTCAGAGTGGTGGGGATAGTATTAGCACAGAGTGGTGGGGATAGTATTAGCACAGAGTGGTGGGGATAGTATTAGCACAGAGTGGTGGGGATAGGATTGGCACAGACCGCAGTCTATTAAGTATATAGAATGAGCGCGCCCCAAGATGGCTGCCTCACCTTTTACAGGCTCCTGAACATCTCCACAAAACAGCTTAAATTCTACACAACCAACATCAAAAGCATCAAAAATATCCAAGGACCTACCTTTAATTTGTACAGCCCTATGTGGACATCTCCTCAAAATGAGTGGATTGCTTTCTAACACGGAGATTCACTTTCGTTATTATAAGTATTGTTAGATGTAAAATGTGGGGACCTTTCATCTTACAGCAGCATTTGAATGACACTGGCAGGGCCACAACTGGTGGGGGGCGACTAGGGGGTCACATGCCCCAGTGCTGGATGCGATACCCATAAGTGCATACAGGATGGGGGGGGGGGGGGGCAAATTATCCAGGTGGCGAAAATCCTAGTTTAGGTATTATGATGTAGCACAAAATGTACACTCTAGAAAAAAAAGATCCATTACCTTTACATATGCTGCAAAATGTTCCCTTTGCTTTAACGTCTCCAGGTAGAGGACAGCTGACGTGTAATTGAGGCAGTAGATCTGATGAGTCCAGCACAGATTATCCTTGAAATACTGCAACGTCAATAGAAAATATAAAGGTTATGTTAGTACTGGACAAACCATAAATCAATCCATGATCGCAATTATTGGTCATGTGACTGAGGCCCTGTGCAATTTCCTGATTATTGCGAAACTGGGCATGTGCAAAGACACACTACAGTATGTACATGTGCAGAACAGGTCCTGTGATTGCATCGTAGTATTGTAAGAGCCTCTGGCCGATTGGCAGGCAGGGGTATTTGTTGAAAGGGATGGGGCAGGGGTGGCTAGTGTTTCCAGCAATGGGGGCGATCCAACCTCATTTCTGGAAGTGTCAAGGCCCAGGACTTTGTCAAGAAAGTAGTTTTCTTGGCTTCACAAGCCACCCTGTGGTATTCAACCTGAGTAAGCAGAGGCTTACTCTGCTTGCTGTTGCACATGAGCATTATGTCCAATGTTTAATCCCAGACTGCAACTCCATCACAGTGCTGCAACCTCAAATGCAGCAAGGCAGTGTGTATATATCACTGACTGCATTTGCATTGCTAAGGGTCACATTTTCGAAGCTGCTTGCGAGCAGCTTCACAAATGTGATCATGCATAGTGAGGGCCAGAGAATGTTTATAGAGAAAAGTTATGCTGTGAGAAGTGTAACTTTTAGTGTATTGGAAATATCAGGTATGTCATCTGTACACCCTTTACGCTGCGTCTGAAAAGATGGAATCATGACTGGAAAAGTCATCATTACTAATTGCTCATACTGACCTTTGTTAGCAAGTCTGCCAGCGATAAGGTGCAGGAAGATTCACAACCAAGCTCACTGCTTAAAACGGTGTTTAACAGGCTGCTGGCAAAATCCAGACTTTCCTAGTTTAAGAAAACAAATATGAATCCTTATACCTCTTATGGAGAACACAAAAATATGAAACAAAAAATTGTATTTCACTGATTTTGTTCATTTTTTTCCACCAAGTCTTCTAGTCCCTTCAACAGAATCTACAAATACTCTCAGATCCCTAAAGAGTTCAAAACCTTCCACGTTTAGCAAATAGTTAAACAAAGACCCTTGAATAGAGTGGTGTTGGATATCATCTAATACTGACTGTATAGGAATATGATCTTGTCATCAGCACAAACTGCTGGGACCTCATACTGTATATTGGGACTTTTTTTATTTTAAAAAGGAAAACCGTTCACCTGATTCAATTCCTCCAAATTGGCAAAGAGCCTGACCGTATCCACATCCAGTAGATGATCATTGCTCTGTAAGTACTTTAGTGCATTTAAAAATATCTGCAGAATATAAAACAGAAGTTAAACCTTCAGAGTAGTGATAATTTATTTAAGAACTTATCAAATCTATCTATTGTGCCCATTTCAAAGAGACAATGACATATAAAACAAGAGCTCTGTCCTGGAACTAGAGTTGCTTTGTAATGCTGGATACACACTGTAAGATTATCTGCCCAATCTTTCTGGTCAGAGTGAATATCTGGTAATGGGAGCAAATGGCAATCAAACATTTTCTCCCAAACACCAGAAAATGAGCAAAAATGGCTGTTCAGAAAAAAGAATTCACTCAAATGGATTTTAACCAATATGTCTGACTGACCATTTTTGTTTACCAGTGTTTGGGAGCAGATGCCAACTGGCATTTGCTTCCATACATTACCAGATTTTTTTGGACAGAATCTTATAGTGTGTATACAGCTTAAGGCTTGATCTATTTTACGAATAGTTTGTGTACGCAGCTGAGTAGGGTGTCCTATAGAAGAGGATGTCCTGGCTCAGCTGCCCCAGCATGAATTGTCACTGGTGACAGTGTCCATCACTACACTAAAGTACAGGGAAGTATCTCTAAACAAACTAGTGTATCTGATGTCTCTTCACTGTACTGGAGAGCAGAATACAGGCCCAGATTTCCCACAAGACAACCTAGGTCTTCCCCTCCCCGTAATGTCACTGTTATATTAACCGGGCACCCAGTGCTTGCAGTGTGAAAGTGTAATTAAAAGCCCTGTCCCAAGCAGCCTGGTTGAAATGGTCTGTGGTGATAACTCATCATCGTTACATGTTATTTGCCACTAAACTGGGCATTACCACACACACGCACACGCACACCTCCCAACTTCTGTGTTGCCGAAATAGGGACACTCGCGCGGATAACGACCTCATTTTCATACGAGAATAGACGCTGTTTGTAGGGGTTTGGATTTTATGGATAGGGTATTGGTGATGTGTAGGGTTTAGCGGATTAGGGTTAGAGCATAATGTTTGGGGTTAATGGTGACTGCATCCTTGATTAACAGACCTAAATATCTTTGTGTAGATTGAGGTTCAGGCTATACAGTTTAAGTGCGGGATGTATTAACATACATTGCCGCCCCTTGCCCCGCCCCCGCCGCGATGCTAGCGCATATGTACTAACATATGCGGCTAGCATCACAGTGCAGTGACGGAGGCCACCGCGTTACCCGTGATGTGGTGTGGGGGGGGGGGGGTCAGTCATGTCCTGGGCTCTGTGGTGGTACCCGGTGGCTTCTCCTTTCCCCTGCAGCTGATGTGTATTTATATACTATGCACTAGATAAGATGCCTTGGTAAGTATACTATAGGCCTAGTGTAAGGAGCTCTACTATGGTGGGCATAATGTGTAAGAAGCAATTCAACAGGTCTTTTCCCATGAGACCCTGCCTGCGGCCTTAATTTTTTTCATATACTTCAGGGGCATTAAAATATATATATATTCACTTAACGTTACAAACAATTTGGCCTCGTGCCAGCCCTGTTTAAGTATTGTAACATCTTATCCTCAACTGAGCAAGTGAGATCTTTTGCAGTTAATTGTCAATCCAGCTAGGTGCAATATTGTGAATGGGATATAAAAGGAGTAGATAGATTTTAGAGCTCGAGGGAAGGGTAGCCAATGTGGACATTGTATAAGAGGGAAGACAGGTGTGGTATTACATTTTATAGCCTGTAAGATGTAGACTGTGTGGGACTTTGGACTTAATTCAGACTTAAGGTGGCCATACATCTACAGATCGATTGTCAGATTGGGCTGGTTGAAACTAAATCCTGGTAATGGATGACAGCAAATGACAGTTGACCATTTGCTTTGAAATGCTGGAAAACTGCCAAAAACTGTCATTCAGATATTACCAGGTTTTTGTTCCAACCAGCCCAATCTGACAATCGATCTGTAGATGTATGGCCACCTTTAATCACAGGGCAAATTTGTTTTCAAAATGGGTAATACCATGTGCACTGCAGGTGGGGCAAATGTAACTTGTGCAGTTGAATTAGATGTGGGTGGGGTGTGTTTAAACTGAAATTTCAGTGTAAAAATAAATACTTACAATGCACTAAAACCAAATAACTTACCCAAATCTAACTCTCTGCACATGTTACAACCTAACCAATTACTTATTTCCTCCCATTTTTCCCATATTTCCTTTAGCCCATGTTGCTCCTTGCTGCTGGATTTCTCTTCCTCTCTGACTTTTCAACTATACAAACATTCAAACTGGATTCAAGACTCACTTCTTTACCAAAGCCTTCCAGCTCTATCCTAGCCAACTACTTCTTTCTCATTGTCCTTCCCCTCTGTCACTCTAATCTGTCTACCATTCCCCTTTTAGATGGTAAGCTCTACCAGCAGGGCCCTCTTTCCTCATGTGCTTTATGCTCCTTCACAGAAACCACCATCTCTTTCCCACTGCCTAGAATGGCACCTTGCTGCTTATTTGGGTATTTGGACTACCAATTTTTATAAATCTTGTCCATGCCCTGTAATGTTCTGTACTGCAAGTATTTATTTCTTGTTTTGTAACAGTTTCTGCACTCTCTAAAAGGCACTGTGGACCCATGGTTGCACCAAAAAAATAAAGGATCATTATAATAATACCCAATCTGCTATTCGACTCATCTTTAAAATTGGTGGGTTTACACAATCCTTTTCTTCCCTGCCCAATAACTTGTTGTATATTCCTATACTAAAGCCCCTTGCTTTCTTTTGAGATATATATTATATCTAATAATTAATTATTCTAGAGACCTCTGTTGGAGAGGACATTACTAATAAAAAGCTTTAAAGGTAGTAAGATTCAAAATTCTGCTTGAAATTATAGTTTTTTTAAAGTAAAAGTTTATTATTTACAAGGAATACAGTAGAAAGTGCCCCAGAAGAGTTCCTCTGTAAAACTGAACTTAGGTTCAAAATGGCTCTGGTCCCAGGGGAATAGCTGTACTAGCAATTTAAATAATTTAAGGTTCATGGAAGAGAAGCTGTGTGAAGCACTGAATTTCCTATATATGGTCAAAAAAATGTAGGACACTTCAAGTAACATTTACAATCAATCATACTCACCATTTTAAGAACCAGTAAATGTTCTAAAAAGTAAGTACATTCTGAGGTAAAAAGTTCCCAGACTGACTCCTGTCTTTTTCGATTTGATGTGCTAAAAAGTGACTTCTTCTCAACATTCTGCATATTTCTGAATTCATCCCAGGTTTTATCCTGTATGTAAAAAAAAAAAAAAAAGCATAATAAGTTACACTCAATAGTATGTAAATAAGTATAAGTGTCAATTTTATATATATGCTTTAAAAAAAAACATGAGAATAAAACATATTCCATGTAGCGCTATCTATTAATAAAAATAAATTGTATACAGGAGGGTCTAGAGTTGGAAATACAGTACCAAGGGGTTGTTCTGATTGGTACATGGTCTTTATAAAAAAGGTGAACGTCCTTCTGAATGAATGTTCTCGGAGTACAAAAAAAAAATAGTATCATTTTATAGGTATAGAATAGATCTTCAAAAATAGGGGGTGATTTGCGGGGTGTGGTATGGGGCTCTGACAGTGGGGATCCCGACTGCCGGTGCTCCAACAGGGGGGGCAAGCGCAAAGAAGTCCCTTGCGGTCTCGCTGCACTCGCCACTCTGCAGCCTGGTGGCTTGCCACATGTTCTATTCTGCCTTTATGGGGGTTTTGGACCCCCACAAGGGAGAATTGCCCCTGTGAGTCAGGATCCCCCGTCGGAGCACCGGCAGTCGGGATCCTCACTGTCGGAGCGTCATCCGGCACCCAATTTGCAAGGGGTGTTACGTCTTTCACCGGTCATATAAGTATGAGTGGACACTCCTAGATATCGATAAATGTTGTTTTCATTACTAGTGAGCGCTATGTGGACTATGTATTCTTCTCTTGTGTTTGTAGAATGGATTTGGATGTCGGGTGACATACTGTAGACCAGGCATGTCCAAAGTCAGGCCCGAGGGCCAATTGCGGCCCTTGCGGTCATTTCAAGCGGCCCGCAGCCTCTAGCTGGAAGCGGGCAGAGCATGTGGGAAGCACAGCACAGGACACTAAAGGTGGGGCACCGGCAAGCGCGCCTTTACCTTGCTGTCTGCTGCAGTGAGGAGGTGCCATCCGCCACAGTCAGATGTGTTTGGCTGCTGCAATCGTATATCACCCTACTCCACAATCACAGTGACAGCAGTGTTTGGGGAGGGGGTCAGCAAGGGAGAAGCTTGCTCCCGTAACATGCAGAGCGGAGGAGGGCAGCAGCAGGAGCCCAAGCATCTCCTGTCCTTGCAGTGTCTGCTTTGCCTCTCCATCCTCTGGCTCACACAAGGGGCTCTGAAACATACAGAGATGGGAGGGGGCAGAGTGGGGGACATACAGTGAAGGAGGGTCAGGCTGGGGGACATACAGTGAATGGAGGCAGTAATGGCCATTCAGAGAAGGGGGAGCAGGGGCAGGCTGGGGGACATACAGTGAATGGGGGTAGAGTGGGGTACATAGTGAATGGGGGTCATACAGTGAATGGGAGTCATTCAGTGAATGGGGGCAGGCTGGGGAAATACAATGAAGGGGCAGGCTGGGGTGGGGAACCATTCTGATGTAATTAATGATTCAAAGAATGTCAGGCTGAATGGTCAGCCCCCACACATTTACACTTCACCAAATCTGGCCCTCATCGCAAAAATTTTGGACACCCCTGCTGTAGACACAGTGTGAATTGTTGCTCCTATTGTGTGTGGTATTAGACCCTGATACTTTCTTTCTTTATATATGCTTCCATAGACTGAACTTGAATGGATAAATGTAATTTTTTGCTGTATAATAGACCAATAGAAATTGTTGTTTTACTACTATACCTTAATATTATAGAAACCATAGTCTGTGAAATCTGGAATCTTTAAGACTGACAGACAATGCTCCAAATCAGAAATTTGCTTTTGTTTTCCTTTGATGAACTAAGTAAAAAAAAAAGAAATATATATATAAAAAAAAAAAAAAGAAATAAATCAGAAGCAGCTTTTCCAGTATGTCACGGTGTGCCTAATAAGTCATAACAATACAACCTAAAAATAGTCAGAGGCTCTGAATGAAGTCCATACATAATTGTATGATCTCATGACCACTATTATGCTTCATTTAGCCTGCATCAGGTATCACATTTCACCTCAGAACTCAGAAGAGCACACGATTTCCTTTTTAGGCTAACTAAACTAGCATCTTTTATTTTTTTTTACTCTACCAAAATAAAAATTCTATATATTTATATTTTTTCACAGATACGTAGTATTATGAGGGAGTAGCATTTGCAATCTAC
Organism: Crinia signifera; assembly: GCF_055691185.1. Classification (NCBI taxonomy): domain Eukaryota; kingdom Metazoa; phylum Chordata; class Amphibia; order Anura; family Myobatrachidae; genus Crinia; species Crinia signifera. Next base: position 126,599,829 of record NC_139220.1, on the reverse strand, counting down.
AAGAGCATTACACACATTTTTCTTCTTTTTTTTTTTTTTTTACTTTTATTCATGATAAAGAAGCCGCATGAGGCTTTGAAACGTTGGTTAACCCTTTGAGTGCCAGTTGAATTTATCAAAATTGGTGTGAAAATTGGCAAGTAAACCTTTTTATTCATCATAATGACCTGTATTGGTTACCTTTTATAGGATATATAATCTTTTTTTACACATTTTTTATTTTTAATTCATATAACGAATGTGTGACGCTAGCTGATATTTTGCACATCTTTCAGGAGATGTTGGCTTTTTTAGCGATATGTTTGTGCATCTCTCACAGAGATGTTGGCACTCAAAGGGTTAAATCCCTTCCTTGGTGTATAGGTCACCTTCTGGGCTCAGCACAGCAAGCCACCCACACTGGAGCTGCTAATGCTTTTTTTATGTAGCAATAGAAAAGGACATGAGTTCCACATTTACAAACCAAAAATGTAACTGAGCCTGAAGCTGGGTACACACCTACAGATTTGTCTGTCCAATCTGTCTGGTGGGAGCAAAAAATTTATTGGAGCAAAAGACCAACCATTCTCTCTCAAATGCTGGAAATGGACAAAAACTATTATTTGAATAAGTGTGTTAAATAAAACGGCTTTAGCCAATTTGCATGAATGACTATTGTCTGCTTTCCAGCATTTGGGAGCAAGTGTTTGATTGTCATTTGCTTCCATCCATGACCAGATTTTTGCTTCTGCCAGATGGATTGGACAAATAAATCTGTAGATGTGTACCCAGACGAGACAACAGTATATTGAGGACATCTGTGTGGAAGGTGCTGCAAATTAAAAACTTGCACATGGTGATCATTCACGCCTTAAAGCACTATGTCAACTGTTCCAATTACTGTGGGACAGTCCCGATTTGAGAACTTGGTTCCAACACATACCAGCATTGTCCAACAGGATCAGCAGTTTAGGATATATGCAGAGAAGCAGTACATTTGTGCCACACTCACCTGCCACTGGTGTACAAGGCAAAACAGGGTGGGATAGAGGGGAGGAAAAATAAAAGGCAGCCTTTGCCATTTCAATAAGGATGAGTAAATTTAGGAACCTCATTAACGGTAAGTAAAAAAAAAGAAAAAGAAAATGTTAAACAAATGCAGGGATTTATGGCCCTGGTTTAGGAGCTGCTCAGCTATTGTTTTTGTGGGCATGGCAGCTTGGAGAAATGTAGTTGCATAATGACTGCCTGACAGGACAGGTTTTAGTGGCCATTTAGTCAGATTCAATGGCAACTATTGTAAAGCGCAACAGAATCTGCTGCGCTATATAAGAAACTGTAAATAAATAAACAGTCCAATGATTTGGAGAAAAGTAAAAATGTGTTAGGACCCACGGAAATGATAATTTGTTTCTTTATTTTTTGGCTGGTGGAAGCTTGGGAATATATATTTGCAGTTTTGTTAAAACACCAGTAACATTTAACATGTAATACTCACCGATGCCTTCTTAGAGAAAGGCCATTTTGGTTTCTTGGCATCTAGTTAGTGAAAAGAGAGCATTAAAGTTCAGTATTATTACAAGAAAAATGGGCAAATATAAAGGGTGTGATGTAATAGGGTGTGAGCAGGGTCGGCGCTACCTCTAGGCAGCTGCCTAGGGCGCTGGCCACTGGAGCGCGCCCATTGTTCAGCCCAACATTTAAAGAAAGCAGCAGGTCCCATGAGCGGCTATCACTTTTCTCCCAGCACCAGGCTTTAAAGAAAAATTATTTATGCGGTGCCTGGGAGATGTGAGAGGGGAGATGTGGAAGCAATTAAGCAGAAGATGCTTGTATCCACTAGCAGCAATCCCACCAGCGGCACTCTAATACCCTCTGACGCTATAGTTCCTGTCTACATCATTAAGCTTCCCAGCCCCCGTACCTTCCTCAGAGGCAGAGCGCTGCTGGCAGATCTGCCATGCTGCAGGATGCGCTGCTGTGGTGCTGTGGTGAGTGTGACTGTGTTTTTTACTGTACAAGAGACAATGTGCAGAGCAGGGACGCTGCATGCCGCCGCCCCTCAGTGGTGAACTGTGCGGGGGGTATTCCTTCAGGTCCACAGAAATCAACTAGTGTCTGTCCAGGCCAGGCTGACTACAGAGCCCTGTATAGAGAGCTGTAGTCTGACAGGGTGTGCTCATAACTGTCAGCACTGAACTGTCACAGACTGTGTGTGCACTGCAATTAGAGGTGAGTGGAGGAGACAGAAGGGGGTGCACTGTAATAGCATAAAACACTCACAGTACGTACAGCACCTCCTTGTCCCTCCTCTGTCACTGAAGTGTATAAGCTCTGCCCCCTGGAGGCGGAGTTCCTGAGGCCTATGGGACCACCTTATTGTCAGAACCAGAGTGCACCACAGAAAAACATTGCTGGAGGTGCCCGCCCTGAATCTTGCATCAGGCTGTGAGCCATCCCAGTGCCTGATCCCTCCCTCTGACACCATGGTGAGTTGTTGCAAGTGTATGTGTACTGGCCAAGACTTGTGTGATGGAGCTATCAGTGGGGACAGGAGGAAGGGAGGATTTGTGGGAAAGAACTGGCCAGGTGGGAGTTAGAGGTGTGATAGGTGTGTGCTGTGCACTACATTTGTGAGTGTGAGGGTAATACATATGATTGTGAGAGCTTTTTTTGCAGGGGCACTGTGCATGCAGTAATTGTTTTAACATGGATAACTACATCTCCCAGCAATTACAGTGTGCTGTATATGTTAATTATTTTATTTAAAAAGTTTAGGAAACATTGCTTTGGAGATGAATGGGAGCACTGTACATCATTTTACCAGTGAATGATATTGTTACAGTTTTAGCTGTACATTTCACTGCACACCTTTTAGGTAATGACTGGCACAGGGAGAAAGTAAAGGTTTTATACTAATAGTGGGTTGTACAATGTTGTTCAGCAATCACTATGTCAACACAACAATGGTGATTGATGATATCGTGAAGGGGGGGGGGGGGGGGGGCAGTAGGCAAATGTTTTGCCTAGGGTGCCAAAAAACCTTGTACCGGCCCTGGGTGTGATGAGAATCAGAAAGTGACAGATTTCGAGTTCACCTATTTTTAAAGCAGCAGTCAATTACATGGCAAAAATCAACCTGGTGTTGCAGTATAAGTGATTGACACTTTAAAAAAAATAAAAAAAAAGAGTGGGAAAACGCTCACAAAATCTCCCATTTTCTGGTTCTCACATCCAATTGCACCCCCCCCCCCAAGTGTTTAAAAATTAGAAGGACAACTGTAAGCCCTAGAAGTGAAGGGGTTAATGCCAGCGTGCCCCGGCGCGTGGAGGGTTACCCAGCGGCCCCATCAGCCTGTGACTGACAGGGCCAGAGCAGTTCCGATTGGCCTGGAGGGAGGAAGAGGCGGATAGGAAGAGGAGGTAGAGACTCACGTGGGGGCGGAAGGAAGGCGCGTAAGGGAGTGTGCGGAGGAGCAGCGTGTGATGCCCGGCGTGTAGGAGAAGTGCCGCGGCCGAACGGAGAAGCGGGTGACCCCCGCTGACCCGGAGCACCAGTGACAGAAGACGTGGCGGGGAGAGACTGCCGCAGCAGCTTTGAAGGAGGGGAGAGCTCACGTGCAGGAGAGGACTGGCGCGGGGAAGGAGAAGAGAGCCGGGTGACGTCACAGTGACCCCCGCCGACCCCGGGGAGAAAGAGATGCAGCGTGTAGAGTGCCGCAGGCAGCCGGGCATAGACAGCACTGCAAGAGCCGTGACCCCCGCTGACCTCCCCAGTGAGAAGCCGCATACACGCGCGGCAAGGACAGTGATCCCCCCTGCTGACCTTCTCCTCTGATCAGCCGCCCGTACAATGCGGCAAGAGCCGTGACCCCCACTGACTTCCCCATACAGCAGCCCAAGCCACCAGCAGCTCAGGCCACAAGCAGCCCAAGCACAGCAGCCCAGGCTACCAGTGTCACAGGCCACCAGCAGAGTACTGTGAGTGCCACACCAGGGCAGCAACAGACTCCCACCCGGTGCCCGCACAGTGGGAGAAGGGAGTGTGCAGTAGGGAGAACTGCAGAGCCCAGCAGTGATTGCAGCCAGACAGAGGACCCAACAGCAGCCGGGGCGCAGTGTAGCGGAGTGTGGCAACGCCTGGCGCCCACACTAGCAATCCCGTCGGGGTGCACTGCGACCGGTGAATGTCTGCCCATACCCAGCGGGAGCTGGCACCGTGCCACAGGTACTTTACCCCTGACCTAAAAGTTAACCCCCATACTTTGTCACTCCACTCTCCAAATCCAAGGAAAAGGTTGCTGGACCGACATTGCCACCCGGTGGCTAAAGGATAAAAAAAAAATACAGGGACCCATAGACATAATTAAATCCTATGCATAGGTTCTTGTTGAGGACTGACCGGTCTTAGCTAACGATAGTACCCGGGTACATAGGCTTAGGTGGTGCGAAGTAATATTTTATGATATGTGTGTTGCGATAGGTAGCGGTTAAGATAAAGCCTGCCTATTGTTGTGTTAGTGATAATCGTAAATAATGGCCGTTACTGTCCTAGAGCTACTGTCCTGTTTGTATTCCAAATGACGTTTGCACTTTGATATTGTTTTATACTGTTACGTGGTGTTCACCCCATTCCAAGGTACAAAAACCAGCTGGCGCCCCTAGTTGCAGGCCCAGAATGAAGCATCAATTGAGAAAGTGTGTCGATTGATTTGTGTACCCATCCTATAGTACGAGAAGACTCCAGACCGTAAACCGGAGGAGACTGGTGGGACAGATTCCAGCCGTACCAAGTGAGGTATAGCCCCTTCCGGTGCCTACACAACCATTGTTACTAGTTTTCCAATAATATAGGATGTACAAGTTGCAATGGTTCCTGGATGATCTCCTCTAGATCCTAATAATACAATATGTTAAAAAGGCATAACATCTCTGTTTTACCACCATCTATTCAATGGACATTATTGCAACTCCTGAGCCTCATCTCCATCATCTGCTGTTATTTGTTTTCCTGCTTCTTTTGTGGTCTCAGAACATTGCCTCACATATCGCCTTTCAGGTACTCCATGAAAAGTCAACATGAAGAATGTCTGACATGCATCCTTTAGTCAGCCTTCTTATTATATAGTTTTGGTGTCTGCAAGCTGCATACTCTGAGGAAATTCTAACAAGTCTGCCCGTAATTATAAATGGCAAAATAAAATGATTGCGGCTTCAACAATTGCAAAAGAATGTGCAGCTCGTAGGATATTACATAAGCCGTTACTGTCCCATTTTTAGCAGCACAGCCCCTTTTTTGATCATGACCACCTCTCCATTGTGGTTAAAAAAAATCCCACACATTCCATTCCTACCCTTTAGTAATGATGTTTTACTCTGTACGTAAGTGTAGAAAACTAGCATGGAAAAATACCATATTCTATTATATTGTAACAGGAAGAAGGGGTATAGGAATATTGGGTCCTCTTCATGAAGGGAATATAAACTCTACCCTGAGAGGCCCTGCTACAACAGAGTAGCATGGGCTGTCAGAGTCAGTGGCTTGTGGTAGAGTAGCCTGGGCCCTCCCTTCTCTGTCAGAGCAGCCGAGCCCAGGATCTTTGTCACCATAGTATCCAGAAAAAGGGGGGTTTTACTCCATGTGGAGTTGGTGCATGCTCGCACAACCTATTAATTCAATTGGTTCCCTGATTAGTACAGGTTAGGTGGACCCCAAATTATTATCAGGTACGGGGGTGCTGTTCCCTACAGCATTGAGTATATGTTTCAAGGCAAAAGAAGAGAAAAGGGCTGTCTGGGGGAACGCACTGAAAAAATGTTTTAAAATGTAACTTTTAATAATTTTACTTTAATATTCCCTATATCAGGGATTGGAGGGAAAAATACATAAACAGCTGAAATTTGAGAGGTTAAAATTACATACAGTACATACACAGATACATATAGGGCCTTATTCGAGTTCACTCTTTCTGAAAAAAATCCTTCTTAGATGGACAAAACCATGTGCACTGCAGGGGGGCAGATGTAACATGTGCAGATAGAAATAGATTTGGTGATTTTTTGGTGATTCTTTGCAGGGTAAATACTGGCTGCTGTATTTTAACACTGCAATATAGATCTCACTTTGAAGTAAAACCCCACCCAAATCTAATTAGATCTGCACAAGTTACATCTGCCCCCCTGCAGTGCACATGGTTTTGTCCATCTAAGAAGGATTTTGTCTGAAAGAGTGAACTCGAATAAGGCCCATAGTGTGTTTAGAAGGAAAGAATATTTGTGTTTAAAATTCACACGGATGACTGTCCCAGAAAAATGTCTGTTCTGTAAAGCCCTGAGAGGAAATGATTTTGCTTTTTGAAAATTTCATAAAATAAAATAGTCCTTTATGAAATTTTCAAATAGCAAAATCATTTCCTCTCAGGGCTTTACAGAACAGACATTTTTCTGGGACAGTCATCCGTGTGAATTTTAAACACAAATATTCTTTCCTTCTAAAACACACTATATGTATCTGTGTATGTACTGTATGTCATTTTAACCTCTCAAATTTCAGCTGTTTATGTATTTTTCCCTCCAATCCCTGATATAGGGAATATTAAAGTAAAATTATTAAAAGTTACATTTTAAAACATTTTTTCAGTGCGTTCCCCCAGACAGCCCTTTTCTCTTCTTTTGCCTCCCCATAATATCCCCCTGATGGCAGCCCTGGCTGGATTGATGGTTCAGTACAGATAACGGTAGGAATGAAGTTGGGTAGCATGGAGATGCTATATATCTAATTTGTGTATAAAAGGATCGCATACCATTATTAGAAAGCCATGTAGATTGATGCATATAATCGGAAGCACCATCTGATACCAGGAGATCTCCTGGGAACACTTCGAGACCAGGAATACTTAGGACCACAGAGCTGCGTCTTCGGTCAGACTGCCTTCGGGAAAAAAATAGCATTATTCTAATAAACATTAAAGTTTATTTATTTGAGACAACATATAGATCATGTGACATGTAATAATCTGTAAGAGAACAATGGAAAGAGGAATATAAATTCACCTTTTGGCATATTCATCATTGGGGTCACCTTTAGGGAGATATTCAACCCCCCAATCAGGGACAACTTCTCCTAAAAGCAATCTTTGCTGCTGCTGCTGCTTTAGTAACAGCATGATCATTCCCATTGTTTGCTCCTGCCCTAGTGGGACCGGAGGTCATGCATGCACATAACCACTGGTCTCACCGTATGCAGGTGGCAGAGAGTTCTGCTTGGAACCCTCTTTGCATCCCAGACCTCCCTCCCATAGGAAGGTGTGGGGCTCTAGGAACAAGCGACATTTGAAGATTGCTTTTGTTCCCACAGGCAAACACCAAAAACGTTTTCAGAGTTTGATGAATATAAGGAGACCCTATCGGACTCTAATGATAAATAGCCCATTACATAAAAATAATGTGTGAAAAGGTTAACATTAGCAGTTTTGCCCAAGATACGAAAAATCTTGCACCAGCCCTGCCTGTACCAGTGACGTGGTATCTGCTTTCTCCCTATGTAGAGCATGCATGCAGGGGCGTAACAAGAACATTGTGGGCCCCGGGTATGGGTCATAGGGTCAACAGTAAATAGGTAGACATGAAAAATGTCAACATGCATTA
>NC_139220.1:126249703-126589703 GCF_055691185.1 Crinia signifera | reverse complement strand
GACGAGTGAGGTGGCAACCCTAGCTGTGGCAGCTCTCTTCGGTGGGCAAGGGGGAGTGGAAAGCACAAAGCTTTTTGTGCAGAATTTGTGAAGGAGGGTTTCCAAAAAAGAGGGGTGGGCTCAAGTATAATGGGTGGAGATGGAGGTATTATGCACTCTAATTTGCTGCCCTTAAGACAGATCACCCCACAGCACAGTAGCCTCCACTCAGACAAATTTCCCCAGCATAGTAGACATATTTACTCTATCAGAGACAACCCCATTTTAGCACGAGGGGCATGCACAATACTAAGAGTCAGTCTGAGGTAGAGGTTCTAGATAAATACCCAATACCATGTTCTCATTGCCGCCCCTGCAAAAACCTGGGTTTTTGACGGAGCACAGATCGTCTCAGGTTACAGGTTCATACTGCACCTTAGACCCAGAAAATTTCCTGTGTCTGCTCTGTTTACACTGCTTTCCCTGGTCTGGTCTGCCAACAAGTGTGAGGAATCTTGGATGCATAATAAATACAAATTCTCTTGTGCATATTTTTTTTTCTGCTCATCCCTAAATGCTCCAAGATTTCTATACTTACTAGACGTTTGATTTACTTTGCAGCAACTTTTATTTGCTAAATAAATGTGTATTAACAAGGGTAATATTTGAACAGAAACAAAGAGCAGGCACTTGTGCACACATGCCTATACCAGACAAAGTTTGTTTTTCAGCTAGACAAAAAGTTAAAAGCATGTGAGCCTTTGTTATTAAAATGAACCTTACCCTTTCTGTCAAATATCAGCCAGGGCATTTGATAAACAGTAGTTTCTGGCAACGCCCCAACATTCTAAGTCGCTTTTATTAAGAAAAAAAAACATTGACTTTTTTGTTTCTTCAATAAAAAAAAAAAGTTAATAAAAAAATGTTTGTTCCTTTTATATATTCAAAATTATGAACATCTTGAAACCCCAGTCTGCTTTGAAATCTTCGCCTGAGAGACCTTGCTGACGCAGTATAACTACTAGTATAAAATATATGGGAGGCCAGTAGTCAGGAGACCTACATCGGCCTACTGTGTATCCTGACAGGGGTGCAGTAAATATCCCTATCCCTTCTTAACACTAATGTAGGGTACATACCAGAACAATTTGGCCCAAAACGACCCAATTTAGATACAATCTCGACCGATTGTATGTAAATGGGGCATGTTTTGGGCCATTTCTGATCCAATCCCAATCCGATGTGCGGGTCGTTTGGTTGTTTTTCAAATCCTACCGGCAGCAGGTAGGATCTGAAAAGGACCATTCAACACGGCACAGGTCGCGGTCGGATCGGTCTCAGATCATATGCAGATTGTGAGCGGGTCATACAATTGTCTTATCACCCGCTCAAGATCTGCATCATTCTGGCGTGTACCCAGCATAACCCTTCCTACCGGAAACCTAAACCTAACCCTTATTCAGGGGCGCATTAAGAGGGTCTCTCATCTCTGCTGGAAGTAGCAGGGTCTGAGCACTTTTTTTGGGTGGATTTCCACACTAGCAACAGTGCTTAGACTCCATTGTGCATGCTCAGATTGCCGGTAAAACCTCCATTGCTAGACTCCAGAGGGTAAGGATTTAAAAAAATGGGTGCAATGAGTTGGTGTCCATTTGTGTGCTACTGTAACTAAACTGCTTTGCCAATCATTAGCAGGGCTAAATGTATGTGTATCTACCCATTTGTATAAGAGAAAGGGGGAAAAAAAAAAAGAAGAGGAATGCGCAAAGCACATACAGTGATAGTGTATTCTGAGCCCCCCCACCCGGCAAACTATAAATTTGCACCCTCCCATGCTCCACAAAGTGACAGCATGTGCCTTCATCAGGCACCACAAAAAGTAGTGTGGTCTCACAAGGAATTCGTATGACAACCCAACAGTAAACCGAATTCCTGCAAATTCACAGTTCGGAGCAGATTGGCCGGTGATAAAAACCAGACACTTTATCACTTCACCAAGTTTAATAAATCTGCCCCTCAATGTTTTGAAGATCCTCTAAGAAATGGTAGATGCTATGGTTTACCTAGCAGTCACGCTGACCCTGGGTGCTCATGCTGATTGATTTTATTTCCGATAATACTAACAGTACGCTAGAAAATTTACGGACGACACTTTGCCACGTTGAAAGAAGCCTAATAAAAAATGCACAAATGACCATTGTTCATATGACATGAAGGCTTTTTATATCCATCTAGATATGCAGTAGCCCATTGAATTTGGCATAAAGTTTCATAAATACACGCTTGAATGAACACTGTGGGTGCTTCAGTCTGTCAGAGACTTGCATCAGAGTACAAATATACTTTATTATGTGGAAACTAATGTAATGGCTCAGGACAAAACTGTTCCGTGTAATGTAACATAATCAATGCTTTGCAAATTGTTCCCTTTATGATCTAAAGAGAATTGTATTATATAATAGTATAATATATTTATTATATAATAATATAATATTGTAAATGTGTCCAGTACACTTGTTGTCTCTGTTCTGAGTAGTCATGTTTTAACATTCTAACAGATCAGTGTTGTAGCTAGGTGCCGTGGTGCCCGGAGCAAGGGCATGTCCCCCCCCCATTTGTAGTAGGTGGGGCTCTTGCGCGGCGAAATGGGGGCACAGCCTAACATTATACCACACACCGTTATGCCCATTGCCCATGCACATTTTAGCGAACTTTGTAATACCCATTACACATAAAGCCACATGCCGTAATGCCAATTACACATAAGGCCCCACATGATGCCCATTGCATACTATATAACAAACCGTAATGCCCATTACACATTTGACACATAAGTGCCACTTACAGTACCTACATTCTCATTGCTAGGAACTTCATGCTTGTTGCCAAGGGGGACTGACCTTGCTCGTTGCCAAGGGGGACTGACCTTGCTCGTTGCCAAGGGGGACTGACCTTGCTCGTTGCCAAGGGGGACTGACCTTGCTCGTTGCCAAGGGGGACTGACCTTGCTCGTTGCCAAGGGGGACTGACCTTGCTCGTTGCCAAGGGGGACTGACCTTGCTCGTTGCCAAGGGGGACTGACCTTGCTCGTTGCCAAGGGGGACTGACCTTGCTCGTTGCCAGGGCTGGTGCCAGGTTTGTCAGCACCCTAGGCAAACTGAATGCCCCCCCTCCTCAGTCCCCACATTCATACACATAAATACCGGGCAACAGCATGAGGCTATTCGCTGGGCGGTAGCAAAAGGCAGCTAGCAGTGGGCGGTCAACAGCAGGACTCATAAGGCTAGCGGCTGCATTGTAGCAGGAGGAAGCTAGCTGACAGCAGGAGGAAACTAGCATGTGGGTGGGCGTGCGAGCGGCAGTAGTGAGCTAGCGTGAGGGCAGGTGGTGCCGGCTGGCAGGAGTAAGCTAGCGGGGTTAGTGGTCAACATCTTGGGCGGCAGGAGGAGGAAGCTAGCCGGTGGGTTCAGTGAGCGGGCGCCAGCCACCAGCAGGAGGAAGCTAGCGGGTGCGCATCAGCAGGAGGCTAGCTGGTTGCACGGTGCACGTGTCTCTGACGCCGGGCACAGCAGGAAGCAGGCAAGCAGGGCGGGAGAGTCGGCAGTAGAGAGCACAGCTCCGACGCCAGGTGACATTCCGTCGCCTGGAGCTTGTGCTCCACCGGCTCCACCCTAGCTACACCTCCGCAACAGATATGCAACAATACACTGCACAGCAGCACAAGCAAAATGTCCATTCTAAACCAAATAGTTTTATTTAAGAGATCTCATCACCTCGCTATAAGTGCGGCCTGTTTGCCATCAACCAACAAGAATCTAACTCTAGTAACTAACAACAGATTTCTTCCAAAAGCATCACCAGAATTATTATATTCACAATGCCTGTATTACCCAGAAGTGGATTATCAGTGTTTTCTTATTCAAGCATTAGAGTAACCAAACACCATTTGCAAATACAAAAATAAAGTACAGTGTGCGAACGTGGCTATTAATTGTATAAAGGCGTATCGTTTGCTAAACAAATACAGTTATGTTTTTTTAAAAAAGTGTACATTATGACATATCCTTTTAATAAGTAAATAGCAAAAAAAATCTTGTGTGTTATTTTGAAACAATCTCAGCTTAAGAAAAATGCTGTTTGACAATACAAACACACACCCAAATACATCCATCTTTGGCGGATGTGCTTGAAGAGAGAAAAAAAAAAAAAAACCCCACAAGGATGAATACAGATGTACATTTTTTCCTCACTTACCGTGACTGATGAAACTCCTTCATCTGCAAGACAAGACAAACATACAGTTTAATCTCAGTTAACCATATTGGATATGTTACTAAATAAATATGTAGCGTTTGTCAGTCATTAAGTGCAACATGCAAGACAAGAGTACAGAGCAGAGACAGACAGGGACAGCCAAGTCATTAAGGATATGGCATTTGTTATGAAACAGCAGAAGAGACATAGGCACTGGCCAAGCTATTGTGGGTGCAGGTGGTACCATTGTGATGTGGCCCAGACTTTTAGAATGCCCCGGAGCACTGCATATAGTGGTCTACCATGTTCTCGGAAGTAACTTTGAATAAATCGGTTCTGACCAGTTACCTGGCTTGACTGGAGTGACATTCCATTTTCATTGAATGGCGTGTATAGTGGATGTTATAATGAAAAGGGGCCACTGTAATGTGGCATAAACTGTGGTGCTTCAAAATATGAACTGGAGGCCCTGTAACATTGCACCGCATGAAAGGTGGGAAGTACAGTGTAGCAAAATAAGAACGGAGAACCCTACAAGGTTTCATATTATGAACTGGGTGCACTATATTGTAGCATACTATGTTTTGGGGACACAATGGCATAAAGTGAATTGGGGGTACTATGTGGCATAATTTTAAATAGCACATTGTTACCTACAAAACTACTATTGTTTGTGAAAATAAAATACTTGCAGAAAGAGGCGTCTCGCTAGAAGTACCAGGATGTTGGTCCCTTCCATGTATTGCTTTGGAGCCTACAAAATATTTGCTACACCCCTGGGCACAGATGAACCTTTTTAAAGTTATTATTGGAGCCGGGTCATTACATGTACATGTCTTTACTTGTAAGGGACCCCATGTATTGCCAATTGGGGAAAAAATACAATACATTCGCACATGGATTAAACAGAGGCCCTCCATGTGGCCCTAGAACAGTTGCAATAAGTCCTGCTATGGAGCCTACATGCTTATTATTGGGGGGGGGGGGAGGGGGGGGGGGAGATAAAAAGTAGCGCTAATGACACTTTTAAATAGACCTAATAACCGGCTGCTAACTTAATGAGGAAGCCGCTGATGTGCATAAGTGGGGAAATGCGTTAGTCTTGAATCTTGAATCCTTGCACCTTTTAAAAGGAATTGCCGGCCGGCCTCTCTAAACTTGGATTGAAACCAGAACCAGCACGCTCTGCGATCACTGCAGCTGATGGGTTCTCCCTCTCTCTGCATGCCATCCAGCCACTAGTCGGAGGTCTGGTAAATATAGTTGTAACTAACAGCTTTGCTTTAACGCTTACCATTTTGGGCATATTATTGATACTACCATGTATTGGCTGAATGAATTGGATGGATTGATGGACAGTGTTTAAATAACGAACCCCGACTGCTTGCATTTCTGGACCGCCTGCATACTAATACCACTATAGTTTGGCTGTTTGCTTAGTACTAGTACACTGGGCTTCACTGAGGTGGACTTAAGTTGGTTATTTTGATAAAAATCATATCCTCCATAAACAGGAGAATTTTTAGCAGTATTTATTCTATTTTTTATTATTTTTGCTTTTTATCGTCCGGTACCCATTAGATGGATTATTAAGAAGATGTATATATTTTTTGTTATTTCATGTTTTTTTACTGTATCTATCAACAATATGTTTTAAAACTTCTAAAAGACTGGCACTTGTCTAGAACTAAACCAGAGCGCTTTCTTTTTATCTTTTAGGCTTATTATTGCCCTGTTGATTAATAGAAGAATTCAAGTAGAAATTGAATTTATCCTTTTTTATTAGTAGGTTTTCTACTAACACAAGTCTTCCCTGCAAGTAACCAGCATGGTTCAGTTTAACAATGACTTTTGTTATGGTGTTGTCATGATTTATTAACTGTTAAGACCCCATGCTGTAAAACCACAAACAGACTCACTAAACACAAATGTCAGTTAATGAGACGTAATTGCAGTGCCAGCATTCCCAAGTATTAGCAGTTGCTAGGAGGATAGACAGTTGACCTGCGAGTTCCCACTTCCGGACACAGTGTTCTGTTCCCTTTGTCCCAATGATTTTCTCATTGCACCCTTTTTCTGAAAGGCATTCTATGATGCTATGCTGATAAACTGGAATAGGCAAAAATATCAAAGGGCATGTATGCATACCAGAGCATATGGTAGTGCTGCAACTGCACAACAAATCTAATTGGAGTAGCATCACTTTTTTTCTGTGCCATTGAAGCCAAATGCTACAGGACAATTAGAACTTTAAGCAGCACTAATTTGTGAAACCTCACATTTAATAAATACAGTAGGTTATATATACAGATATCAGTGGCGTAACTACAGTGGGTGCAGGGGATGTAGCTGCTATGGGGCCCGGTGGCTTGGGGGCCTCTCCTCCTCTACAACCCCCTCCTCCTCTACAACACTGTAGTAAGAACAATATGGGGGGGGGGGGGGGGGCTTTAAATATTTTGCTATGGGGCCCACAGAGTACTAGTTATGCCCCTGACTGGTATTATATAAACAAGTGCACGTATACATCTACACTACACATGCACACCACGCTACCCACACACAGCAAATGGTACGTATGCACAGCAGGAAGGAGCTGGGCTGGAGTGGTGCTCTTCCTGCTCTGCTACATTGCAGATATCCCCTGTTTTTGCTGCTTGCTGCCATTGCACCTGTCAAACTGTATAACAGGCAGCGGAGCCGGCAGTGTAAAGCTTTCCCTCTGACTCCCATCCACCCTATAATTTTTGGTTCCATTTTGTCTCTAAAGGAGAAGATCAGCAGCCTGTCACCACAGCGGACTGCAGCATCCTCTCTCTAAGTTCCTCCTCCCTGTGCAGCTCATGCTCCTCCCTCTTAACATGGCAGAAGCAATCCTGGAAGAGTTTTAAGAACACGTTGCAAACTAGGCAAAGGGTTACACCGCCAGCCATAGTCTGCCACTGACTGGGGTTTTCTTCATTCTTCCTCTGTTGGGCGGTGGCCTTTAAGCTTTTTTACATGGGTGGTGGCCAGGGGCTGGCTGGCAACTTTCAGCTTGGGGGCAACACAAGCAAGTGGGCCATCACCATCATCATTTCACCACCTTACCCTCTCCCCTCTAGTATGCAGCAAGGATTAAACAATCCTACACACACACACACACACACACACACACACACACACACACAGTAATGCCCATCAAACATAATGCCACACCGTAATGGCCATTACACATAATGCCAACACTGTAATGCCCTTTACACATAATGCAACCACCGTAATGCCAACACGTAATGCCCATTACACATAATGCCACACACCGTAATGCCCATTACACATAATGCAACACACCCTAATGCCCATTACACATAATGCAAACACCATAATGCCATCACACGTAATACCAACAATGTAATGTCCATAAAACATAATGGCACACACACCATAATGCCCATTAGATATAATGCCAATACTGTAATGCCCATTACAGATTATACCATATAACTGCTGCTTACCTACAGTACATGCTCATTGTCAGAAGAATATCGCTTGTTGCCAGGTGTTTCATTCCTGTTGCCATGGGGACTTTTTTGCCAGGGCGGAGCCAGGGTACAAGGGGTTTTATTTAAATAGAGCGCCAGTGCTACCAGAATATGCACCTCCGGGTAGCGCTGGCCGCGCTGTTTTCTTCTGACAGACACAAGAGGTATGGCAGTACTTCTAGTGTCTGTCTCCTATAAGGTGGCGGCCATTTTTGATGAGGCTGTCACCATACATTCGTGCGGCCAGGAAGCCGGGATGTGCTGGACACACAAAGGCGGCCGGGGCTGCAGCAGTGACGGCCGCGGCGATGGTTGCCATCGATGGCAATTCTGCAACTGGCCATAGTGCTAAACTATGCAATGGATCACCATAGATAGTTATAAATATTGATGTTCATCCATTGTGATTGATTGGCCTGTGGGCCAATAAAAACACGGGGGGCGGGGCTATGCTCTGTGTCCCGGCACTTTGAGAAAAAAAAAGCGAAACATTGTTTTGCTGTTCCAGCGATGGAGGGAAACCATCTGGTTCTCCCCTATCGATGGCAAAAGTATTCGATATTGGCTATGAACCATCGATGATTTTGAATCATCGATGGTCAATGGCCATCCCTACTTCCAGATACCCTCTCTAACAGTAAGTTACGCAATATGGCAATATTATTTATATCTAAGATTAAAGTAAATGGAGTTTTTTTTTTTTCCCACTATTTGTATTAAATATTTTTGCTGTTTTCTTTTAAATTAGTCCATGCACCTATTGATGTCTCACCTGAAATAGCTCTGCACACATTAGCAGAGGGTCCATGAACCTATTTTGCGCTACAAAAATAGCCCTGGGCTCACTGATGTATGCAGCAGAGGGGAGGGAGTGATAACCAAATATATACATATATTATATACATATATAGCAGACAAGAGGAGGTGATTAACATGAGGATATAATGGGTGAGGAGGGGGTGATATGCATATGGCTATATGGAGTGGAGGGGGTGATATACATAATAAAGTGGTGATGGGGACGCTAGACATAAATGATATAAGTGGTGGTGGGGGGGGGGTGGAGTGTTGGGCATAAAGTAAATTAAGAGTGTAGGGATGATACACAAAGTATGCGTGCTGTCCTGATTTCAAATATTGGGGACACCAGTGCACTTTCTGGCAGAGGGCACCAAATTCTTTAGTTACACAGCAGAGGGCATTCGGTTTGTAAACAGCACTACTTCTGTTGGCATTATACGGAAACCAGTGAATGTATGCGCCCACCGCCCATCCAAGTCTATATGCCCAAGCAGACAGTCACGCCATGTTTGGATAGTGATCCTGCTACAGCATCCTGCTACATACCAAGACCTGTAATTTGGTATATGATGTGCCCTGCTCAGCGAACAGAATCAGACACAAAAATATTTTAGTAATAATATGGAACCTATTATGGTTTTTAATTATTTCACATTTTGGGATTCTAATGTTATGATATTGTTTTAATAGTCAACTTAAACGCTACTGTTGGCAAAATAATAATACAAGGCAAATATACCAGAGGTCAGTCAAATAAGTCAAACTATACCTTGGTGCATCCTTGGCTCAGCATTTCAGCACCTCCTTTTGTTTCAGCTGCAGCAGTTCCATTGTAGTTGTGATCTGAGGATTTCCCATCATCTGTATAATTAGTGTCAAAATCAGGATCTGCTAAGTGATCTTTGGTATTCTCATCCTGAGACACACAAGAATCATTGTCCTGTAGAGAAGACACCACAAGCGCACTTTTACAAGAAGGTGCTTTGATAGAGGAGCATAGATATTTGTGTAAAGGTACTCTAAAGAACTTACCAGGACACAGTCTTCTTTGTGAGTTGGGAACTTTGATGCATCCAAAAAAATTGGGGACACTAGTGCACTTTCTGGCACAGGGCACCAAATTCTCTAGTTACAGCAATGCAGTGGGCATTGCATGTATAAACAGCACTACTGGAGTGGGCATTCTGTGTATAAATGGCACTACTGCAGGGGGAATTCTGTGTAAAAATGGCATTACTGCAGTGGCCATTCTGTGTATATAGACGGCACTACTGCAGTGTACATTCTGTGTAAAAATGGCACTACTGCAGGGGGCATTCTGTGTAAAAATGGCATTACTGCAGTGGGCATTCGGTGTGTAAACAGCACTACTTCTGTGGGCATTATATGGAAGCCAGTGAGTGCATGCTCTCACCAAAGTCTATATGCCCAAGCAGAGATGCAGACAGTCACACAATGCAGTGATGCATTTAGATTGTGATCCTGCTGCTATATACCAAGACAAAAATATTGTAGTACTGGTATAAACGTTATTATTGTTGTTTTAATTTATTTCACATTTTGGGATAATGTTATTATATGGTTTTAAAATAGTCAACTTAAACCCTATTTTTGGCAAAATAATAATATAAAGCAAATATACCAGAGATCACTCAAATAAATCAAACTATACCTTGGTGCTACTGCTCAGCATTTCATCGTCTCCTTTTGTTTCAGCTGCAGCAGTTCCATTGTTGTGATCTGAAGATTTCCCATCATCACTAAAATTAGGGTCTGCCAAGTGATCTTTGGTGTTCTCATCCTGAGACACACAAGAGTCATTGTCCTGTGGAGAAGACACCACAAGCGCACTTTTACAAGAAGGTGCTTTGATAGAGGAGTATGGATATTCTCACAAAGGTGCTCTGAAGAACTTACCAGGACACATTCTTCTTTGTGAGTTGGGAACTTCGATGCATCAAAAAAATCCTGTAATGACATGAAGTTTCCAGCAGTGTTTTTCCTCAGCCTCCTCAATGTTGGGGAGGTAGATATCCTGGCAGGAGCTTGCCTATCAAACTGAAATGGCGTACGCTGGTTTTCCTCATTCTCTTCTGGGGGAACCAGAATGATGAGAGGAATAGCATTTGTTTTCCTATATAACTTCTCAGCAAAAGGTTTGGAAACGTTCGGTGCATCTTGTAAACTGGATTCATTGTTTAGATGTTCTAAAGCGAATTCGCCACTTGTAGCAGGAGTTTTAATAGGAGAACAGAAGCTGATGTTAAATACCTCATCGTCATTAACATCTTCAATTGGGTATTCTGTGACTGAAATGTCCTCCTCATCCATTTCTAGGAAAAAACCATGAATGGGGTCCAACATGTTTTTTATTTACAGATCCATTGATCCTGAGTAAGAAAGAGATTGAGAGCATATTAATTTATGGCTTAGTGCTGTATTAGGCAAGAAATCAATACTCATGGCTCAACCAAGTGTCCATATATGTACTAAAAGGTTTTATCATGATCATCATAATACATTGGGTAAAAAACATACACAAATACAATGCACAATAGTTCAGATCATACTTTAAATACTTTAGAAATATTGTAATAAAACCATATGGATTGACAAGGGAGAAAAGACTAAGTAGCTGTAGCTAGAGTCAGCAGGCACAACAGTCATCGATCATCCTGTACCCGTCGTATAAGCAAAGGGGCAGGATCATAGTAGATGAAGGGGAGAAGAGAGACAAAGGAAAGTAACAATGGTAAGGATAATGCAGCAGAATTAAGTGGGCCCATCCAAACAACATATTTTGTGTTCTAAAAGTGTGTGTGTGTGTTAAGGTGCCCATACACGTTACAATTATTGTATACAATATTGTTTACAATATCGTATCTGTCACACCAGGGGACTCGGTCGACAAGACTGAGACCTCTGGTGGGGACCTGGACCGGTACCTGAACCGGGGAGGTTGGAGAGGACCCCTGCGCATGAACTGCGCGACAGTGCACCCAGAGCCAATAAGCAGTCAGAGGTAAAATACAACCAGATTTATTATGCAGAAGGTTGTAACGGTACAGGCAGTAAAGTATGCAGGGAATAATGACAGTTCATGCAGATTGCAATACTTTACAGATGAGATGATGACATGTATCGATGGTGGAACATCGTATCCGGAGTGTCGGATATGGAAGGAGACTGTGGGTCCGGAATGACGGACGGGAGATGAGACTGTGGGTCCGGAATGACGGACGGAAGCAGGAGATCCGGAATATCGGACTATCGATGGTGGAACATCGGTGGCAGATGATGCGGGAGCATCGGAGGACCAGAGTCCCGGAGCTAGGCTTGGTCGCTGGGCTGTAGAGGCAGGATCACAGGCGATGGAATAACCTGGAACACACTGCAGCATGGAAGACAACACCAGCAGAGAATACACTTGTACAGAGACAAGGACAGCTGACCATACACTGGAGACAACTGAAGCACTAGCAATGGTTCTGAGAGCTCCCAGCATACTTATACCCACTCGGTGGCCAGGATTGGCCGAGGAAGTATGACAGGGAGATCAGAACCAACAGGATTGGACAGCACAGACATGTGACTGGAAAGAACATGGCAGCCCCCATGTCTGCTATGGCGGGAAAGTGTGTTTGTGCACACCATGCTGGATACTGGGAGCAATGGCGGCGGACAGGTGGATTGCCGTGCACTGGGGACTGTCACTGGGAGACAGGACGCTGGCAGAGATGACGTCTGGACCGCAAGCTGAACCTGCGGAGGCACTTAGCCGGTAAGATAGTCTGTCTGACAGCTCGGATCGTGACAGCACCCCCCCCCTTTAAGGGTGGCCCCAGGACACCTTTTAGGCTTGCGGAGAAACTTGGAGTGGAACGCCCGGATGAGTCTGGGAGCATGGACATCGATGGCATTGGTCCATGATCGCTCTTCGGGGCCGTAGCCCTTCCAATCGATCAGGTATTGCAGACGACCATATCGGATGCGAGAGTCCAAGATTTTACTGACCTCATATTCTGTTCCACGCTGGGTGCAAACCTTAGGAGCCTTGGGGAGCTTGGAATGAAAGCGATTCAAAACCAGCGGCTTGAGCAGCGAAATGTGGAATGTAGCTGGCACTTTCAAATAGGGCGGCAACTTGAGCTTGTAAGCTACTGGATTGACGACTCGCTCAACTGGGAAAGGACCAATATATCGGGGAGCGAACTTCACATCGATGGCACTCTCAATCGAAGATTCTTGGTTGACAACCAGACACGATCTCCTGGACGGAGGGCTGGCACAGCTCTGTGTTTCCTGTCGCCAAATTTTTTGTACCTGCTTGAAGCCTTCAGAAGTGAAGAACGAATGAGCTTCCAGGATTTGACGAATTGCCGGATGGTCGTGTCGACCGCTGGAACAGAGGACACAGGTTGCAGAGTGAAGTCAGGAACTCGAGGATGAAACCCATAATTGGCAAGGAATGGAGTGACATTTGATGAAGAATGATATTGGTTATTATGGCAGAACTCTGCCCATGGAAGGAGTTGAGCCCAGTCATCTTGGGAAGAAGAGACATATGTGTGGAGAAATGCTTCAAGGTCCTGATTCACCCTCTCCGTTTGGCCATTTGTTTGAGGGTGATAGGCTGTGGAAAACTTTAACTTGATTTGAAGCAGGGAGCACAGGCTTCGCCAGAATTTGGCTACGAATTGGACTCCTCTATCGGAGATGATTTCAAGAGGCAGTCCATGAAGCTTGAATATCTCTTTGATGAAGAGCTGGGACAGCTTGGAAGCTGACGGAAGGCCGGTGAGGGGAACGAAGTGAGCCATCTTGGTGAACCGGTCAACAATCACCCAGATGGTGGTGAACTTGTCAGACTCTGGAAGATCAGTTACAAAGTCCATTGAAATATGCGTCCAAGGGCGATGTGGCACGGACAGTGGCATCAATTGCCCAGGAGGAGACTGACGACTGGTCTTGTGCTGAGCACATTTAGCACAAGAGGAAACAAAGTCCTGTACATCCTGTTTGAGGGACGGCCACCAGTAGGACCTGGTGATAAACTCGTAAGTTTTCTGAATGCCTGCATGGCCAGCGAATTTTGAAGAATGCGCCCAACAAAGCAACTTCTTTCTTAGAGCTGGCTTTACATATCTTTTCCCTGTAGGGGGCGTGAGATTTGACACTCCTGTTGCGGAGAAGGCCACTGGATCAATAATGAAATGTTGATGTGTGGACTTAGACTCACTTTCTTGCTCCCATGAGCGGGAAAGGGCATCAGCTTTTCGGTTTTGTGTCCCTGGACAGAACGACAGCTTGAAACGGAACCTGGAAAAGAAAAGTGTCCATCTGGCTTGACGGGGATTTAAACATTGAGCAGACTTGAGATACAGAAGATTCTTGTGGTCTGTGATAATTGTGATCTCATGAACAGCGCCTTCTAGAAGATATCTCCATTCTTCTAATGCCAACTTGATGGCGAGAAGCTCTCGGTCACCGATGGCATAGTTATGCTCTGCAGGCAGGAACTTACGGGAATAGAACCCACAGGGATGAAGACGACCATCGGGCGCTTTCTGCGAGAGGACTGCCCCAACACCCACGGAGGAGGCATCAACCTCGAGAATAAAGGGCAAGGTGGTATCAGGTTGTCTTAAAACAGGAGCGGAAGTGAACCTCTGTTTTAACAGATGGAAGGCTTCGATGGCTTCTGACGGCCACTTCGCTGGATTAGACCCCTTTTTTGTCAAGGCAGTGATGGGAGCCACAATAGAAGAGAAGTTACGAATGAATTTTCTGTAATAATTGGCAAAACCCAGGAAACGTTGAATACCTTTCAGCGAAGAGGGAATTGGCCAATCTTGGATGGCCTGCAGTTTTCCTGGATCCATTTGAAGACCAGAACCGGAGACAATGTACCCTAGGAAGGGTATAGACTTCACCTCGAAGACACACTTCTCCAGTTTACAGTAGAGATGATTTGCTCGCAGCCGGGACAGAACCTCTTTGACCCAATAACGATGTTCTGTGATGTTATTGGCGTAGATTAAAATGTCATCGAGATATACAACTACATGACGATACAGAATGTCCCGAAAAATCTCATTGACATAGTGCTGGAACACGGCTGGGGCATTGCTGAGCCCGAAGGGCATGACGAGGTACTCATAGTGGCCGTCTCTGGTGTTAAACGCCGTCTTCCACTCGTCGCCCTCTCGTATGCGGATGAGATTGTATGCACCCCTCAGGTCGAGTTTCGTGAAGATGGTTGCACCGCTGACACGGTCAAACAACTCGGTAATGAGGGGCAACGGATATCGGTTCTTTACTGTAATGTCATTGAGGCCGCGATAATCAATGCAGGGGCGTAGGCCTCCATCCTTCTTCTTTACGAAGAAGAATCCTGCGCCAGCAGGAGAAGTCGAAGGACGGATGAATCCCTTTGCCAGATTTTCCTTGATGTAATTGGTCATGGCTTGAGTCTCTGGAAGAGAGAGAGGATAGGTTCTACCTCTGGGTGGTTCTTTGCCTGGGATAAGTTCGATAGGGCAATCCCACGGTCTGTGAGGAGGTAGGACATCAGCGCCAGACTTGCTGAATACATCTGAGTACTCTTGGTAGGGAAGAGGCGGAAGGTCTGCTGCATCGGCTGAAGAAGGACGAGCTGGGAGTACCTTTTGGAGACAGGTACCGGAGCAGGAAGGATCCCAGGAAAGGATTTCCGATGTCTTCCAATCAAGACGAGGATTGTGAAGACGGAGCCAGGGTAAACCCAGAACCAGAGCATGAGTGGCTCAGGGTAAAACCAGGAAGGACAAAAGTTCGGTGTGCAGGACTCCCACTTTCACTGTAAGTGGCAAAGTTCTGCGGGAGACTGTCGCATCAGGAATCCTACTGCCATCCACAGCAGTAAGGAAGACAGTCTTGGAAAGACTTTCAGTGGGCAACCCCCACTTGCGAACCAGTTCTGCAGTAACGAAGTTGCCAGCAGCACCGGAATCAAGAAGTGCGGAGACAGTCTTGAAATGCTGACCAACTTGTAGGGAAACTGGAAGGACACAATCAGTTGCTGATGGAGAGGACTTAATTACTCCTAGCCTACCCTCTCCTTGACGGGCTAGGAGGAGGAGTTCTCCTTGACGCTTTGGGCATGCAGAAATTTGATGTGCAGGATTGGCACAATACAGTCAGAGCTGTGCCAATCGTCGACGTCGACGTTCTCCGGGAGACAAACGGAAACGGTTTATCTCTATTGGTTCTTCTTTGGAAAGGACCGCAGGAGCAGTGGGTAAAGAAGGCGGAGGAGTTGGCACTTTAACTGGAGCGCTCTTGTGACGTTCTATAGCCCTTTCTCGGAAGCGTAGGTCTACTTTGATACACAATGAAATAAGGTCACTTAGACCTGAGGGTAAGTCTCTGGTAGCGAGTTCATCCTTGATACGATCGGATAGGCCATGCCAGAAAGCTGCGTATAAGGCCCCATCACACCAGGAGAGTTCAGACGCCAGAATCTGGAACTGGACCAGATATTGCCCGACGGAGCGGGATCCCTGTCTGAGACGGAGGAGTTCAGTGGAGGCAGATGCTGATCGCCCAGGCTCATCGAAGATACGCCGGAATGTTGACACGAAGTCCTTGTAGTTGGACAGGATGGCATCAGATCTTTCCCATAAGGGAGACGCCCATTCTAACGCTGCTCCACACAGGAGGGAGATGATGTAGGCGATCTTGACCCTTTCAGTAGGGAAGTTGCTGGGTTGCAGCTCGAAGTGAATCTCACACTGATTGAGAAAACCTCGACAGGTCTTGGGGTTCCCATCATACTTGGTGGGGACAGACAGATGAAGGCGAGGTGCAGCAGCCATTACAGGAGGATGAACGGGACTTGGAAGTTCTCTGACAGGCTCAGGGCCACTGAGAGTGGTCTGTAGCTTATCCAGCCGGGAAGACAGATCTTGCAGACAATGGATCACTTGGCTCTGCGCAGCCTCTTGCTGATCCAAGCGAACAGCCAGTTGCTGTACAGGGCTGGGTGGAGAAGCTTGGTTTGCGGCTGGATCCATTTGGCTAGTGCTTACTGTCACACCAGGGGACTCGGTCGACAAGACTGAGACCTCTGGTGGGGACCTGGACCGGTACCTGAACCGGGGAGGTTGGAGAGGACCCCTGCGCATGAACTGCGCGACAGTGCACCCAGAGCCAATAAGCAGTCAGAGGTAAAATACAACCAGATTTATTATGCAGAAGGTTGTAACGGTACAGGCAGTAAAGTATGCAGGGAATAATGACAGTTCATGCAGATTGCAATACTTTACAGATGAGATGATGACATGTATCGATGGTGGAACATCGGATCCGGAGTGTCGTATATGGAAGGAGACTGTGGGTCCGGAATGACGGACGGGAGATGAGACTGTGGGTCCGGAATGATGGACGGAAGCAGGAGATCCGGAATATCGGACTATCGATGGTGGAACATCGGTGGCAGATGATGCGGGAGCATCGGAGGACCAGAGTCCCGGAGCTAGGCTTGGTCGCTGGGCTGTAGAGGCAGGATCACAGGCGATGGAATAACCTGGACTTCACAGGAGATGGAACAACCTGGAACACACTGCAGCATGGAAGACAACACCAGCAGAGAATACACTTGTACAGAGACAAGGACAGCTGACCATACACTGGAGACAACTGAAGCACTAGCAATGGTTCTGAGAGCTCCCAGCATACTTATCCCCACTGGGTGGCCAGGATTGGCCGAGGAAGTATGACAGGGAGATCAGAACCAACAGGATTGGACAGCACAGACATGTGACTGGGAAGAACATGGCAGCCCCCATGTCTGCTATGGCGGGAAAGTGTGTTTGTGCACACCATGCTGGATACTGGGAGCAATGGCGGCGGACAGGTGGATTGCCGTGCACTGGGGACTGTCACTGGGAGACAGGACGCTGGCAGAGATGATGTCTGGACCGCAAGCTGAACCTGCGGAGGCACTTAGCCGGTAAGAAAGTCTGTCTGACAGCTCGGATCGTGACAGTATCTCATCGTATATCGGTTTTGCGATGAGATGAAATGAGATCTAGTACAAAAAGCATGTGTAGCACATACTTTTTGTACTAGATCTCATCGCAAAACCGAGATGCGATATTGTATACAATAATTGTAACGTGTATGGGCACCTTTAGGTGATAGATAGCTAATATAAACCAAAGATTGTAGAGACAGGCTGACAAGAGGGCTAAGGTGGTGTGACCACACCTCCCACAATTAGACCACACCTCTGCAAAGTACCCAGCTAGCACAGTTCTCTACAGCCCTGTTCACAGGTAAAGTACAGACGAAAGGCTCAAACAAAATGCTGAAAATATTTGACATTGCCAATCACTTTTTTTTTTAAACAAAGTAACCTCAGACAGTGTGTTACCCACATTGGTGTACCTAGAATAGGTGCATGGTGTGCATACCTCTCCAGAGAGCTCAGTCCCGTGTTGGAGCTGCAGCAACACAAAGCACTGTGATTAATAACGAGCAACCACCATTTTCCTGTAGATGTGCATGTGCAGTATGAGGGTAGCGGGTTTATGGCATCAAGTTCACCTTTATTCTTAGACCACCCTTAAATGCAGCACTCACACAGATAAGGAAAAGGTTACTTTTAATGATACATTTATTGGAAGATAATGTAAAACACACACACACACACACACACATCAGCAGTCCCCCAGGTAATATTGCACAATTACCAAGTGGCTTTTTTTTTTTAACAACATCTCATCAGATGTCATCTCATCAGACACAAGTCTCCTCAGAAGTTCCAGCGAAGTCCCCAAAACTCAGAGTATAATACAGTTTTCTCCTGCAAACTTTTCAGCGTCCTGGTCACATGGCCACTGTGCTTCACATTCATCATGGTTGGGTACAAGCAACGATACCCTGTTATCTGCAGCTATAGGGATATAGAAGACCTCCCAGCACCCTCAGAATACAAGCTGCTCAAGAAACGCACTTCCTGCAGCTTCCAGGAACACATCATTTGAAAAGACAGACGCATCCTCCCTCAACACCTGTACAAGAGACCACCCAGATGCACACTTGCCTACCTGACCCTCTCCAAGAGGTAGAAAATGCTGTGTTCCTGCACTTCCCTGGCAATGTATGATTGCCATCACCTTTGGTGAAACACCTTTCTTATCAATTATATAGCTCACCACAGGTGATGGCAATCATACATTACCAGGGAAGTCCAGGAACAGAGCATTTTCCCCCCTCTCTGCATGATTTGCATTCCCAACTCTACAGGGCCCTACATACGCAGAGATGTGTGCAGACCCAGTGGTAAGGAGAACAAAGGGACAATCAAGTCCAAATTGGCAAATTAGCATGCAAGCTTTCTGAATACAAATACAGTAACAAAATTCAACTATGCAAATTGGTGTACAGTATTTAACATTGTAGAGTATGGTTTATGTTCGATTTGTCAAAGGGCCATGGCTTTACTACTAGTGAGACCCAGCTACTAAATGCATTGTACTTTTAAATATCAGTCATAAACACCCTCAGTACGGTCAGGTTTTACATAACGAAAAGCTCAGTGGCTCGAATACTGTTTCTAGAGAACATAGCATAAAAATGCATGGGCTTGATAATTAGAGGAATTTCTTCAAACTAGACTATTTGTGGAAAGTGGTTTGGATTGGCTTTTAGATCCCATCGGCTTATTATTTTATTACTGCCAGTAGATTAAACATGTTCTTTGTCCCGTATAAAAGTTTTGACATTTCACAAACACGCCACCCAAAGTTCTCAGACATGCCCTATCTAGAAATGTAGAAGAAACCTGATTTCTCTGTGACCGAGCACTGTAAATACAGCTCAAATTCCTGCACGATAAATAACACAGGATATACATTCACTTCTTCACCAATAAGTAAATATAATGCTAAATACTTCAACTCATAACTGGCTAAAAAGCAGCTTATAACCCTAGAGAGAGAGAGAGAGAGAGAGAGAGAGAAAAAAAAAGAATAAAATAACTGCTAGTTCCTATATCAAACAGCAAGTGATTACATGGAAGCTGACACATTGGGCATTATTCTGGTTCACTTCTTCTGTCAAATTCCTTCTTAGATGGACAAAACCATGTGCACTGCAGGTGGGGTAGATGTTACTTGTGCAGAGAGAATTAAATTTGGGTGGGGTTTAATTCAGTGAGATCTATATATTGCAGTGTAAAAATAAAGCAGTCAGTATTTTCCCTGCACAGAAACAAAATAACTCACCCAAATCTAATTCTCTCTGCAAATTTTACATCTGCCCCCCTGCAGTGCACATGGTTTTGTCCATCTAAGAAGGAATTTGCCAGGAGGAGTGAACCAGAATAAGGCCCATAATCCATCCGCCGTCCAATCATGTGCTTTAGCCTAAACAGCTGTTCTTAAGCCATCCCCATGGGGGGGGGGGGGTGTTGATTGTATATACATGTTTTTAGGTGTTGTGAAACTCAACATACATTAGATTAATTAGCACATAATTCAGTCGAGACATACAGTGGCATAAGTTTGTCCCAGTAGCCCCTAGGCAAGATAAATATTGGTGCCACCCAAATAGCTCAATCCGTAAGGTGTCTGTCTCCAGTAAGACAGGTCATGGGTTCTAATACAGGGTGTTATACTTGCAAAAATGTTAGGAGGGGGAGTAAGCCACAAAAGCTATACCAAAGGCTTTCCATTAACTGAATCAAACTGACAGGGGAAGAGAGGCGCCCCCTTGGGAGCAGGAACCCGGAGGCAGATGACTCCATTGCCTCCCAGAGTTACACCTCTGGAGACATAGCTATTTACATGGGGTGTCTACAAACTTTTAGCTGTGTGCATGTGTGAGGTTCTGTAACACAAAGCTTTAATAATGACCGTATTTCTTTACTTATAAACAATTGAGGGAAGCGTTCTGGACATGAGTCGTTCAAACTGCTCCCACAGCCCAAAGGTCCGTTCCTGCCCTGTTTCCGCCCCTGGCGAAACCTATGTCGACATGGACAACGTATGAGAGTACCATGTCCCCTAGCATGGCTCGCTGCAATCGGAACACTATTGTATTCTCACTTTATGCCGACTTGGAAAGTAAAGTATCAAATTATAAAAAAAAAAAAACTCATGTCAACCTTATTCATGTCAATCATTTTGTGGTGCTGACCTAGTTACTGTCAACCCAGGGACCGGATACTGTGCACTGCAATTTGGGCAAACGTGCAGAGTAATGCTAGGTACACACCAGAATGATCATGATCGTGAGCAGACCATACGATGGTCACGCGATCTGCTCACGCATCCGATCTGTACCCAGTTGAAGGGGTCATTTTCAAAATCTGACTGCAGCAGGTAGGATCTGCCAAACAACCAAATGACCGGCGGTCCTCGCATCGGATTGGAATCGGATCTAAACCATGCCAAATCATGCCCAATTTACATACGAGAATATATCGAAATTGAGGGATTTAAGGCCAAATCGTTCTGGTGTGTGCGCAGCATTACATTTGGGTGGGGTCCATTTACACTGAAATCTAAATTGCAGTGTAAAAATAAAGCAGTCAGTATTTACCCTGTACAGAAACAATATAAAATCACCCAAATCTAAAAGGCCCATACACACTGGGCGATTTTGAGCTGAAAGCTGTCCAGTATGTACTGGCCAGCAATAAGTGGTGATGCGTTCTCCCGCATCATTGCCAGTGGCTGCATCGTATTACCAGCAGATGAGCAACGGGGTGGACAACTTTCCATAGCGCCCTGCTATCAATCAGAAGGGCGGCTCAGTGTGTATGCACGGAGCGATTTTCCCCATCATCTTTGTCCATACACGCTGGGCAAAATCGCCCAGTGTTGCATAGAATTTAACTCTCTCTGCATGTTACATCTGCCACACCTGCAGTACAACATGGTTTTGTCCATTTGAGGGAAAATGTGCTTTGTGATCAGGCCTGAATTAGGACCTACAGTATTTCCCTTTATGAAAGTTTTTTCAAGAATAATACTGGTTTGTTTATAGAAATTATTTATTTCCCACTGATGCTAAACTGGCTTTGATAACACGATGCTGTAACCTGGAGAAAGTCTTATCAACTGTGTAACTATGTACAGACAGTATGTAACAATTATGAAAGCACCTGATTGTATTTATTGTTGTTCATTCTGCTCTTTGCAGTGTGCATAAAAGAAACAATGAAATCAGTTGTGATAGTGATAACATAATAGAGGTCTAATATGAATTCTCTCCACCCAGTGGTGTATCTATAATGGGAGCAATGTGTGCAGTGCAGACAGGCCCCTAAGTCTCAGACTGCTTCCAATTTTAACTATCACTCAGGAGTCCTATCACTCGCGATTGGCCAAAAATGTCCGCAGTGCCATTTTTTGGAGTTCTGCGCATGCGCAGTAGAGTCTGAGCCCTCTAATGCTCAGACTCTATAGCTCTGTGCACTAGTGTGGCAATACGGCGGTGGAGGCTGCACACCGTACTCCTCCTCTCTTAAGGCCCCCATACACTAGTGAGATTTGGTCCAATTTGACCCGATTCCAGTGGATCGGGCCAATAAATTGGACCAAGTCTCGTATGTGCAGCCAGACTGAATTCCCAACTCCAATCCGATGCGCACAGGATCGCGCATCGGATTGGAGTTGGGAAGTCAGTCTGGCTGCACATACGATTTGACAAAACATAGCCCAGAGCTGGGTGGGGGGGACACAAGGTGGCGGCAGACAGGGGATGCAGACAGGTAGGCAGGGGAAGCCGTGTTGCGGGCGACCTTATTAAAAAAAAAAAAAAACATACAAATGGGCAGCCAGAGATTGGCTCAGAGCTCAAATGGGAGGCCGCTTATTGTCTGAGAGAGAGCACTCAGCCAATCAGTGACTTCCCATTCAATTGTATGGGTTTTATTTTTTGTAGCTTGGCTTATTGCTACCCCTGCGTGGCTCTCAGCTAACCCCTCCCTCGCCCAGCTCCCTGCTTCCTCCGCCTGCAGCTCTCCCATACAGTAGTTGCATGCATTTCTTATATTAAACATTTGGCACATCAAGGGTGAAATTTAATAGGATGAGAGATTCAGAAAGTGAGAGATTTGGGAAGAAATCTCCAGTTTTTTTAAAGTGGCAATCATTTACACTGCAAAACCAGTTTGATTTTGAAGTGTAAATGATTGCCGCTTTAGATAAAACTGGAGATTTCTTCCCAAATCTCCCACTTTCTGAATCTCTCATCCTATTAAATCTCACACCCCGTGTCTAATGCTGTGTACACACGGGGGAGATAGGGGCTATAATCGCTGGGAATATGGTCGCAGGCGACCATATTGCCAGTGATTGGAGTGCGCACCAGCGATAAATCTCCGGGTGCGCGCTCCCGTTTTCTGCCCCATTGTAATCGCTGGTCGCAGGAGCTTGCTCCTGCGACCAGCTGATTACCTCTGCGGCACCCCCAGCAGAGGTTCGTTTTCAACAGCGACCATCTCTGGTCGCTTGTTGAAAAAGAGACACTGAGCAATATATTGCTCAGCAATATATTGCAAGCAATATATCTCCCCCCGTGTGTACGCACCTTTATCGTATTCAAGCCTACCCGGGGAGCTGCTGGGGAAACCAGGTCTGACTTTCCAAAGCCTAATGTATGGAGGCCGTTAGAGTGCCTCTGTCTCCACCAATACCTAAGGAAACACACTTTATACAATTATCACTAAATAGACAACATGGTCTCTAATTATTAAGCATAGATATCAATTGCTCTTCCTGGTTTTATAACTCACTAATATTAGCATTGGATTCATAGCCTAATGAAATATTACTAATAAAAGAGTGGGACAGAAATTACAGTATGCATTACGTTAGGTCTTTTACACAAGATTCCATTATTGTACATTATCCCTGCAGCAATGAAATTATTTTCACACAGGAAAGAGAGTTCAGCTGTGTCTAGAGTATAACCCTGCCTGAGATGCTGAGCTACCTTACGCATCATTTAGCAACCATAATAAGTGACTTAATTGGTTACCATCTACACCCAGATTAATAATTTTTTTGCTTTACAACTAGGAGAGGCTTATTATAGTGTATGTAAATACACTCATTTATAAGCTATGTAACAAGTGCACTAAATGCATTATCTGCATGACTAATGATGTGCCATAGTCTACTTCTACTTTAATTAAAAGGAATTTGATGTACTTAAAATATTATACTTGGTGCATTACTTTGTTTCTAATCCAGCAATTTACCCATATCCAACGTAATTAGACACAATGTAAAACACTGACACTGGCCACACATTTGCAGACCACATTTATTGGGTGACCACATTAGGTGGCCGATTTAATTGCAGAATTAAATGCAAGCTCACTTTGAAGACAAATCTTGCGTACTGTATTAGCACATTGCACATTCTCTGCAGAAGATTGCACATACTTGGAGTTCTATTGTATATATGGGATGTTGCTATGGACAAACAGTCATATTCTATCTATTATATTCTAGAAGGTAATAAATAAATAAATAAATAAAGTAGATTTTGTTTGGTTAATGCCCCTTTCCCACTGCAGCCTTAAAACGGTATTTTGCTGATTTTTGAGGGCAAAATACCGTTTAAGGCTGCAGTGGGAAAGCGCCAGAGTTGAAATACCGTTTAAAGTTAAACGGTATTTCAACCCGTTTTCAGAGCAGGGTTTTGCACGGTAATCTACCGTTTAAGATGCAATGGGAATGCATCTCCGTGTGTGTACGCTGCCGGGCTGAAAGATTAACCACTTTCAGCCCGCAGCGGGTCCACAGCGTGCAGCGCTGGGCAAGATGTGCCCAGGTGCTGCGGGAGGAGGGGGGTCCCTGCTGCTGCTGAGGGGAGAGGGGGTACCTGTCAGCCTGACACGGCGCTGCCGCTGCTGTATCTCCCCCCCCCGGCGGCCGCTGCATCTCCCCCCCGGCGGCCGCTGCTGTATCTCCCCCCCCGGCGGCCGCTGCCGCTGCTGTATCTCCCCCCCGGCGGCCGGTCCTTGCGGCGGATGTACTGTCAGTGTCGGCGGTCACTCTGGCGCAGGGGAAATAGTACTTATTTCCCCTGCGCCAGAGGGACCGCCGACACTGACTGTACATACGCCGCAAGGACCGGCCGCCGGGGGGGAGATACAGCAGCGGCAGCGCCGTGTCAGGCTGACAGGTACCCCCTCTCCCCTCAGCAGCAGCAGGGACCCCCCTCCTCCCGCAGCACATGGGGACAGCTTCCCCCCTCTACCCCCACAGCACCCGGGGACAGCTTCCCCCCTCTACCCCCTCCAAGCTGCCTGTCTATCCTTGTTGATACATATATATATATATATATATATATATATATATATATATATATATAGATAGATAGATAGATAGATAGATAGATAGATAGATAGATATATATATATACACACACACAGAGAGGGACAAAGGGCACTCAGGGTGTCTTTTAAGGGTGAAAGCAAGAGACTGTTTATTCAGTCA
The DNA here is from genome assembly GCF_055691185.1 of Crinia signifera. Classification (NCBI taxonomy): domain Eukaryota; kingdom Metazoa; phylum Chordata; class Amphibia; order Anura; family Myobatrachidae; genus Crinia; species Crinia signifera. Next base: position 126,564,643 of record NC_139220.1, on the reverse strand, counting down.
TGCAGAAAACGTCCGAAACGTTGACGGACGTTTTCTGCATGACTGAATAAACAGTCTCTTGCTTTCACCCTTAAAAGACCCTGAGTGCCCTTTGTCCCTCTCTGCATATACCAGGGGCTGTAAGGTCCCCATCGCTGGCACCGGGGCGCATCAATTGACTTTGGCTACACCTAAGACTTGAAGTGCCGGATCTACCCTTTGTCTATATGTATATATATATATATATATATATATATATATATATATATATATATATATATATATATATATATATATATATATATATATATATATATATATATATATATATATATATATATATATATTTATATTTATATCAACAAGGAAAGACAGGCCTGACCCATTGTCACAGGCACTAAACGTTTTGAAGAGCTAAAACGTTTTACCTGCAATGGGAATGGTACTTAAAATGGCATTTGAAACTGTAATCTGCTGCAGTGGGAATGCTAAATACCATTTAAGATTACCTGTAAACTAAAACGGGTCTGCAGTGGGAAAGCAGCATAATAGGCAACATCCCATCTTCTCCAGAACTCCCGTCAGTAAATAAACCCCACTGTATATAGTCAGTGTCATATGCAACTGACTGTATATCCACTTGATCTGCAGATATATCTGTCGTCAGATCAGGTAACGAGTTCTCCATACACACTGCCCGATCCATCCTGCCTTACACGTGCCCACCCAGTTGAGTGGTCAATCACCACCAGCTACTGTGCAGGTGTACAGATGGTTACCGGATCGCCAGTACACACCGCATGATATGCCAATCCATCGGGCATCAGTTGTGTAACACGATGCTGTTCACAGACACTGGCACAGACTGGCCGATGTGCCTCCGCTATATCGGCCCTTCAATTAAACGGCCGATATATATAGGCTAGGGTGTACGCAAGTTAAGAGATCAAAAATTCACACAGATCACTTGCACCAAGAAAAGGGATCATCCATGTGCACCCTAATAATGGTGACAGTTAGGAAATCATGTGCATGAAAAAGGGCGGTGTGGTGTGTTAGATGTGGGATATATATATATATATATATATATACATACACACACACACACACACACACACATATATATCTCAGTCACAGTAAAGGTGAGCACTCCTCAGTGTCAATAACTAACATGGGGTGCCTTCCCCTGGATGCTCCTGGCTGTGGGGTCCAAATAATAGCGTGTTTGTGGGGCGGCAATCGCATCAAATAACGAGTCTCACAGGCAGATCAACGTTTCGAAGTTTTAATAATCACTTCGTCTTCAGTATACAACAAAATAGCAAACAGATACAGCTTTTATACATACCAGATCCCCGTGGAACAAGAACGCCGGCTGCGCGCATATCCAGGTCACTTGGCGTCATGATGTCGTCATCCGGCTGCCGTTGCTATGGTATCACCAAGCAAGCGGCGCACAGATGATGCGTCTCCCGCCATTACCCTGGTCAGAGGTCATCTCAGCTTGGAGCGTCATCGAAGCGTTGATCTTATCTCCGCCTGTGAGACTCGTTATTTGATGTGAGTGCCGCCCCACAAACATGATATATATATATATATGATCTGGAAACGACCATACTCCCGGGTGCGGGTCGCTATCAGATTGGACCCGCTCATGGTGCACATCGTGCACGGGTCGTGCCCCCGCCTCATCGTGAGCGGTCGGAAGAAACACTGACGACCTGCTCACGATGTGCATCGTATTTGTATTGCATTTGTGTTGCAGTCAGGCTACACTGGATATTGCACGCACTAACATCAATCATTTACTAAACATATTTTAAAACAACATAGTCTCGTCTCAGTAATAGTAAGTTGATTAGTATGTTTCTCTGGATTTATACATGAACCATATTATACAGATAATTCATAATTAGCAAGTAAACAATAAAGTTTGTCAGTGTGCAGAATGTACATATAAAAGACTTGCATGAACATAAAAGATGAAATAAGCCCCTGTTGTCTATTCACAGTAAACGCTTGCCACATTACAACAACCTACAAATCTATCACAATCCGTCCCTGCCTACAGCACTTACATACATAGGGTATACTCACAGCTCCCAGCTGCTATCATTTTATTCCTCTCTCGATGTTGTGCACTTCACCCAAACTATATCACCGGCTAGTCAGTCAGTCAGGCGAGATGACACACCCTGGCAGTACCTGTGCCTGTCACTGCTGAAGCCTCTCCTCCCCCTATCACCACCACTACAGGGGACAGCTAGACAGCAGCGATCCCAATGACTGGAGCTCACACTGAAGCAGCCCGATCATCGCATGTGTGAGACCAGGTACAGCCGTCACGTGACTCCCTGGCTGAGGCTGCAGCACTGCATAATAATACATTCACCCCAGAGTAGTGTGCATTGCCTCCTACTAGTCTGTCAGGGAACAGGTTAATCTGGTAACATTTAAGACAGCTGACAGAACTTGTCACAGTACCGCCCAGATTAGCCTGGGGAGCGTTTATGTTTATTTTAGGACAAAAACAATTATTTTAGCAACTTTACGTCTATTTTAAATGACTTGCTACATTAATGATAACATTGGAATGGTATGTTGTGTCATTCCACTAGGAGTGCAGTCTTCTCCATGGCTGTACTGTCTACACACAGTCATAACTCAGCAATGACCCACCTTTGGACTGAAATTAGTCAACTCAGCGTAATAGATTGCCGCATGATAATGCACAACCATCAGGTGGATTTTCACAGGAAAAATAATGTATTATCTCCTGTCATATGATACTGGGCCTTTCAACATTTTCTTTCATATGTATACTCACATCCCTAAAGGGCAGATAAGATTTCTTTGGTGAAGCTCCATATTGAAGGCAATCTGTTAAACAAAACCAAGTAGGTTTAGAATATTTTTCTGCTGGTCTATGAAATGAAAAGAATGTTTTCTAAGGTTGATATATATATATATATATATATATATATATATATATATATATATATATATATATATATATATATATTCGATAGACAGATCTCAATGAAAGAAAAGAGGGAGCACTCTCCAGACTTGTGATTCTTTATTCTTACATATGTAACGGGAAACCCATCATCGGAGACAATGTGGTACAAGCATATGAACATGAACAGGCTTCTATACCCCTCCCCCTGTTTAAACAGTAATTGGAATTCTAATACTCCTGTGGCTGCCAGGGATTGAGTCAAACACTGCTGACTGACATTCCCAGACCCACAGGTGAATAATAATTAAAATACTGCAATAGAAGAAACTTATCTTGAATAAATGTTCTTTGGACATGAAGTGCCCATAAGTTCTCTGTACTTTTTGTAGTAGATCGCATCACATCTAGGGGGTCATTCTGGTTGGCTCAATAAGCAGTGGTAGTTCACTGAGTAACGAACCTTCTAACGCCGCCCACCAGGCATGCGAATGCCCAACCCCCCGCCGCTCTGCAAATATCTGCACTGCAAATGGATGTTTTGCATAAACATCCATTCACATGGTAGTGTTTGGGCCCAAGATCATTCGATGGTTCCCGACCATCAAATGATCTCTACAGTGCTAGCAAATCTAAGTCAGTCTCGGCTGTCTTAAACTTGCAGCGTCCTGGTCTGAGATCTGGGTGGGCGGCTGACGTCCTGTGACGTCAGGTTCTCTACTGCGCATGCATGGGGATGCCCAGCGATTTTAAGGAGAGACCCAGGAATCGTAGGGTGTTCGCATGGGAATGCGTCCTACTCACCTTCATTATGGGTTGGAAATATGAACACAGACAACCCCAAACGCTTCAATAGGGGGCAGTACGGATGGTGTAATGGTCAGTATTACTTGCTTTACAGCACCTCGGTTCGATTCCCACCATGGCTCTAACTGTGTGGAGTTTGTATATTCTCCCCGTACTTGCGTGGGTTTTCCCCGGGCACATAGGCGCCGAAACCGTGGGTGCTCCGGGGCCCGAGCACCCACGGAAATTGAGGAGCACCCAAGCCCTACGGAAGCGGGGTCCCAGCAGCGGATATGCTGTCAGCAGCGGGGGTCCCTTTGGTGGATTGGAACTAGTAGCGGTATTAATACCGCTACTAGTTCCCATCTTCCGCAGGGACCCTGCTGCTGACAGCATATCCGCTGCTGGAACCCCGCTGCCGTGGGATGGAGGCAGGCAGCGGCTGTGACACCAGATGGAGGTGATTGCTGTGTGCGCCGGGAGAGGTCGGGCGCCGGTGATCCGGTGCCAGAGGTGCAGCGATGTAGCCTGCGCTGCGTGACCTATGTGCGCTGGAACCCACTTGTCACCTGACCTCTCCAGTGTCACGGTCACGGAAGACATTGAGGCCGGAACCCGCTTGCCGCCCAACAGTGAGTGACAGAGGCTGGAACTCGCTCGTCCCCGTGGGGGCGGTAGTCTGCGGTGGGGAGAGCACCCACCAGAAAAAACTCAAATCGGCGCCCGGGCACTCCGGTTTCCTCCCACAATCCCAAAAAATATACTGGTAGGCTAATTGGCGCCCAACAAAAATTAACCCTAGAATGTCTGTGTGTGCGTGAACATGTGATAGGGAATATAGATTGTAAGCTCCACTGGGGCAGCGACTGATGTGAATGTTCAACTATACTCTGTAAAGCGCTGCGGAATACGTATGCGCTATATAAGAAACTGTTAATAATAAAATAAATAATAATAATAGACCACGCTTCAGGGAAACTGAAGTTTCCAACACATCGGAAAGTGAGCAATACTGTAAGTATGACAACTTTACAAGAAGGTGCCCATCCTTTAGGCCTAAGTACCAGATCTAACACTTATGCCATTGCACAAGGAGGTTGAGGCAAAATGAAAGGTTTCAATGCCAGGCACCTGCCACACCAGAAACCGAACTAGTGTTTATCTTGTCATCCACACTATTAGTCTTCTACCCAAGTCTTCTATCTTAAGCTGTGTACACACGGGGGCGATAGGGGCTGAAATCGCTGGAAATATGGTCGCAGGCGACCATATTGCCAGTGAATGGAGTGCGCACCAGCGATAAATCGCCGGGTGCGCGCTCCCGTTTTCAGCCCCATTCTAATTTCTGGTCGCAGGAGCTTGCTCCTGCGACCAGCTGATTACCTCTGCGGCACCGCCGGCTGAGGTTCCTTTTCATCAGCGACCATCTCTGGTCGCTGATGAAAAGGGGACACTGAGCAATATATTGCTCAGTAATATATTGCTAGCAATATATTGCTGAGCAATATATCTCCCCCCCATGTGTACGGGGCTTAAAGGTCTTTCCATTATCCCAATAGCAAAAAGAGACTCATTAAGTAGAAAGCTGATACCAATAAAATTAACAATTCCTTACGAGTTAAAGAGCATTTTTCCTCTATCTAGAGCATGGGTCTTCAAACTGCGGCCCTCCAGATGTTGTGAAACTACAAATCCCAGCATGCCTTGCCACAGTTTTAACACTCCCTTATAGCAAAACTGTGGCAAGGCATGCTGGGATTTGTAGTTTCACAACATCTGGAGGGCCGCAGTTTGAAGACCCATGATCTAGAGTCAGACAGAGCTGAGACAACAGCACCAAGGGAGGAGACAACTTACATGTTGCCAGCATCAATGAAGAAAATACTCCCTAAATCTCAGTTTGATCCATCCACACAAAACCCTTCAATCAAAATAATTCACTCATGTATTGGAGCTAGTTCTTATAGTAAACAGCAAATGATTACATGGAAGCTGACACATTATCCATCTGCCATCCAATCATGTGCTTTAGCCTTAACAGCTGTTCCTAAGCATTCTCCATGTATCATAATCAAGAAATACAGTGTTTTTTTGTTTATTTATATGTTCGTATACAACACCTTTGTAATTTAACCGATGATAGAAATTATAATCTTTATTGTAGTGGTCAGCAGCTACCTCTAATCCAGGCCCTAGATGCATGGTGTAGGTTGTGACTAGGGTGAGTAATCCCGGGATCGGCGGGATCCCAGGATTTGGCCCCAAAATTGCCGGGATTTGAATCCCGGGATTGAAGCTTCCAATCCCGGGATTTCGGGATTAAACTAGTCTAATGCTGGGCAGCGTCTGAGCACTCGCTCAGACGCTGCCCAGCTACTCCCGTCCTGGCTGTGCAGCTCAGACGCGCAGCGTGGTCAGAGGTCACGCTGCGCGTCACACTGTGCAGCCAACTGAATACGCCCCCGCACCTCCGCTCTGTATTACTGGTCCCGGAGCTCCAGATCTTGCCTCCTGCGGCCTGCCACTGTGACCAGCCGTGACTGTGTGCGGCCGGGGGAGGTCAGGCGGTGAGCGAGTTGCGACACCTATGGGTCACGCTGCGCAGGCCGCAGCACTGAACCCGCTCGCCGCCCGACTTCTCCCGGCTGCACAGTCCAGTGTGTCACTGTGACTAACCTTCTGTACCTCCGGCGTCACACCAGCAGCCTCCGTGCATTCCACGGCCGCCTGCACCGCTCGAAGTAAGACACTGTGGGGGGAGAGTGGGGTGGTTTTCTTATTAGGGATGCCAATCCCGGGATCCCAGGAATCCCGGGATTGAGCATTTTTCAATCCCGATTCCCGGGATTGAAAAAATGCCTCGGGATTGGCATCCCTAGTTGTGACATCATCATTATGCCACAAAACAAAATGAAGAGGAGCATGCAGGCTGTCAGAGATGAGGTGGATGACCACAGGGTTGGCTTTTCATTTCACACATGGACAAGAAAGGACATGACTACGACTAAACCTGTTTTATCATGATGACATTGGTTATCCTCCTACACAACTCGGCATCTTCCAGACAATGTGATATTGGATACCAACTGAATTCTTTGTCTGTCTGAGCATGATCAATTTCTTCTGAGGTTCCCAGAGGCAGATAAACCTCCATATAGGTAATGTGCTTGTTTAGTATACACACACAGAAAATTATATATATTTATTTTTTCAAGGGCGGTGCAAAAGGTGCTCTTCCCTCAGAGTTCTACTTGGTCTAGAAGTTGGGCAGGCTCTGTGATTGTATATACATGCTTTTAGGTGTCGTGAAGCACTCAATATCCATCAGATTAATAAAAGAGTCGGTACATAATGCAGTTGAAACATAGCCAATAACATGGGGCTTCCATAAACTTTTAGCTGTGTGTGTATGTGTGTTTGAGGATTTTGGATGCACTCCTTGTGCAATATTTAAAGACCTCCACTTCCCCTTCCTGAGCAGTCTGGACATGCCAGAGTTGTCCGCACTGCTCCCACAGCCCAACGGTCCGTTGCTGCCCTGTTGCATCATTGCCGCCCCTGGGGAAACCTATGTCAACATGAACAACATATGAGTGTACCCATCCCCTAGCATGGCTCGCTGCAATCTCCATGCTTTGGGCATGCTTCAGGCATCGGCAAGTGAGCAATAAGTATGGCCTACAACATCAAAAGAAGGTGCCCACCCTTTAGACCTAAGCACATCACACAAGGAAGTTGAGGCAGAATGAAAGGTTACTATGCCAGGCACTCGCCACGCCAGAAACAGGAGGTCGAGGCAGAATGAAAAGTTACAATGTCAGGTACCCGCAACGCCATAAACAGAACTAGTGTTTAACTTGTCATCCACTCCATTAACTCCTGCTGAATCAAGCCTTCTATGTAAAGGTCATTCCATTATCCCAACAGCAAAAAGAGACTCATCAAGTGGAAAGCTGATACCAATAAAATTAACAGGTCCTTATAAGTTAAAGAATATTTTTCCTCTAGACAGAGCTGAGACAACGGCACCAAGGGAGGAGCCAACTTACATGTTACCAGCATCAAAGAAGAAAATACTCCCTAGATCTTACTTTGAACCATCCACACAAAACCCTTCAATCAAAACATTCACTCGTGGATTGGAGAATTTAAACCTTGAAGATTCCACACAGTCCATAATACATAATAGTTTGATAATAGAAGGAGAAGCATTGAGATCTTTATCCAAAAGGGATGATATAATAATTTGAGCTCCATATATATATATATAAATAAAAGTCCATATATCCTCCGGCACTCCCTTGGCAGTTTGATATACCATGCTGCAGTGCCATATATATATATATATATATATATATATATATATATATATATATATATATATATATATATATATATATATATATATATATATATGCTCCTTGCAGGGTCCGGCACTCCAAATACTGCAATAACGACCGCGGTGCCCTCCTGGGTATAATATAAACAGAAGTGTATCCAAATGATACAAACGGGCGGCACTCCCACGGATTTGATAAATAAATGATTCAGACCCACAACTGAGTGAAGTCTGATGTTTCGGTTATTTATTTAACCTTTTTCAAAGACAACATGAAAATAGAATTAAACTTACTTTATAGGAGAGTACACCCGTGCATCCTCCCTCGTTTTCCGTGCTTGTGAGTGACGTCATTGGAATTACGTCCTCAGCCGCGTCCCACAGCCAGCCGGCATCGTTACCGTGGTAACCAAGGAAGCTAAAGAGTAAAGTGTAGAAAAAAAGGCAGTTTAAACACATAGAATAAGCTGGAGCAGAATGTCAGAAGACAATGAATTAAATATACAATCACAAACACTGGTTAGCAAATGAGTACTACAAAATACAGAGATATAGTTGCTGAACAAGATGAAGCATATGAAAAAAGATTTTTTGAAAAGCATAGAGGCTAATCGTAGTGCAATTTAGGATAAACATGATTGCAGGGTATCAAAACAATGAAAGAAAAAGGAGGTGTGGGAGAAACAGTAAATGCTATGAAGGACAATATACGTAGTATTGTAAACTGCCGCAAGTGTAACAAACAGTCACAGTGTTACAGAAAGCAGTTCAGGGAAGAATATTCATTGAGTCCCGATGGTGTTACCACATTAAGTTTAAAAATCCATTTTGCTTCTAATTGAAGCAATTTTTTGTCCCGGTCACCGCCACGGATGCTTTGTGGGACCTGGTCTATCATCTTGTATTTTAATGTGGGGAGACTGTGTCTGAATTCTCTGAAGTGCCTGGCCACCGGTTGTTCTGATGATTCACCTTCAAGTGCCTGTTTGATGGAGGACCGGTGCATGGCCATACGCTCTTTAAAGGTCCTAGTTGTTTTTCCCACATACATGAGACCGCAGGGGCATCGGATGATATATACTACATAACGGCTCATGCATGTGAACACCTTCTTAATCTTATAGCGGTAACCCGTGTGCGGGTGTGTGAAGGTGTCACCTTATTCCAAGTACCCACACGTTACACATCCCGTGCAACGATAGTTCCCCGGTTTTCTCATCAAGAAATGGGTCTTCTTCTGTTTACCCATATCAGTGACATCATTTTTCACTAATTTGTCACGGAGGTTGGCACCTCGTTTGTAACATGGCATTACTTCTTTGTCACGTAAGGCAGGTAGATTAGGGTCTTGTTTGACCAGTGGGCAGACTTTTTTTACTGTGTTTACCAACACGGTGCTACGCGTCGAATACGTGTTGATAAAAGGTATTCTGTTCAGTTGGGCGTTTTTGTCCTTACTTTGCAAGGTGTCTGCTCTACTGATCGATAAGGCCCGATTCTTTGCGTGCACCAAAGTTTCATGCTTGTATCCTCTGCATTCAAATTTCTGGACCATGTCATCCATATGTGCAACTGCTGCTGATTCGTTGCTGCAAATTCTCCTCGCTCTCAGCATCTGGGAGAATGGGAGTCCTCTTTTGGCTGCAGGTGGATAAAAGCTGGATGCTTTGAGAAGTGTGTTGCGATCAGTCTCTTTATGATAAAGAGACGTTGTGAGCTGATCACCACAAACTGTAATCTGTACGTCCAGATAACTTATGGTGGACGGGCTTTGACTGGATGTAAACTTGATGTTGCTGTCAGCTGTATTGGCATATGACAAGACCGCATCCAAGTCCTCCTTCCCCCCGGTCCAGATGAGCAGAATATCGTTGATGAATCGCACATATAGTGCGATATTACCTTGGGCTGCTGGGTGGGAAAGGATCAGTTTGTTTTCCATCTGGAACATATATGCATTTGCATACGTCGGGGCCACGCAAGAACCCATTGCACAGCCCCGACGCTGCAGGTAATATGCCCCATCGAAGTAGAAATAATTTCGTTTTAGTGTCAGCTCCAGTAAACGTAGATAAAAGTCTATGGCTGGACCTTTGTATTCAGGACAATCCTGAATCAGGTTGGCAGTTGCAGAGAGTCCATCTTGATGCGGGATATTGGTGTAAAGACTCACCACATCAAGAGAGCACAGAATGACTAATTTAGGCAGTTTGCCTAGGGCTTCCAATCTCAAGATAAGATCAGTTGTGTCTTTGAGAAAAGACTGTTGTACCTGCACAACAGGCTGAAGATAGGCATCTAAAAACTGTGATATCACATAGTATAGTGATCCTCTGGCAGAGATGATCGGCCTTCCCGGAGGGCATACAGCATTTTTGTGCAGCTTGGGTATAGTGTAAAGAAGCGGAGTTGTCGGAAATTTGGTACGCAAGGCTTCAGCACACTTTTTGGTGATGACTTGATTCTCCATTGCTGCCTTTAAGATGTCGTCCAACTCCACTTTAAATTTGTTAGTTGGATCTCCCCCGAGCCGCTCATAAACCACAGGATCAGATAATTGTTTGTAAATGTCAGCTTTGTAGAAATCCACATCCAGGATAACAACTGCTCCGCCCTTATCTGCTGACCATACAGCTATGTCGTCATAGGATTGCAATTGTTTCAGGGCTTTTGTTGATTTTTAGTCATATTATTGCGCAGTGACTCCTTCATGGGATGAGCTGAGTTGGCTTGATCTAACATTCTGTTCAAATATTTGATACTTGGGTTTGTAGAATGTGGATCATAATTAGATGCGGTCCTGATGGGTAGCTGCTCAGTGGGAATGCTGGTGCTGAATGCGCCGAAATGCTCTTTCAATCTCAGGGACCGTGCAAATTTGTAGTTTTCTACTTTGGTGTCAAAGGCGTTGTGATAATTAGTGGGGACGAATGATAATCCCAGGTTCAATACTGATATTTCTTCAGTTGTTAGCATTCTCTTTGACAAGTTGAACACTACTGGTTCCCCTTTGGTTTAGTTTTTTCGCTTCTCTGCCATTGATGCCCTCGACGAGTTCGATGCCCAGGGCGCCTACTTTGGCCCTGGTATGTACCCCTAAAGGGGGCCTCTGTGCCTGTGATGAGGTGGATGGGACCATTCGCTCCGTGTCGCTTGCTGAGGAATCCCCCGCACTAGACGTGCCTCTTGAGGCATTGCCTCTGCTCCTTTGTTGATAACGTCTGCGACCCCGCTGTGCCTGTGGCTTCACAGTTGGATTATTGGCCCATTCATACACTTTGTTCTCAAGGTAGTCTCTATTGACTGTCGCAACCTTGTCTCGTTTATATTGTATCAATTCTTTGCAGTATTTTTCAACCTGAAGCTTCAGCTTCGCTGCCCAATCTCCATCTTTATCTTTAACAATTGTCTGCCAGTGTGTAGCCTCAAATGATTTAATTTTCTCTTTGGCCAATTCATTCTCTCTGGTGGCTTCTTGGATCACTAATAGCATAAGGTCGAATGATGCTTTATTTAGAATTGCTGCCCACTTGTGGCAGAATTCCACATTATATCTCCCTATTGTGGGGGCATTTTTGATGCAAAATCCCCTCGGGATTTTTCTGTCCCTGTAGTAATCTGATAGGGAGATACTATGTAACAGAAAATCCACCTCACGCTTCTTTAAACGTAGTAACTGGGAATACAGACGGTCCACCGATTCCTCACCTCCTGCAGCAGCCATGCTTTGTTGGTTTAAAATCTGCTCAGCATCGGAATCCGAAAAGGACAACGTCTTCCCACCCTGAAACGTGGTTCTCGTGAGGCCATCAGATTCTTGCTGCTCCATGATGCCCAAACTGTGCCCAAGGCAGATCCTACTTGCCCGTGCTCAGGGGAAAGGGGTGTGACCGGGACAAAAAATTGCTTCAATTAGAAGCAAAATGGATTTTTAAACTTAATGTGGTAACACCATCGGGACTCAATGAATATTCTTCCCTGAACTGCTTTCTGTAACACCGTGACTGTTGGTTACACTTGCGTCAGTTTACAATACTACGTATATTGTCCTTCATAGCATTTACTGTTTCTCCCACACCTCCTTTTTCTTTCATTGTTTTTATACCCTGCAATCATGTTTATCCTAAATTGCACTACGATTAGCATCTATGCTTTTCAAAAAATCTTTTTTCATATGCTTCATCTTGTTCAGCAACTATATCTCTGTCTTTTGTAGTACTCATTTGCTAACCAGTGTTTGTGATTGTATATTTAATTCATTGTCTTCTGACATTCTGCTCCAGCCTATTCTCTGTGTTTAAACAGGCTTTTTTTCTACACTTTACTCTTTAGCTTCCTTGGTTACCACGGTAACGCCGCCAGCTGGCTGTGTGACGCGGCTGAGGACGTAATTCCAATGACGTCACTCACAAGCGCGGTCGGGGCGCAGACGTGGAAAACGAGGGAGGATGCACGGGTGTACTCTCCTATAAAGTAAGTTTAATTCTATTTTGAAAAAGGTTAAATAAATAACCGAAACGTCAGACTTTACTCAGTTGTGGGTCTGAATCATTTATTTATCAAATCCGTGGGAGTGCCGCCCATTTGTATCATTTGGATACACTTCTGTTTATATTATACCCAGGAGGGCACCGCGGTCGTTGTTGCAGTATTTGGAGTGCCGGACCCTGCAAGGAGTGTGTATTAGTGCTGAGGTGGGGATCCACAACCCAGCCATCGGTACTTTGTCAAGGCACCCATAACCAGTTATTATTTTGAGGACTCCTGTTGTCATCTTCACACCCCTTTCCCCTGAGCACGGGCAAGTGGGACCTGCCTTGGTCACAGTTTGGGCATCATGGAGCAGCAAGAATCTGATGGCCTCACGAGAATCACGTTTCAGGGTGGGAAGACGTTGTCCTTTTCGGATTCCGATGCTGAGCAGATTTTAAACCAACAAAGCATGGCTGCTGCAGGAGGTGAGGAATCGGTGGGCCGTCTGTATTCCCAGTTACTACGTTTAAAGAAGCGTGAGGTGGATTTTCTGTTACATAGTATCTCCCTATCAGATTACTACAGGGACAGAAAAATCCCGAGGGGATTTCGCATCAAAAATGCCCCCACAATAGGGAGATATAATGTGGAATTCTGCCACAAGTGGGCAGCAATTCTAAATAAAGCATCATTCGACCTTATGCTATTAGTGATCCAAGAAGCCACCAGAGAGAATGAATTGGCCAAAGAGAAAATTTAATAATTTGAGGCTACACACTGGCAGACAATTGTTGAAGATAAAGATGGAGATTGGGCAGCGAAGCTGAAGCTTCAGGTTGAAAAATACCACAAAGAATTGATACAATTTAAACGAGACAAGGTTGCGACAGTCAATAGAGACTACCTTGAGAACAAAGTGTATGAATGGGCCAATAATCCAATTGTGAAGCCACAGGCACAGCGGGGTCGCAGATGTTATCAACAAAGGAGCAGAGGCAATGCCTCAAGAGGCACGTCTAGTGCGGGGGATTCCTCAGAAAGCGACACGGAGCGAATGGTCCCATCCTCCTCATCACAGGCACAGAGGCCCCCTTTAGGGGTACATACCAGGGCCAAAGTAGGCGCCCTGGCTTCGAACTCGTCGAGGGCATCAATGGCAGAGAAGCGAAAAAAACGAAACCAAAGGGGAACCAGTAGTGTTCAACTTGTCAAAGAGAATGCTAACAACTGAAGAAATATCAGTATTGAACCTGGGATTATCATTCGTCCCCACTAATTATCACAACGCCTTTGACACCAAAGTAGAAAACTACAAATTTGCACGGTCCCTGAGATTGAAAGAGCATTTCGGCGCATTCAGCACCAGCATTCCCACTGAGCAGCTACCCATCAGGACCGCATCTAATTATGATCCACATTCTACAAACCCAAGTATCAAATATTTGAACAGAATGTTAGATCAAGCCAACTTAGCTCATCCCATGAAGGAGTCACTGCGCAATAATATGACTAAAAATCAACAAAAAGCCCAGAAACAATTGCAATCGTATGACGACATAGTTGAATGGTCAGCAGATAAGGGCGGAGCAGTTGTTATCCTGGATGTGGATTTCTACAAAGCTGACATTTACAAACAATTATCTGATCCTGTGGTTTATAAGCGGCTCGGGGGAGATACAACTAACAAATTTAAAGTGGAGTTGGACGACATCTTAAAGGCAGCAATGGAGAATCAAGTCATCACCAAAAAGTGTGCTGAAGCCTTGCATACCAAATTTCCGACAACTCCGCTTCTTTACACTATACCCAAGCTGCACAAAAATGCTGTATGCCCTCCGGGAAGGCCGATCATCTCTGCCAGAGGATCGCTATACTATGTGATATCACAGTTTTTAGATGCCTATCTTCAGCCTGTTGTGCAGGTACAACAGTCTTTTCTCAAAGACACAACTGATCTTATCTTGAGATTGGAAGCCCTAGGCAAACTGCCTAAATCAGTCATTCTGTGCTCTCTTGATGTGGTGAGTCTTTACACCAATATCCCGCATCAAGATGGACTCTCTGCAACTGCCAACCTGATTCAGGATTGTCCTGAATACAAAGGTCCAGCCATAGACTTTTATCTACGTTTACTGGAGCTGACACTAAAACGAAATTATTTCTACTTCGATGGGGCATATTACCTGCAGCGTCTGGGCTGTGCAATGGGTTCTTGCGTGGCCCCGACGTATGCAAATGCATATATGTTCCAGATGGAAAACAAACTGATCCTTTCCCACCCAGCAGCCCAAGGAAATATCGCACTATATGTGCGATTCATCAACGATATTCTGCTCATCTGGACCGGGGGGAAGGTGGACTTGGATGCGGTCTTCTCATATGCCAATACAGCTGACAGCAACATCAAGTTTACATCCAGTCAAAGCCCGTCCACCATAAGTTATCTGGACGTTCAGATTACAGTTTGTGGTGATCAGCTCACAACGTCTCTTTATCATAAAGAGACTGATCGCAACACACTTCTCAAAGCATCCAGCTTTCATCCACCTGCAGCCAAAAGAGGACTCCCATTCTCCCAGATGCTGAGAGCGAGGAGAATTTGCAACAACGAATCAGCAGCAGTTGCATATATGGATGACATGGTCCAGAAATTTGAATGCAGAGGATACAAGCATGAAACTTTGGTGCACGCAAAGAATCGGGCCTTATCGATCAGTAGAGCAGACACCTTGCAAAGGACAAAAACGCCCAACTGAACATAATACCTTTTATCAACACGTATTCGACGGGTAGCTCCGTGTTGGTAAACACAGTAAAAAAAAGTCTGGCCACTGGTCAAACAAGACCCTGATCTACCTGCCTTACGTGACAAAGAAGTAATGCCATGTTACAAACGAGGTGCCAACCTCCGTGACAAATTAGTGAAAAATGATGTCACTGATATGGGTAAACAGAAGAA
Source organism: Crinia signifera (assembly GCF_055691185.1). Classification (NCBI taxonomy): domain Eukaryota; kingdom Metazoa; phylum Chordata; class Amphibia; order Anura; family Myobatrachidae; genus Crinia; species Crinia signifera. The sequence goes on along the minus strand of NC_139220.1, from coordinate 126,549,148 downwards.
GACCCATTTCTTGATGAGAAAACCGGAGAACTATCGTTGCACGGGATGTGTAACGTGTGGGTACTTGGAACAAGGTGACACCTTCACACACCCGCACACGGGTTACCGCTATAAGATTAAGAAGGTGTTCACATGCATGAGCTGTTATGTAGTATATATCATCCGATGCCCCTGCGGTCTCATGTATGTGGGAAAAACAACTAGGACCTTCAAAGAGTGTATGGCCATGCACCGGTCCTCCATCAAACAGGCACTTGAAGGTGAATCATCAGAACAACCGGTGGCCAGGCACTTCAGAGAATTCAGACACAGTCTCCCCACATTAAAATACAAGATGATAGACCAGGTCCCACAAAGCATCCGTGGCGGTGACCGGGACAAAAAATTGCTTCAATTAGAAGCAAAATGGATTTTTAAACTTAATGTGGTAACACCATCGGGACTCAATGAATATTTTTCCCTGAACTGCTTTCTGTAACACCGTGACTGTTGGTTACACTTGCGGCAGTTTACAATACTACGTAATTTGTCCTTCATAGCATTTACTGTTTCTCCCACACCTCCTTTTTCTTTCATTGTTTTGATACCCTGCAATCATGTTTATCCTAAATTGCACTACGATTAGCATCTATGCTTTTCAAAAAATCTTTTTTCATATGCTTCATCTTGTTCAGCAACTATATCTCTGTCTTTTGTAGTACTCATTTGCTAACCAGTGTTTGTGATTGTATATTTAATTCATTGTCTTCTGACATTCTGCTCCAGCCTATTCTCTGTGTTTAAACTGCCTTTTTTTTCTACACTTTACTCTTTAGCTTCCTTGGTTACCACGGTAACGCCGCCGGCTGGCTGTGGGACGCGGCTGAGGACGTAATTCCAATGACGTCACTCACAAGCGCGGTCGGGGCGCAGACGTGGAAAACGAGGGAGGATGCACGGGTGTACTCTCCTATAAAGTAAGTTTAATTCTATTTTCATGTTGTCTTTGAAAAAGGTTAAATAAATAACCGAAACGTCAGACTTTACTCAGTTGTGGGTCTGAATCATTTATTTATCAAATCCGTGGGAGTGCCGCCCGTTTGTATCATTTGGATACACTTCTGCTTATATATATATATATGTATATATACAAATTTGGAGTGGCGCAACTCTCAATATACATCCATATTGTGGTTGTGAATGGTGCCGTATCAGATATGATACCGGTACTAAGTGGAGTGCCCCAGGGTTCGGTTTTGGGGCCCATTTTGTTTAACATTTTTATTAACGATATTGGGATAGGGTTACTCAGCAATGTATCCATCTTTGCGGACGATACAAAACTTAGCAAAGTCATCAAATCACCAGAAGATGTCACCATGCTTCAAAATGATCTTGCAATTCTAGATGAGTGGGCAAAAAAATGGAAGATGAGGTTCAATGTAGATAAATGTAAGGTTATGCACCTTGGGAGACACAACCAGTGTGCAAGTTACAACCTTAGCGGAGAGGAACTGGGTAATTCCATACTTGAAAAGGATCTAGGAGTCCAAATAGACAGCAATCTAGGATGTAGTGCCCATTGTAATGTAGCTACAAAAAAGGCCAACAAAATTCTGGCATGTATTAAGAGGGGAATGGAAACTAGGGACTCAAGGGTAATTATGCCACTATATAAAGCATTGGTGAGACCTCACCTAGAGTACGGAGTACAGTTCTGGGCCCCACACTATAAAAAGGAATAGAATTAGAAAAAGTCCAAAGGCGAGCAACAAAGCTTATTAGGGGAATGGAGAATTTAAGCTACGGGGAGAGATTAAGCAATTTGGGACTATTTACATTAGAAAAGAGATGTTTAAGGGGGGACATGCTCAACATGTACAAGTATATCAAGGGCCAATATAAGGAACTGTCACACACCCTATTTTCTACTAGAAAGGAATCTAGGACGCGAGGGCATGAGTATAGATTAGAAGAAAAAAGATTTCATTCAGCTAGTAGAAAGAATTTCTTTACGGTCAGAACAGTCAAACTCTGGAACTCTCTTCCCAGAGAGGTGGTAACGGCTGGCTCATTAAATGCGTTCAAGGCAAAGTTGGACAAACATTTACTGGAGAAAAACATCCATGGGTACAAATAAGAAATATAATTTGTCTGTAAAATACCAGAACCTACCAAATCAGCAATGGATATCTATACCAGGTTGAACTAGATGGACGCAAGTCTTTTTTCAGCCTTACCTACTATGTAACTATATATTGAAATACACAATATTCATATCTTAATAGTATTTTCTTTATTAAAATGTATTTTCCCTTTTCTTTCTCAATAAACAGTTCTTCACTGTAGATTGTTTGATACAAATCATAAAAACGCGCTTTCACCCAACACGTTTCACCCAGCACTGGGCTTCTTCGGGGTATCAGCTTCTGAGAATCAATGAAGAAAAATACAGGTAAGGTGGATAGGGTAAAATCTTTTCTCATGACAAAGAAAAGGCACCAGGCCTATTCATAGGATTCCAATAGTCAAAAGAGTGAGAGGGGGTTTTCAGCATATTATTAGTCATCTTGTGCACCCCCTCCCCAGCCCCAAGCTATCCTGCTGTTGGTCTAATTAATTCACTGTGAGTAGCCATAGCAAGTTTCTAAAGGGCTTACACTCACAACAAGTCTCTGTGTTCACACGTATAAACAATTTTAATAAAAGTGAGGCCTTGGTTTAAAATGTAACCAGAATGCTATAGTGGAAGTTTTAAAGTTCTAAAATACAGACAAGGGTAAAGGTGTGTAAACACTGGTAACTATATCTGCAGATCAATTGTTCTGCAAATAAATTGACAGACAGATTGAGAACGCATTCTACATATACAGTGCCCAATCCATTGTGACTGACATCGAGCATCCAGCTGAGCTGTCAATCACTAATGGTTTTTGGTGCGAGTGTACGGTTGGTTGACAGATCGCCCATACACCATAGTTGCCTACCCTCCTGCTTTCTGCAGGGGACTCCCTGAAATGGCAGCAATCTCCCTCTCTCCCTGATTAGTCTAGCAATCTCCCTTATTTCACCTAGCCCCTATTACACTTACATTTTTTAGGAAAAATGGAAAGAGAGATAGAAACATTTAGAGAGATAAACTGTATCTTCACAGCCGACGCAATATGTCTGTGAACAACATTGATGGTACATACTGTACGTCCCAATGGTTTATATATTGTCCATTCAATTGAATATCGGCCACTGTGTACGCAACACTAGACATTAGACTTAGGTGCCCACTAGCTCAGCTCTATACAGAACTGGAGCATGGGGATTGTTTGTCCTATGCAGGTCCTTGTCCGGGCTGAGCTGGTGGACTGCTGGCATCAGGAAGAAGCTGGACATGCTGCTGTTTGTATGCCTAGCCTTGCATGTCCTTTGGATGATCTGAGCAACTGTGCAGCAGAACAACTGGCTCTAGAATGCTGTTCCAATCACTCTGCAAGCCAAACTAAATGCAAGTGCCATGGCACAGCCACGGTGCTGCCCCCTGGCCATTAGTAATTCATGCATACTGTTAGTTATGGCCATAGCTATATACCCTACCTGACACTTTTTCTTATCTTAACTAATATTTTGTGCATACTGTGTATAAATGGCATGGGACCTGGAACAGGAATGCACACAATTATGATGCTGGGATTTATTTACTAAGATGTGAGTTCTATTAAAGATGGGATGTTGCTATGGGCAACCAAACAGATTATATATATATATATATATATATATATATATATATTTTGCTACTGTGTATGCATTAAAGCCACACTGTACCTGCAGCTACTGTAGTGATTTCAGATGTGCAGAGGATTTTATTCACAAAGTTAGTGACAGGAATTTAGCTATGAGGGAGGTAACGGGGGATGGCTAGGAAAAGCATGTTTATTGGTATCGGTGCATGGTAAGCCACTGAAAATTCATTTGTAGTTGGAGAGACCATGACATCTTAGGGGTGCCACTGTGTCTGAGACTGTATAGGGTTGCTTAGAAGTCGGACGTACTGTATGTCTGATGTTCCCAATGTTTCTGCTTATGTATATGAACCTTGGATATGAGGTGGCAGCAGTGGGCATCCATGTGCTGAAGACAGCAGCTAAATGAATTGCATATCTTCACAAGTCCACGGTAAACAAAATCACAGCTATGCATGCAATTGTGTGCACCTCTGAATTAAGCCTACCGTCAGGGGCATAACTAGAACTTTGTGGGCCCCATAGCAAAATTTTGAAAGGGCCCCCTGCTACTGGTGTCACTACAATGCCCCTTTATTGGGGCAGGGGAGAGAGAGAGAGGTGAGTGAGAGAAAAAGCATGTGTGAGAGAGAGAAAAAGAGAGATAGGGCGAGTGATAACATGGAGAGTGATAAGCCACCAACCAATCAGCTCCTACCTGTCATTTTTGAAACACAGCCTGTGACATATCAGGTAGGAGCTGATTGGCTGGTGGTTTATCACTCTTCATTTTTATCACTTTTCAAGCTTAGTACATATGTCCCATAGAGATGGTTTCATGGAAAAAGAGGGAATGAGAGATGGAGAGAGTAGCGAGATAGAGTGTGTCAGGCAAAAAGAGAAAGCCAGATAGATGGTATCATGGAGAGAGAGGGTGTCAGAGAAAGAAGGGGGAGGAGCAAGAGTGAGGGAGGGAAGTAAGCAAGATTGAGAGATAGAGAGTGTCAGGGATGGAGAGCAAGAGTGGTGAGCAAGAGAGCATATCAGGGAGAGAAAGAAGGAAAGGGGGAGAGTGTGTCAGGAAGAGTCAGTATGTCAGTGAGAGACAGAACAAGAGACAATGCCTTAGATATAGGGCGGGATGTATTAAAATACATCGCCGCCATTCGCCGCCCCCCCCCCGCCGCGATGCTGCCGCATATGTACTAACATATGCAGCTGGCATCGCGGTGCGGTGATGGAGGCCCCCCGCTATACCTGTACTCTGGTGTGCGGGGGTCTCCGTCATCTCCCTGCCGCCACGCTCTCCCCTAACGCCGGGGACAGCTAAGCATGCTGTCCCCGGCGCCTCCTCCTCCCCCCTGCAGCCGGAAGGATGTCAGGCTGCTTCACTAGGGGGAGGAGGGGTTTACCTTCCAGGGTCCAGGAGGACCCTTCAGGAAGGTAAGCCAGAGGGGGGGGTCGGCGAGGCGGCGGGTTTGCGGCGGAGGGCGGCGAAAAGAAGCCCATAGGCTTCTATAGGGTATCGCCACCCAAAGGTGGCGATACCCTGCCCTGCGGTATCATTTTTGATACATTGGAAAATGCGGTAAAACCGGGGTTTTACCGCATTTTCCATTTGATACATCTCGCCCCCAGTCCGGTAGAGAAGGAGAGAGAGGCAGAGTGTCATGGGGAGACAGTCAGGGAGTGAGAGACAGTGTCAGATTGAGGGAGAGAGAGAGTGTCTACCCAGACAGGTCTACTGCAAGACAAAAGTTATACTTGCTGGAGAGGAACTAAGCATGGATGTCGGAAGGATCCAATAGTTGTAAGGTTCAGGTACAAGGCATCAGGAACTGGTACAAACAATACAATTTTTCTGGAAAAATAGGTCCAGGAACTTCACGTCTGGGGGTGAATCGATTAAATAAAAATAGATAGAGAGAAAGAGATGTATATATCCTATAGATTGTAAGCTTGCAGCAGGGCCCTCTAACCTCCAAGTCTGTCTGTCGTTACCCAGTTTGTTTTATCACTGTCTACCATTGTAAAGCGCAAGGGAATCTGATGCGCTATATAAGAAACTGTAAATAAATAAACAAATAAATAAATATTGGGCGAGATTTAGTGGGTTTACCGTTTTTAGCAAATTGCGAGTTTTTCTCAAATCGCCCTATATCGCCGTTTTTCTATATTGCATTTTTTTACAGAAATCTCGTATTTAATGGCTGGCGATATTTGGCGATAAATGGCGATATGGTGCGAATTGAGTCAATGTAATACGCCACAAAAGTGCGATTTCCGGGTTAGGTCATGTGCGTATTTGCGGCCAACCGGAATGCGATTTACACCAATACACCTGATCAGCCCATACAACCTATTGGCCCACCTTAGTCCCTTGCAATACGCATCACACCCCCTATATAAAGGGGCCTTTGAAAGGGAGTAAGGCGTTTGAGATGGAGAGGAGAGGAGCAGTCATAAGGTGCAGAGGAGGCAGAGGGACAGCCAGCTTTGGCTCAAATAACCCAACCACTGGGAGAGGTAGGGGAGTGAGAGGCAGCACTGTGAGAGGCAGGACAGGGAGAGCCAGCATGCTCCCAGCAAGAGTTGCGCCAGGGAGAGGCCACATGGTGGAAGCTGAGCAGGTGGCTATGGAGGATGAGGAGGAAGCAGGCACAAGCCATGTGTCCTCTCAGGAGGAACAGAGTGCCAGGCACACAGAGGAGGAGGTGCAAGAGGGTGATTTTTCAGAGGTGGACTGGCCTCTGCAGGAGGAAGATGAAGCAGACTTGGAAGTGCTGGGGGAAGAAGCAGGACAGGAGGAGGAGGAGGAGGGTGAGCCTGAAAATGTGGAGGAGGAGAAGGATGATGCAGCTCGTACAGCTAGTGGGAGGAAAGTCAGGTTCTCATCTGAGGAGAATATGGCCCTGGTGTGTGCACTCTTGCCCCTGTATGACCGCCTACTTGGTCCTCACCATCACCGCACAAGTGTGGCAAGAAAGAAGGGGATGTGGGACAATATCACCTCCGCGGTAAATGCAGTCAGCACACACAAGAGGAGTGTGCGCAACATCAAAAAGCGATATAATGACATCAAGCGCCTCCTCAAAGCCAAGCTTGCCCTGGAGAAGAAAGAGGCCTGTCGTACAGGAGGTGGACCTAGGCAGGAAGTCCGCTTTAAGGCCTATGAGAGGCTGCTACGCCGAATAATCCCACCAGAGGTGCTCCACCGCCAACTGGTAAGTGTCCACACATGTCAACTTCACATTTTGCTATGTCATGTGCGCATGCATTATGGTGGAATGCTTTATGTGTCCAATAGATTGCTGTGTGTGGAACTACATATCCCAGCAAAATCACATTTTGCTAGGTTTCATTGTTAAATAATGGACTGTGCATTTTGCTGGGTTATGTAGTTCCACAGATCCAAATAATGTGTGCTGTCCTAGGGCCTTATTCTGGTTGGTGCGGCCGGGCCGTACGCGTACGTCCCGGGGTTTTTAATGATCTGCGCATGCGTACATTCGCTAATGCGCAGGCGCGAACACTCCACAACGCTTACGGACGGGTCTCTACGTGCGAAAAAACCTGTACGCGAGTGTACGGGCATTGGGGGCGGCATAGGGGGCGTGATGAGGGGAGCGGCCGAAATAATGAGGGAAAATGGGCGTAAATATGGGCGTACACGGGGGTGTGCACCAAAAATGAGCGGTGCTACTACCGCACGATCGACTAAAGCACCGTTCATTTCGGACACAAAACAGGCGGCCGCCAACCGCCATCTCAAACCACCCCTACAGATACCGCATGCCAGCGTGCGCCTGGGTTTGCTAATTTACGCTGATTACTACCAAACACATACACCTGAATGTAATAACCAATGCTGCAGTCTATTAAGTCCAAACCATGATTTCACTACCTGCAAGCCACACACAGCACTCAAACACATTGGAAGCTTATCTTTCTATACTTCTCTACATTTAAAGGTTTGTTTAATTGGTACTCTTTACCTAGCACGGCGCCCACGATCTTGATCGTGGGCATCGTGAGGTAAAAAATCGTGTCGGTCGCGTCGTATGCGGGCTAAAGATGCCCGCACGCGACGCGATGCCGACGATTTCCCATTGAAAACCATGTTAAACATGGACATCGTGTCGGTCGCGTCGCGGCCGGCTATAAATGTGCACACGATGGCCCCGACGCGATGCCCACGATTTGCCATAGGAATTAATGTTAAAGGACACGATTTTCAGGTTAAATGGCTCAATGGACCCGATTTTAGCATAGGAAACAATGTTAAATGGGCCTTAGAGCCCAAATACTTACCCTGAACTCTGAAATGGCCCCCCCCAATTTTTTACGCCACCCCACGATCAACGTGAACCCGAAGCGTGGCGAGCGCAGCGAGCCCGCGAGGGGCGGCGGTACGCGTCCTCCGACCTTTTCATACCCCCACTATCCACGTCGGCGTGGAGTTGAGAATAGAATAGTGTGGCGAGCGTAGCGAGCCCCCGAGCCCGAAGCATGGCGAGCGAAGCGAGCCCCGCGAGGGGACGCGGATACCTTCACAGCTAGACGCGTCCCCTCGCGGGCTTCACAGGTGTCCGCGTCGCCACGGACACCTGTGAAGCCCGCGAGGGGACGCGTTTACCTGTGAAGGTATCCGCGTCCCCTCGCGGGGCTCGCTGCGCTCGCCACGCTTCGGGCTCGGTGGCTCGCTGCGCTCGCCACACTATTCTATTCTCAACTCCATGCCGACGTGGATAGTGGGGGTATGAAAAGGTCGGAGGACACGTACCGCCGCCCCTCGCTGGCTCGCTGCGCTCGCCACGCTTCGGGTTCACGTTGATCGTGGGGTGGCGTAAAAAATTGGGGGGGCCATTTCAGAGTTCAGGGTAAGTATTTGGGCTGTAAAGCCCATTTAACATTGTTTCCTATGCTAAAATCGGGTCCATTGAGCCATTTAACATGAAAATCGTGTCCATCGGGCCTTTTAACATTAATTCCTATGGCAAATCGTGGGCATCGCGTCGCGGCCATCGTGTGCACATTTATGGCCGGCCGCGACGCGACCGACGCGATTTCCATGTTTAACATGGGTTTCAATGGGAAATCGTGGGCATCGCGTCGGTCGCGTCGCGGGCAGACATAAATGTACCCGCGATGCCCGCGATGGGCGCCGTGCTAGGTAAAGAGTACCGTTTAATTTAAGGTAAGAATCTTTGTAAGACCTGCTTATATATGCTAAGGTAGGTATTTGTTAAACAGTTAGACACATTCACTACGTGCTTTCATAGACTTTACACAGTAGCACACTCAATCTACACAAGTCGACATGTGTCAACGTGTTCACTCTAATACAAACATAGGTTTTGTATTTATGATACAATAACATAAACCACATCTAACACCTACAAAGGATGTTTCAGCAATGTTTTAAGCCCATGGCCACTATTTTGCACATTAATTAATTCAATCAATTAATTAATTTTCATAATTAGAGTTGAAAGGCAAGATTTGCAGGTCCATATATGTGAAGGGTATGTCAGCGTACACGGACGTACGCTCACTCTCACGAGCGGTGACATAAGCTGACTTTTCTATTGAAAACAATAGGGACCCGTCCGTGCAAGCTGGAGTACGCTCAGATAGCCGCAAGAAGTCGGTGGGAAGACGGCCGAGAGACGTCCGTAAACGGTGCTGTACGCTCAATTGTACGCCAGTTGTCGGAGTGTAAGGGCTGGCCCGTCCGTGTACGTTGGCGTACGCTCAATTGTACGCCACTCCCCTTTGCCGATGTTTCTGGCCGTACGAATGCGGCTGAGTTGTGGGTGGACTTAACCCCAACGGCCGCGTACGGATAGCGTACGTTAATAGCGAACGTACGCACGTTTGGCCGCTACGATCAGAATAACCTCCCTAATCACTGTAGGCCTGCAGTGTATTTGATTGTTAATCCATATCAATCCTCTGGGTAGTTGGAAAAGCACTTCACAGTCACTTTTACATGTGTAATCTGATGGTCTTTCCTGTTAGTAGCAAGTGGATGAAAAATATAGTTCACAGTAATAATACTGAAATAACCACTTCAGTTCAAAGTCATCAAATTCCTTATGTAATCAGAGGAAAAAAAATTGTTTTTGGTAAAGTTTTTATCTGCATATTTGAAAAAGTGCCAGTTAGGTGCAAATGTTCATAATGGAAAATGTCTTCTTCTTCCAAACAGCTACATCTCTGGAGTCCCAGCCTGCTGTTGATCGACATCAGCCACATCCGATTGTTCACAATGTCCAGTCTGCAGGTGAGATATCATAGTGTTACACACACACATTGCACAATTCACACATGGCTGTCCCCACCACAGTAGCCTGTGCCAATGCATGCATAATGCATGAGCAACACCTCACCATTCCAACTAAGGTATCATGCCCCACCATACACCAATCTGCATAGCATACTTACCACTGTTATCTCATTTGTAGGACCTTCACAACCGATGCTAGAACCCACGGATCCCATGCAAAATATGGACGACATGAGTGAAATCATCCTAGAGACAGTGCCATCGTTGGAACCTGCACAAAACCAATCACACCCAGTCAATGAGGCCCCCTATACGCAGTCACATAGGCAGCAGCCCCCAATCATTGCAGCCACCAACACTCCCACTAGTGGGGAGGAGTTGGCGCAATCCATCCATCTTTTCAAGGGGAAACAAATATCTTTTATGGAGGTGCAGACCACCCACCTAGAAAGCATTAAGGGGTATGTGCGTAACATAGCTCTGCAAATGAGACGAATTTCCCAAAGTGTGCGTGCTAATGTAGGGACACAAATTCGTGTTGTCTCCACATTAGACACACGCTTATCAGAAATTGGCCAAGCCATTCAGGGCCAAACTACTTGAGGGGGATAAGCATTGGGAATTGCATACTGTATATAGGCGCCACTCGTTTTGGTAAATTTCAACCACCTCAGATCAATGATCCATGTCACCTCCATCAATTAAGCCTATGTTAATTAGCATTTGCAAACATTTGTAGAAACAGAAAAGTACAGTACTTACTTGGCATTGTTATAGGTGTTATCATGTTGCCAGGCATAAAGTATGCTGTGGTGTGGCAGCTTGCAGGTGTTGCCCATTATTGTTGGTCTGCTTCTGGGCAATTAACATGGACAGGGAAAAATGTAATGTTAACAATGTATGTGTGTTACAGGTTCCCCTTTGCTATTCATTGTACACAATAAAATTACCTTTGATATGCAGTATCATCTGTGTACGAACCACATCCCCCCTCCGTGTACTTCGCACTACAACATCAGTAGTTTGAGCTTCCTGCACGACTGCTGCAGTGGCCACATCTACATAATTTGGTTGACCCAAAGCTATGTTATGCAGCATGCAGCAAGCCTGGACAACCAAAACCACTTTGGCAGGGTGGTATAGCAGTGTACCTGCTGACCTGTCCAAACACCGAAATCTGCTTTTCAGCACCCCAAAGGTGCGTTCCACTACATTGCGGGTAGCAATATGTGCAGCATTGTAGCGGTGGTGTGCAGGGCTTTGTGAGTTCCGCAGAGGTGTCATGAGCCACGAATGACACCCATATCCTGAGTCACCTAACATGTAAAGGGATTTGTGTGGTCACATATCATGTGGGTAATTTGCACATAATAGTAGCAGCCTATACTATATTGTTTGGGCTGGTATAAACAATTACAACAGAAATGACTCTTTAATATAAGGTTACACACATGGATGTTAAAGGGAAAGACATAGGTTAGCAAACATCATGTAAACAGTGGTAAGTGACTTACCAAGTAGCCAGCCCTCTGGCATGGTGTGGTTGTGGAAACGGTCCCAGAGAGCTGAGTGCCGCAGGATATAGGCATCATGGCAGTTCCCGGGATAGCCTGCAACCACACTGAGAATTCTGAGGTTGGCATCGCAGACCACCTGCACATTGAGGGAATGTCTGCCCCTGCGATTCACATTGACATGCTCCCTCACGTGCAGGGCCTGAATCCCAATGTGGGTGCAGTCTATGGCTCCCAGCACGTTTGGAAATGCTGAGAGCCGATAGAATGCCACCTTCAGGTCCTGCCACTCGGACTCACAACGTGGGAATGTGATATATGTGCGCCACAGCTTCTTTAATGCATTTAACACTTGAGATAAATGTTTAGAGAAAGTGGCTTGTGACACCCCCAAGACCCATGAGCTCACAGACTTAGTGGAGCCTGTGGCAAAGAAGTGGAGGGCACACATTAATTTCTGCAGCCCAGACACTGCATAGTTACCCCCCCCCCCCCCCACAAGGGTCCAAATCATGTCTCACCTGCTCATATAAGTTCAACAGGTTCTGTCGGTTCAACCTAAACATGTCCACCACCTGTTGATCAGAGAGGGAGTCCAGGTACACCCTAGCACGGTACCGACGAGAAGCATGGAGTGGTCGGGGTACCTGGATCTTGTGGGCAGCAGCATCCCTCCTGCGTAGCTCCTCCAAACGCCCCAGCTCACACACTAGCACCTCCAGTACACTCTGCAAAATGTCCATCTCAAACAGCCTCACAGGTGTCCATAATCATGTGGGAGTATATGTAGGGGACTTAGTAATTGCTATGTGGGTCACCTGTGAGAGATTTAACCTTTTCTACGCTCAAACGCTGGCGATTTTGAGGAAATCGCCACCCTCTACTTGGTCTATTTTTTTTTTTAATTCGCATTTTGCTGGCGATTTCCAAATGCGGCAGCCATTAAATTAGCGATTTGTATTTTTTTCAATGGGAAAACATCTGGATGCGATGTTGGAAAAAGTGCGATTTCTGCAGCAAATCCCACCTATTAAGTAGTCGATTTGGGAAATAAATGCGATAACGGCCGTTTTTGCAATAAAAATCGCCAAAAACCCAACATCGATCTCTAATAAATGTCAGCCCTAGTGTTTAGAAACAATGGCACTCACAGGTGACTTAAAAAAAAAAAACTTATCTTAGGGAATGTACCTTTTTTTGGCCAGATCAGGTTTAGGAACCATGGGGCAGATTTATTAAGCTCAGTGAAGTGATAATGGGGCAGATGTATCAACCAGCGTTAAGTGCAAAAATGCACTTAACGCTAGTTAACTGGGGGGGATTACGTCTATCCCTAATGTATTAATAGCGCACCTAACTTGCGCTAGTGACAGCCCGCCGAGTTACGCTCGGCGGGGCTGTCCCTGCAATCCCCCCCAGGGATTAGCGGCCTGGGCGATGTATTAACAGCCTTCAATGCGTTAATTCGCCCCGGCCGCTTCGCCAGCTCAGGGCTAGCGTTGTCCTATTCCCCACTGTGGGGACAACGCTAGCCCTGCTTCTGGCTCGGGCTGCGCTGGAGATCTCTCGTTTTTTGCGAGATCTCGCGCATGCCCAGTAAGCCGGGCAGGGGGGCGACGGCGAGTGCGCATGTGCGGGGCGGCGAGGGAGCCGATAAGGAGAGCCGTTAACGCTGGGGATAACGGCTCTCCTTATCGGCATGGGGGATGTTAATACATCTCCCCAGTAACGAGTGCCCGCTTCTCCTCGTTATGCAGGAGAAGCGGGACGTTATTTCTGAAGTGCAAAGGGGGGGGGTTAGTACATCTGCCCCAATGTGGCTGGTCTTTATCACCGGCCAATCAGCTTCTACCTGTGAAGTTACAGGCTTGGTTTGAAAAATGACAGGTGGGAACTGATTGGCCGGTGATAAAAACCAGACACTTTATGACTTCACTGAGCTTAATAAATCTGCCCCCCAGTTCCTGATGATGTCATATTTAGTTAGAGGTTAGTTAAGTGAAGTGATAAACTGTCTGGTTTTTATCACTGGCCAATCAGCTCTTACCTGTCATTTATCAAACCAAGCCTGTAGCTTCACAGGTAGGAGCTGATTTGTTGGTGATAAAAACCAGACAGTTTATCACTTCACCGAGTTTAATAAATCTACCCCTCAGTTCTTGCTGGTTCCTGATGAAAAATAGCACTGGGTACAAGGCATCACATACTGTAAGAAGGACAGACAGGGATATAAAAAGAGCAAGGACCAACTGAAACAGCACAATCAGACAGGCCCTCAAAGTTACTTATGTGCTGCAGCTGGGAAATGAGAGCAATCCGCTCCTGCTGGAGTATCAGGCACTTTATCACTTCTCCTCCCTTATCACTGCTTCATACATCTATCCAACATTCTCAGATGTTCCATCAAATATACCCACTCACTGCAAAAGCACTCCCCAATACTGGAGAAAGTCGTGCTCCTATACCGGCTTCTGCCACTAGAATGTTTTTTTTCATCCTCCAACACTGCCCTTCCATCTGCCATACAAACACCCTGAACTTTTCTACTATCCACCCGCTCATCTCTCTTACCCCTGAAAATCTATCTCTCAACCTAGTCCCATTCATCTGTTGGAGTCCAACATAAGACCAACAAGTCATAAATCCTCTAGTGCAGTGATTTTCAACCTTTTTACTTTGTGGCACACTAAATACGATTTTTAAATTGCAAAGGCATACCATGAGATCCCCACAGGTCAAAACACATTACCCCCCACAGGAAAAAAACAAACCTATTGGCCCCCATATAGAAAACAATCACACTGGTCCCCACAGGTAACAAAAATAAAGCACATTGCCCTTTACATGAAGAGAAGAGACCAGTAAATAACAGTTGAACTGGTGGTGGCTGTAAAGTGGTTTGGGCATCTCTAGATCTGGGGGCACACTTCAGAACAGCTCAAAGCACACTAGTGTGCCACGGCACAGTGGTTGAAAAACACTGCTCTAGTGCCTCCAGGTAAGTTGGCTCTTGATTAATAGAAACACATGCATGTATGACCCAAAATTTTTACCTGGCCATAAACTAGACCAACTTTCATCAACCATCAAACAAGTTGGTTAGCTGGACTGAAAATCTGGTAATGTATGAGCAGGGCCATTTTTACAGGGGGACGAGCCATGCCCGGGGCGCCGCACGGCTCGTCCCATTTTTTCAATGCTGCCTCAGTGCCTCCTGCTGGACTGGTGCTGCAGACGAGCCTGGCTGTCAGTGTGAGAGAGTGAGTCATGTGCGCCGCTCGGTGCTAGCAGTCACAGCGGCTTGACAATAGAGTCTATATTAAGTGACAGGCGGCTGTGACTGTGAGCGCCGATCGGCGCACAGCACAGGGTGGGGATTGGCTGGTTGATGGGTGGAGGCGGAGCATAGAGGGAGCCTTGGAGACCAGGCGCCGGCGGAGTGGACCCGGCGGTGGAGCGCACCACTGTGTGAGTCTGTGACTGAGAGGTAGTGTAGTGCCTCCCCCTCCTGCTATGAGGATTGGTCACCCAGGGGACGGAGGAGGGATCCGGGCTTACCGACCGTCACCCAGCTACTGCGCACTCTGCGCAGCCTATCACTCACTGCCTCCGGAGGGACCAACCGAGTAGGTTAGAGCAGAAGAGAAGACTGACGCTTATTCTAGCCTGGGGGGGGGATATTCTTGCACGGGGTGGGGGCAGTGTTCCCTCTAAGCTGTGCGCACGTGCGCGCGCACACACCTTGACGAGCGTGCGCACAGACATTACAACTGAGCGCACAAAGCAGCAGTGGTCCCTTTTTGCAGTTGTGGACTCAATTAATGTGTGTTTCACCCATTAACTACATCGTGTGCTGTATTTTGAATGTTTATCTGTTTAATATCATTTAGAAGTAAAGTTAACACAAATGCTGAACATCATTTTCCAGTTATATATAAGTGACGCACAAAAATGTAAATTTCATTCCACAGTTGCACAGCCAAAATATTTAGCTGCACACAGCCTTTGTAAAATTAGAGGGAACATTGGGTGGGGGTGGGGATATTCTTGCACGATCGAGTTTTCCTCCTCTCCTGCCTGCAATAGTTTTAGCATTCACTATTAGCAAAATGTGGCAAGCCATGATCCCAAAAGAACAAAAAATGTTTTGCTTAAATATACATGGGTACTTCTGTACTTTCACGGCGCCAGCATGGCGCCGCGCGTCAGAGTCCCCTTGCGGGGCTCGCTTCGCTCGCCCACGCTGCGGGCTCGGTGGCTCGCTACGCTCGCCACGCTAATTAAAATCAACTCCATGCCAACATGGATAGTGAAGGTATGAACTATCCATGTTGGCATGGCGTTAACTCCGTTTATTTAACTTAATTAGTGGCGAGCGTAACCCGGAAGTACGCGCGGCGCCATGCTGGCGCGTGAAAGTAAAGAAGTACCTATACATGTGCAGTGCTGCTTTCAGGGCCGTTTCTAGAGGCGGACAAGCCGTGCAGCAGCCCGGGTGCCACACGGCTTGTCCGCCTCTGATAAACAGCCGGGGCACCATAGGCGCCGATTCTGTGGGTGCTACCCACAGGGGCCCGAGTCGTGCTGCTGGGCCACAGTTCCAATTTGGAGGCGGAACGTTTCTGCCTCCGCCCGCCCACATTGCCCGTCTCCCCACTTCCAAGCTTGCGGAGTGTGGACCACTAAGCAGGTACACGGCCAGGCTGAGTACAATGGAGCACTGGCTACAAGCCAATTGGAGCTGGCTTGCAGTCAATCAGACAGCAGTGGCTCCTGATTGGTTGCTGGGCGAGCTTCAATTGGCTTGTGAGGAGGCTCCATTTTTCAAATGGCCGCTGAATGGCTCGATATTATTCAAATCTGGCTGCCCAACTTTCTGCGTGTGGTGTCCCCCGTTACAGCGCAGAGTAGCGCGTCCAGCCTACAATCTTTTCACCTGGTGCGCTACCAGCTTGGCTACTCTGTTGGATGGACCAGACCCCTTCTGTCACTAGCAGTTGCGTCCCAGTGGTACGTGGTGACATTGCCGCGTCTGCACACTTAAGGTGCTTGTGCTGTACCTTTAGCCGGGGCGCTATGCAGTGACAGCAGCAATGCTCAGCCTTGATAGCCACAGCCCCTATTTTCCTTGCTGGTGGCTCCTCCGTACTCTCTCCTGCAGGCCCTGCTTCTTCCTATCCTCTAAAGGCAAAGCTGTGACTGCAGGACCGTTCCTGCACCTGAAGGTAATTTAGTGACTGGGAGCAGTGAGCGCCACAAGAAAAATCAGACTGGTAAGTGTTGTGATCATCTGGAGAGACTGCAGACTGGCAGGGGTGATATAGGGAAACTCTGTTACTCTGTTGTTGTTTTTTCTATCAACATCAGCATATGCTGATATAGGGATTATTTACACACACTGATATTTGGCATTCTTATGTAGACAAGAGTACAGTATTAAATGAAATAACTGCTCTCAGTAAATACTGTATTTTAAACCCATAATTTGTAGGGTTGCTAGCTATTGCAGGGTTTTTTTTTCCCCTGAAGCCTCCCCCCCCCCCTATTACCCTCTCTTTGTACCCTACTTCCCTACACTAGCGCCCCCTCCCTTCCTCCCCCTCTGGGCTCTCACCGTCCGCCGACGCGACGCCACAGGCACAGCTGCTGATTAATTTCCTAGGGGAGAGGAGGGGAGTGCATCGCGCGTCTCTCCTTCCCCTCTCTCACTGTGTCACTGGGCTGTCAGCCAATCAGAGCTCGCGGGCCGGCAGCCAATCAGGAGCCAGCCCGCGATGTATGTATGGCTGACAGCTCAGGTACACAGTGAAGGGGAAGGAGAGACGCGTGATGCGCTCCGCTCCCCTCCAAGAAGAAGAAGCTTGTGGCACTGTGGGGGCATATATGTGTGGCACTGTGGGGGCATATCTGGCACTGTGGGGGCATATTAGTAAACGGCATCAGTTGTGTGGCAGCGGTGCGTGGGGCATAATGTGTAATGGTCATTACGGGGTGGGAAGTATTGTGTAATTGCCATCACAGTGTGGGGTGTAATGGGCATCACAGTGTGGGGTCTAATGGGCATCATGGTGTGTGACATAATGTGTAATTGTCATCACAGTGTGCAACAAAAATGTGTAATTGTCATCACAGTGTGCGGCGTAATGTGTAATTGTCATCACAGTGTGCAGCGTAATGTGTAATTGGCATAATTGATAAATAGTGTATAATGATTTAAGTAGCCTGTCATTGTTTGGCCTTGACCTGTGAGGCGCACTAGGTCACTGTGTGGGCCTTTATATTTTTTATGTCACTGTGTGGCCTTCAGCCCGCCAACTTAAGTGCGGGAGGACAATGACAATTCCTGCGGTAACGAATGTCTGGTCATGTAGGTTGCAAAAGTGTGATGTAAGGTAATTGTTTTCCTGCTAGACCACGCCCTTATATTAAGCCACACCCCTTTTTGAATTTAGCCACACACCCTATTTCTGCGCGCGCAATTTCTTCAATGCCATGTTATGTATTTGGGGGGGGGGGGGGGGGGGGGCGCATTTTTATTTCTTCGCCCTGGGAGCTAAATTGTCTAGAAACGGCCCTGTGTATGAGAGAAAATGACAATCAGCTCATAAACCCAGGAAAATGGATAAAAACATTCAGTCAAATTATTTAAATCAAACAGATTCAACTACAGTACTTTGGGGGTGATTCAGCCCATCTCGCAGTGGGCTGAATTCACATCCCTGGCCAATGGTGCTAGTTTGTGCATGCGCTAATATGCACGTGTGCAAACCCCCTAAGTGAAACGCCTTTGGCGAGGTTCACACTCGCTGGGGCTTTCATTTCAGTATGGGAGGGCCAGGGAACGTTAGGTGGTACCCCTACGAATGCAGGCATGTTGATGCCTGCTTGGGGTGGGAGGCTGACATCACATGACGTCAGCGCCTGGCTAGAATTTGGCCATCTCCGGCCTGGATTGTGAGTTTTATCTGTGAAGGGGAAAAAAATATTTTAATGGTGAGGGTCCATCGAATTATTTTTCTCCCGTGGGTCTGCATTCGAGTGGATGTGTATCTGACTGCTTGTGCGGGAATTAGCTTGGTAGGGAATTTGCAACTAGTTGGATGGTTGGCGGAAAGTTCATCTAGTGTATGGACAGCATTACTTTCCTGCTTATCTCACTGTGCATCTTTTCTTATGGGAAACTCGCCTCCAGTAACCCTATTTTGACAACACCCAAATCCATCTCTCCTTGGCTGATCTCTCCTCTTCTGCAATATCGTCCACTGGGATGCGGTCATTTGGTCTACTGCATTATGGTCGACAGTCATTAGGTCGAATCCATTAGGTCGACATGCTATAAGGTCGACATGACTCTAGGTCGACATGGGAAAAGGTCGACATGATTCTAGTTCGAAAGGTCATTAGTTCGACAGGTCATTAGTTCGACAAGGTCATTAGTTCGACATTGTCTATGTCGACATTCACAAGGTCGACATGGAGTTTTTCACTGTTTTTTGAGCCAACATGTGCCGACAGGCGGTATTTCATGCCCTACCATCCACTAGGGCGTGGTGGGAGAATAAAATAGTGTGCCGAGCGTAGCGAGGCACCGTGCCCGACGCATTGCGAGCGCAGCGAGCGATGCGAGGGGATGCAGTGCACTTTAAACTGTGTCCATGTCGACTGTGTTGACATTCAGGTAAAAAAACAGTGAAAAACCCCATGTCGACCTTGTGAATGTCGACATAGACAATGTCGAACTAATGACCTTGTCGAACTAATGACCTGTCGAACTAATGACCTTTCGACCTAGAATCATGTCGACCTTTTCCCATGTCGACCTAGAGTCATGTCGACCTTTTAGCATGTCGACCTAATGGATTCGACCTAATGACTTTCGACCATAATGCAATAGACCAAATGATCCCAACCCCGTCCACTATACAATGCACTCCTCCCAGAGGCCCCATCTCCTGTTAAATCTCCTCCCCACAAGTGACACCACAATCTACCTTATATCTCC
Organism: Crinia signifera; assembly: GCF_055691185.1. Classification (NCBI taxonomy): domain Eukaryota; kingdom Metazoa; phylum Chordata; class Amphibia; order Anura; family Myobatrachidae; genus Crinia; species Crinia signifera. The sequence continues at coordinate 126,529,651 of NC_139220.1, read as the reverse complement.
CTGTTTGTGGTTATTTATATTTGATTGCACGGCTACGAATTCACAGGCCGAGCAATAATTGATCGACTTTGCCCGCATACGGCTTGTTGTATGCATGCATGAGACCATCCTGCAATAATATCCTGATACTTTTTTATCACTGGTTTTGTGGGAGTGACAGGAGTACCCAGGCGTTTAATAAGAAGTCGTGGGACATCTCCTCTGGCCCCAATCAGCCGGTTTCTATCGCAGCCGCTGAGTAAATCATGGCTACGCACAGATGGCACACACCGGAAAATCCATTCAATGTTGAGCGACTTGCGAATGGATTTGCTGCAAATCACAGGACTGCAATTTTTTTTGCAAGTTTTGCACATCAAATCGCAGGCTTGCATGGGGTGTGATTTCACCCCCATGTTTTTTCTATTATACTATGATGAGGAGCAAATCTACCATAACTATATTAATGTCTCACTTTGGCTTTCATAAGGTTCTCTAATTTCCTCCCAAAATCTAAATAGATTAATGGTATTTTCTGAAATTTCAGGGGTTAGAAAAATCTCAGCAGCATAGGATTACAATACAGATTACAATAAGATCCAGTTAAGAAATTACAAAATAATAATTTTAACATTCAGACAGACTTTAATATACTGAGAGTTTGCCTACGTAATTACAGTTGCCCATTGTTTGACCAGATTTTTCACGATCAATGGACTATTAGTTATACTACGCACAGGTTTGCATGCAGGTGGCTTAATAACAAGCGTGAATGAAATACCATGAAGGTAGTTATGCAGTAGAGATTTCAAAATCTAATGAACAGGTGTACATGGCGTAAATGAGCTGTAATTCATCTACTCTCCGATTTCAATACTATAATTACAGGATATACCTGCAAACTTAAAGCTAGCTGCTCTACAGTGATAGTTTTAAATCATCAAAGGTTAACTATGTAATGAGTCATGCCACTAGAAGAAATGGTAATGGTACCTATAAAGCAGTGATAACCCCCTTTCTTGGGGGGGGGGGGGGGGGAGGGTTCTAACGGCTTCCTCCTAAATTACAAGAGAATAGCCGATTTCTCACTTTATAGTATTCTGTGTGACCGTCAGTAAATACTTTGCATTCTACCATTATGAATACCATCATATGTGCTGGAATAGGAGTGGGCTGGGCAAGGATGTGGCCGCTCTCCCTCCCCCCTAATTTTTTTTCAGAGTTACCAAAGTACTGGGCTGCAGGGTGCATGGTGGCTGTAATCTACAGTTAATACAGGTAGTGTCAAGATGGAGATAAAACCCTTAGGAACTGATCCACCTCCTCTCTTACCACAACCTTTCTTTGCCAGCTTCCAGTGCCCTCCTTCCCAGCAGCACCACTACGGAAATCCCCCAAAAGATGGCTACTTCGCCATTTCTCTGGAGATATGTGCATGAGCAGTAGGGTCTGAGCCCTCTATGGTTCAGACCCTGTGGTGCCACGCTGCTGCCGATACATTGATTATGGAAAAACTAGTTTTCAGAGTCATACAGGTACAATTATAAAATGTTTTATCTTCTATCATCTATATATGTCTAGTGTCTGATTGTGTGTGCTTCTGAAACACTGCCATCTGTGTGCAGCGAGTGAAACTACATCTCTTTCTTTCTCAAAGATGCACAAAGACAGAGGCAATCACAAGGTAGCAGACTAGCTTTCAGAACATTTGTGTGCATGTTATCAGGCCAAAATCTCCAGGGTATGTAAACTTTTGAACAGGGTCTTTGGGTAGTTTCTGTTGTCATTATGATTTAAGAAGAGTAAACACAGTTGTTTGACAATAAATGGCTTAATTCCACCACTAAACATGAGTGAAATAAAAGTTTGTCAGTAATCATTGATATTCTCTGGCAAATGGCCAGATAATCACAAATTCTGCTAGGTTAGGTATGTAAACTTATGAGCACAACTATACACACACACACACACACACACACACACACACACACACACATATATATATATAGTTATTTTCATTTATTTCTCAAATTGCTTTGGGTCTTAACCCCTTTGTTAAAAATAAAATAAAAACTGCAAGGCCAGCGATTGTCTGAAGAGGTGTGGTATAGTTGGGATTCTGACAGTCATTAGCCTGACGTTGGAATCCTAACTGCTGGGGGCTCGCTGTGCTCGACACGCTGTGGGCACAATGGCTCACTACGCTCACAACCTATGCTATCCTCCCACTATGGGGGTCGTGGACCCCCACGAGGGAGAATAGCCGCTACATGTCTTTCAGGATTTTAACAGTCGGAATTCTGACGTCGGTGTAATAACTGTCGGAATCCCGACTGTTGTTCAGTCATCTGGTACCCGTCTAAGGAAACACAGCTATACCTTTTCTCTTCAGTAAGGTAAGCTGATGTGGCAGACAGCCTGAGGTGTTTCCACTAGTCAGGGTCATACAGGTAAATGATAAATTTACCTGCATTATTTTTGTTTTGACGTAGACATTTTTCTTTAATTAGTTACTCACATTATATGGCATACTAAATATTTCTGAATTCCTGTCTCAGGTGTGGAATATTTTCACATACAGTAACTACAGCAGTTTCTATTTTATTTGAGTAGTAATAATACATCACTAAAGTAAACCTAAACTATACATATAAAATATAACACCTTTAAGATCAAACAGGAATCTTTGCAGCAAAATAAAATCTTTTATCATGGATGAATGGGTGATCAAAATATGCCTATTATCTAGTGAAAAGGTCCTCACAGATGGTGAAAATCCAATTTGAAAACAATGGTCAATAAAATCTTATGCAAAGGCGTTACCAGGTATGGTGACACCCGGTATGAATTCTTCATTGACACCCCCACCCCCTGTCGTATGGCCTAATTGAAAGGGGGTGTGGCCTCACAAGTGCTCCAGGGGGTTGTCCAACACCCCCGGAGATGCTGGGTGTCCCGGAAATGTGACTGTCTTCATTGCCAGCACTTTGGTGTCATCCCTTACTTAAAAACACACACACACACACACACACACACACACACACACACACACACACACACACACACACACACACACACACACACACACATATATGTTAAACAGCAAAATACAATCAACAAATATCAATAGCATTCCTGGGAATGCATTAAAAGTATTGTATACATAATAGAATCACCACAAACTCAAGTGATGATTAACTAACCTGGAGTCAAATCCAAGAGACAAGACTGGAGGGTACACATACTTTTTATTGCCACTGTATATTGAATTATTGAAATCTACACACCCCAGCATGTCTAAGGTGTGGTATCGTAGATTTATAATGTTTAGGATAAACTAAGAAGCAGGAGGAGTCAGGAATAGTAAGGGGAGGAGTCTATGCCAGGAACCAGAAGCAGACACCGAAATATGCTTGTGTGCTTTAAATGCCAGGGGCTATTTTTGATCCCAGTGTGGCCCTATTTGTCAATTTCGAAAAATAATCTGGTACTTGTGTAGTTTCACGGTTTGACTTTATATAGTGTGGCGAGCGCAGCGAACCACCGAGCCCGAAGCGTGGCGAGCGCAGTGAGCCCCGCGGATTACCTGTAAGGTAATCCGCGTCCGCTCGCCACACTTTATAAGTACAACTCCTCGCCGACATGGATAGTGGGGGTAGGAGAAGGTCGGGAGGACACGTAGCTCGTCCGCTCGCCACACTTCGGGCTGCCGTGGCTAGTGGGGGTGTTTCCAGAACACATTCACACCTGCCATATCATACATCTGAGACAGTAATGACGACATGTGTTATCTTGTAACTGGATTTTAGTCAACAATAATAAGAAGAATTAAAGCAACTTAACACATTACAGTACAATCATCAGTACTTCTGACTGACTACGCTCAATCGGACAGGGACGCTTAAGCGGCCACGGGAACACTACGCTAATTCTGACTGACTACGCTAACTACGCTGGCCACGGGAACACTACCCTACAGTACTTCTGATTGACTATGCTAACTACGCTGGCCACAGGAACACTACGCTACTTCTAACTGACTACGCTACTTCTGACTGACTACACTAACTACGCTGGCCGCGGGAACTATGCTGATTCTGACAGGGACGCTACACTCACGGTGTAACTGCCGCCGTGAAACTACCCAAGTACCAATAATCTATATTGAACCAACCAAAATATGACTCCACTAACACAAGTGCTCTTAACCCCTCCATTCAAAGAGATTTACAGCAATGATCGACCAAGGATGTTCAAGAGAGTGAGGTATTTCCTGGCATGGTGGGACAGCAAAGCATTGCAGGGGCACAGGAAAAGACAACTTGCTCAATGTCAAACCATAGGTGGCTAAAACAGGGCATCTCTGAGGGTTAAATAGTACAGAAGTTGAAGAAATATTTGAGGTGACAAGTTTCATGTAAAAAGAAAGACCTCATTTAACGCTTGGTATGGTCACCATCATTCAATGGTGACCATCGAATGATGGTGAAGGTGCACACATATAAAAGTGACTCTAAAGTCACTTACATATGCAAGGACGCTCGGGAAGAAGTGGGTGGCAGCTGACATCCGGTGATGTCAGCGGGCGGCCCCCTCATCCGTGGCATCGTGGCATTTGCTTGAGAACACTCAGCGTTCTCATGGGAATACATATGAAACACTGGGTGTTCCCACATGCAAATAGCCCGGTACCCAATGCCCCTCCAAGCCCCCACCCACACACGTGGGTGCATACGCCCGGTGTACACCCATTGCATGTGCATGAGAAATGACCCTGTGCATGCGCATACGCCACCTTCAGAGCCCCTGCGAATATTCTGGTCCGTGTGGACGGACCAGAATAAAGCCCTATGTTTCCAATGAAATGCTGCTTGTAAAAAGCAAGCAATATATAGCATTTGTAGGATAATTCCTGATATCTTTGTTTTTAAGTATATCTAATAAAGACTGATTTTAATATATTTAATAAAGGTGAAAAAGGGTTTAAGCAGCAGTCGTTCGTTGCCTAGCGAGCCCATAATGTCCCCCCTCCCGCCATGGAATCTCCTGGGAACTATGCGAGGGCATGTGTATGCAAACATATCTCCTCGCATGCGGCAGAAGCGGAGAGAAATCATTGGATGGTAAAACTAACTTTTATTTCCATTGGAGTCCGCCAAAGAGGGGGCAGGCACTGACGTCATTAAATGCTGGGCGTTCCCCTGCTGCCGCCCCCTACACGCCACTGCCCCTCCCTCCCTGCAGTGAATGGCCTGGCGAGTGTGTAACTCTCCAAAGCCGTTCGCTGTTTGAGTTTGCACATGTGCAGAAATGCACATGCGCAAATCCCAACCATCAGGGCTGGGGCCAAATTTAGATCCCAACGAGCGCCCCTAAGTGAGCGATGGTATATTGATTCCTTTTCTTTTATGTCGTTTATTTAGTTTTGAACAGCCTATTATATGCCTAGTAACATATTCACATTTAAAATCAATTCTTCATGTACAGTACATTCGTAATAATAGACTCATTCTATTATAGACTTTCTCCGTTCTACAACTAAAGCCAAGGAATGCAATCATTTTATCATTATATTATATTATTTTACAACCTGATAACTTCAAACATATTTCAATTGGTCAATCATTCTCAAACGTTTATGTGTAACTATCACCCAATATAAAGAGCAACACTGACACCAACTGTCTCCTGTTATAAATGCAGCCATAATAGGTACTAATGAAGATTGGACAGTGTGATGTTGGATTGAAGAACTATGTAATGTTTAATGTGCTAGATGCTGAATTACAGTCTATTTATTTGGGATACCATAGTGAGCAGCGAATAACTGGAGACTGAGCATTGAATTTATACAGTAATTGGAAATAAAATATATTTAGTCATTTTGTTTTTATCATTGGTTGCTTTTCTTGCCTGCCAATTTGCATGAAATATTTAGATAGCAACATTCGGGCCAACATAATTTTTTTCTCTGTATCCCAATTTATTTTTCCTATTAACACAATACAAATGATATATAATACAATAATACTTACACATTTTGATTACAGGCAATAACGTTAAACATAAAAAGTAGGAAAATAATGACACATTTTGATTACAAGCAAAAATAATCAACATAAAATAATAGAAAAATGAAAATGTATAATATATATATATATATATATATATATATATATATATAGAAGATAACGATCAGGCGGCACTCTCGGATGCCGGGTCCAATGGGTCCAGAGAGGAAGGCACCGGGTAATTAATACAGGCTATGTTCTGTGGAGTGCCGGGCGATACCGTGTATATATATATATATATATATATATATATATATATATATATAGAAAAGGGCAGAGAGAAGGCGCTTCATGTGCAATATAGCTTTAAAAGATTTATTGGACAGGTTATAAATCCAGGCACAGATAAAAGCACTGTGGACTGGGTACCACACGGTTTAAAACAATAGCCACAGGCTAAGCTGCTCACACGTCTGCGCAGGAACAGGGATCCACCATAAACACCGCTATGCTGGCTTGCAGGGAGGCATGCAGGGGGTATCCACGGACCATACAGCTGTCGTGAGGAGGAAGGGGACGTCGTAGGCCACGCCCTGACGCATTTCGTCGCATAGACTTCGTCAGAGGGCGTGGCTACTACGAGCGCTCAACTGATTTAAGTAGGACTGGGGTTGTCAATCAATCAGGCAATCCCGGGACGGCATTGGATGCCGTACTATAATGGGCGTAAGCACGCTGTGCATAGTGTGAGTCCCTCCAATGACGAGGAGCCCAACTCGGGCGGTGGGCGTGAAATATGCGTGCCGCGTCATATGACGCGCTCGGCAGTAGATAGACGGCTACAGGAGGCCGGAGAAGACGCACGTATGCCGCGTCAGATGACGCGTACCGCATCAAATGACACTCGCAGTGTCAGGTGCCGCGTCATGTGACGCATGAGGCATCAGATGATGCTGATGCCATTACGTGACCGGGATATGTATAGGTAGACTGTCAGATGATGGATAGACCGTCAGATGACGCGAATAAGGCACAGCCCACATCTAAATAGAGGCATATGAATAACCTAATAAATAGCATTACCTAATGGGGCGGAATTTATTTAATTGAATATTGAGGATCATATAGCCTCAGTATACAAAATACTTATAGGGCGTAACATGACTCTTTTGACGTCGTATGACGAGAATGGCAGTGGACCTATCAACTGACGGCCAATATACTAGTTATGTGTGAACAGATGAAAAATACGTCCAAGTGTGTTGTTTGGATATCACACATAGAAACAGGATAAGAGTTTAAAGCCCCATTAATTGTGTGAGTATCATAGATGACTAAAAAATTACAAAAAAAGCGCTAGCAAGCAGCTAAAAGAGCCTGTGTGACCGGCAAAAAAAGCAATGTGTAAGCAATTTAGCCATGACTTTACAAATGAAACATTAATAATAAAAATAATGATAAACATACATATACAAATACATCACGCCAATGACCGACTCACAAGAGCCCCATTGACTCTTCTCATCAGAATGATATAACATCAGGAAAGTCATTTTGGGCATGGCTAAATGGTATTTCACTCTATCATAAGAAAATATCTCCAGATAAATAAGAAGACGGAGTGTACATTTTAAACAGAAGACAATAATAAACAGCAGAAAAACGGTAAAAAACAGTAGAAAACCGTAAAAAGTAACCCACAGTGTGCAACAGACAAACTGTGGGACTCTCTATTGGTTGATAAAGGGAATTATCTCGTAGCCCTCGTTTAAACCAATAGGAGCCAAGGTGTTTAATTTTAAAATCCATGTGGTTTCACGTTTTAGCAAAAGTTTCTCGTGATCACCTCCCCTCTTGCTAGTATGAACCAATTCAATACCTTTGAAAGTGAGGGACTTTGGATCGCAATTGTGGGCTTCCTTGAAGTGCCTAGGCACACTGTGATTAAGCACTCCATGCTTGATATTACGAAGGTGCTCAAGAATTCTAATCTTGAGACACCTCTTGGTCTTACCCACATATCTTAGGCCACAACCACAAGTTAGAAGGTAAATTACAGATGTCGAATTGCAATTGATGAATTCATTAATTTTCAAGTCAGTACCATCAATAAGGGGGCCCTTCTTCATATACTGACACACCTTACAGTGTGCGCATGGGAAGCAGCCCTTAATGGTAAGGAATGTCTCAGAGGGACCTCTTTCATCAATCTTCTCTAACTGACTCTTTGAAACAAGTGTTTTGATGGTGTTAGCTCTACGGAAGACCATCTTCGGTGTGTCATAGATGTGCCCTTTCAAGATGGGATCTAATTGGAGGACTCCCCAATGTTTTCTAAAGATCCCCCTAAGTTCTTTCTCATCGGTGTTATATTGAGTGATGAACATAGCATCATTAGGGTTATTAGAAAGGGGAGCTGGTTTGACCCTTTTTGGTTGGAAGAGCTGCTCTCTGTTAAGGTTATGTGCCCTTTGGAGTGCACCATAGATGATCCCCAGAGGGTACCCTTTTTCTGTAAACCTCTTTACATAAATGAGTGCTTGTTCTTCAAAGACTGTGCCACTCGAACAATTCCTACGCAACCGCAGGAATTGTGAGTAAGGAATGTTATCCTTCCAGGCCCCCAAGTGGCAACTGGAGTATTCCAGATAACTATTGGTATCCACAGCCTTAAAGAATGTAGAGGTTTGAATTTTTTTCTCAAGTGGGAAGTCCTTGACATCTAATATTATATCCAAAAATTCAATTTTGGTTTTGTTAAAAGATGAAGTGAACTTAAGGTTGTAACTATTAACATTCAATTCATCAACAAATGTCTCGAAAAGGGCTTGGTCACCATTCCAAATAATGACGATGTCATCAATATATCTTTTTATTAGGATGACATTGTCTATCAAGGTGCCTGTAAGGGTGTTGGTCTCCCATTCAGCCATGTAAAGGTTGGCCAGGCTGAGTGCACATATAGTGCCCATGGCCGTGCCACATGTCTGGAGGAACCAGTCCCCCAAAAATTCAAAATAATTAAATTGTAACACAAACCTCAGACATTCGCAGATAAAGTCCCTTCTGACTTTAGTAATATTTGGGTCAAGGCTTAGTCGTTTCTCCACAGCTGCAATGCCCTTATCATGGGGGATGCTAGTGTAAAGGGCCTGCACATCAATAGTTGCCAGGCCGAAACCCTCCTTCCATTCCACATTGTCAAGAAGTTGTAATAGGTGTGATGAGTCACGTACATAGGTTTCTATGCAGGGCACATATTTCTTGATAAATGTATCAACATATTCCGAGATACGACAAGTAAGTGAGCCCACCCCGGCGACAATGGGACGCCCAGGGGGGGGGGGGGGCACCACCCCTTTGTGTATCTTCGGAAGGTGGTAAAACGTTGCAAGGTTAGGAGTGGTATTAAACAAATATTTAAATTCACTATTGCAAATGACTTTTTCGTTCAATCCCTTTCTTAGGAGACCAAAAACTCTTTAGTTGGCCAAATTAAATTTGACCAAAAACTCTTTAGTTGGATCACCAGCCAATTTTGTATAGGATTCAACATCCAAAAGTAATTTATAGGCCTCTGTAACATACACCTCTCTATCCAACAACACCACACCACCGCCTTTATCGGCGTTCTTAATTACAATGGTTTTATCCATCTGTAAATTTTTCAAAGCGATACTTTCCTTATGACTCATATTAGGTTTCACAGTACCCCTTTCGTTTAACTTTGAGAAATCCTTTTTCACCAATTCTGTTAATAAGTCAGTGTAGGGCCCCCGTGACTCCAATGGATAAAATGTACTTTTAAGTTTAAGATTGGAGTTCAAAGGGTCAGACTCTTGGGTGGCCGCTTGATCTACCACTGGTTTACGTAAAAAGTGACGCTTGAGGGTGAGTTTACGTGCGAACAGATTAAGATCAATTTGGAGGTCGACGCCTTCTCTCTGCCCTTTTCAAGATTTTTCTCTCTCTGTGGATTCCAGAGATTTCTCCTGAGAGTGAAGCAGCTGCAGGTTCATAAGTGACTTTGGTGCCTCTTCCCTTTGTGGTCATACAAGGGAATCTTTAACTGGTGAACTATATTGAGATTACACTTGGCGCAGAGGTCCATGCTTGTTCCAATTTGATACATATATATATATATATATATATGTGTGTGTCTTTTTTATTAAATAAAAACCACCGTGGCAGGTTCGCGGAGAGGGGGCCAGAGCGCAGTACTGTGCTGTGCAGGTGGGCTGGTGTCGGTGAAGCAAAGTCGCCCAGTGTGTATGGACCATAACAGTTAACGTATGCAGCCTAACCTTACCCCTCCCCTCCACAGCCTGACTATAACACTCACCCTAGAGCCTAATCCCAACACCGCCCCCCCCCCCATTTCCCCAAACCCAACACTAACCCACCCCACCATACTTACGTTCTGGATGCTGACTTATACGCCGTTCTCACTGCAGGCAAATTCCCATGTTGACCCATTCTCACTGCATAAAAACCCGTGTTAAAAGGCAAATTAAAGGGTAGAACTTCTTCACCAGAGAATTTTCCTCGCAGTGAGTACACGGTATTAGGTATTCCAGTATAGGGATTCTGTGTGGTGTCTGAGTTCTGGTGCCGTCTTCTTACTGCTGGCATCTTGAATGTTGGATTTTCAAATAGATCCCTATGCAGAGGCTCATTTACAGTTGGACACAAACTCCTTTTTACTTCCATCATTTTATGCCTGGTGAAGAGGAACAGAAGAGGTAAATAAGTGGTGGGAAAGCACAGGCTAAATATAGTAATGGTATTACTGTAAATGCAACAGAATTAGAGGAACTGCTGTACTGGCCATCTGTCACCTATGGCAAATGCTAGAAGGTGCCAATGGTCCCCAGCACAGTTAGGGTTAAGTCTGCACCTCTGCAGACCTAACCTTAATTGTCCACCTTTCTGATTCTAGACTCCATTCCTGCAACCGTACCCTAACATCCCCTCTAATCCTACTCTCCACTCTTATCATAACCCTCACCCTAACCCTAGCTTCCACTACCACAACCTTACTCTAACCACCTCCTTAACCCTAGCCTCCACTCCTGCAGCCTTACCTCAACCTCCCCCTCACCCTAGCCTCCACTCAAACATCCTTACTCAAGGGCTTTCTCCTATCCATCTGACAGTCGGGATTCCAATGGTCGATTCTCCAACATTGAAACTCCCTTACATACATAAAATCCAAAGGTTTCTACCGCCGTGGGACTTGCAGCATGTGCCGAGCATGCAGGAGTGCCACAGCGGTAATACATCATTATAAATCCTTGGTAACCAATAAGGTTTATAACATAGAAAAAGATTGAAATAATCAGTGTTGTTGACTGACTATCTGTGATAGTGTTTATAGTGAGGACTGTTTTATATTTTATTCTTATGTATTCTATGTGATTATGACTTATTACGTGCTTTATATTATAAAGCTCTGTGTGTCTGTGTTATCGTGTTATCGTGATTTATTTAATTATGTAAAATTCTGTGTGTGCCCTTCCTCTTAACATGGATGTTGTTCCTCCCTATGTTTACCTGCTCTCTCCTATATTTTTTATTTAATAGCCTTTCTCCACTTTATAATTAATAGATATGTTCTGAATATTTATCCTGCTATTTCAGAGACTGTGTAATATGAATTGGTAGTTCAGATAATGTACTGTGTTTCTATATTGTCCCTGTTGTATTTGATTCTTCTTGTATTCTCTATATTGCATGGTATTATTATATATCTGGCTATTGTGTATGGTTAGCCTTAGAAAAAGACAGGAATTCCTCACGATGTTTGTGCTCTTCATTCCTTTTTTTAGTTTCGGAAAGGTTAGAAAGTCACATTGACATTTCTTGTCTAATAGAAATTACATTCATTTTCTATATCTTAAGGCTCCATTGTATGTGGTTAGCATTTAAGAAAAATAGGAATTCTCCATGATGTGTATATTCTTATTGTTCAGTTGATTTCAAAGAGATATTAGGGAATAACAAGGAGACAGTTATTTTATTTAGTATAGCCACAGTTGGTAGGTTATGGTGGGATATATCAAATATTCAATTGGAAGTTGTGAGACAGATCTTTGATATATATATTTTATTTTTACGCCTATTTGTTGATGTTCTGATTTTGAGGAGAATCATGATGTAAGGGCGGGGCAGGGGGGGGGGAAGGGAAATTCTAAGTCCTGATTACTTGTTGATGTTTTATATTCTTATCAGGTTGTGTCAGGTTCTATAGAAAAACAGAGAATTGGTTGTATTCATTCATCCCGAATGTTTCAACGCTGTTCATCAGGAAGATCCATTTGGATTCTCTCTTCAGGAGATCATTTGTGATATCTCCTCCTCTGATACCCAATTGGACCTTCTCCAATCCTTGGATTTGGAGTTTGGTTGCATCGCCATTGTGTTTCTTTAAAAAGTGTCTGGCGACACTGGTTAGAGTTTTGAAATTACTCCGATCCTTCTCTGCGTTCTTTATCCCCCAATATTCTACATCAGTCGTATCCTCATCTGTCGGCTCGTCATTCCCACATACTTCATCCCGCATGGGCATAATAGACAATATATGACCCCTGTGGTTTTGCAATTTATGAAGTCATATAATTTGTGTATTCTACCAAACCGATCTTCTATTTCCTTTGTTTGTGTGACATATCTGCAAGTGTTGCAATCTCCACACTCTTTTTTGTACAAAATGACTATGCACAAGGATGTCACGTAAATTGGGTGCCTTTCTCCAGCTTGTATGTACACGTTCACCTAGAATTTCTGTTAGTCTGTGATCTGTGGTGAGTACACTCCAATGCTTTTGGAGGATGTTCTGTATCTCTCTCCAATCTTGACAAAAGGTTCCCACAAATCTTATTCTGTCGTCTCCTTTCCCTGCTGTGTTCTTAGGGGATATAAGGGATTTCCTCTCTTGTTGGGAGGCTATTCTGCTGCCTTTTTAAATGACTTTTTGGCTGTAGCCTCTCGCTTTCAGTCTGTTCACTAATTCTCCTGATATTATATTGAATTTTTCATTGTCTGAGCAATTTCTCCTGGTCCGTAAGAATTCACCTTTCGGTACTCCTTTTATCGTTGAGGGAAGGTGCAAACTTTTTGCATGCAGGATGCTATTACTGGCCGTGGCCTTCCTGTACATGTCTATTGTTATTTTCCCTTCCAAGAATGTTACTTTGTGTTTACTCATCTCCATGGTGAGTTTCAAGTTTAGTGAGTTTTTGTTCAGATTGCTGATAAATTCCTTCAGGAGTTCGCCTTCTCCCTCCAAAATGATCAGCACATCGTCTATGTAGCGGTACCAGCCAATAATATAGTCTGTGTACTGATCATTTTTGGACCTGAAGACATGTTCCTTTTCCTACCACCCGAGGTACAGATTGGCGTATGTTGGCGCACACGTACTGCTGTACCTCGGGTCTGTAGGTAAAAGTTTTAATCAAAGACGAAGTAAATTTTTGTCAGGACAAACTGCAAGAGAATAATGATAAAATTGTCAAACTCACTCCTCTTTCTCTGATTTAGAAAATAGTTTGTTGCTTGGATGCCGTTTTTGTGGCTAATGCTCGTATACAGTGACTCCATGTGACAGGTGCACAACCAGGTCTCAGGTCTTACTATGAGATGCTCTGTTTTCTTCAAAATGTCCATAGTGTCTCTTGTATAGGAGGGGAGTTCTGTGACAAATTTGTGGAGTTGTCTGTCAACAAACGTACTCGCTTTCTCTGTCAACCCTCCTATATCCGACACTATGGGTCTGCCGGGTGGTTTATTAATATTTTTGTGCACTTTGGGTAACGCGTAAAAGGTGGGAATTTGGGGGTTTGTTACCCATAGGTAATCTCTTTCCCTCTTTGTGATAGTACCCAGTGTGAACTGATCTTCTATTATCTCCTTATATTTATTCAGATGTCTTTCTGTTGGATTACAGAGGAGTTTCTGCTAACATTCAGGGTCATTAAGTTGTCTCATTATTTCCCCATGGTAGGAGTCCTTGTTCCACAATACAATATTCCCACCCTAGACCACTGTGTTATGTGTACTGTTATATGTTAATAGACCACTGTGTTACGTGTTAAGCTACCAGTAGAGAATACAACATCATGCGTGTCCCCCGATCACCCTAAACAGTGCAGGACGGGCAGCGGCAAACAGTGAGTGGTACTGTGTGGTACTGCCGGACGGCTCACTGACTGTCCGTGACACCACCCAGCTCTGCAATAGGGTGGTAGTACATGACAGCCACGACACCCGGTATCAAGTGACTAGGCGCATACAAGCCTACGTCACAGGGATAACGTGTCAGTGTGGCCGGGAATCTATGCTGCAGTACTGATAAGCGCAGCATTTAAAGATTTGAGGACGGCGCTATAATTAAAAGCCGCCGATCTCTCCCGGGGGGGGGGCTTGTATAAATTGAAATATTTTGACACTGTGGGAACATTTCCAATATATTAACCTCACACCAGGGTCCCTCTCATAGCAAACTAGCACTGTCTATAAAATCATAATACAGAGATTGTACGGTGTGTAAGTAATGGTACAATCTGGAAATACCAAATAGTGTGAGAATATATTTTTCTTAAAATTAAACACACATCAAAGTCTCTGTTATAAATAAATTGGCAGTGCCGACAGATTTGCAGACATTTAATACAGGAACTTATGGTGTGTATAACAGTGTAAGATCAAACAATCTCACAGGCTGGTAATCTATCACACAAAGAAACATTGAAGTTTCTTAGCGAAGAGATACAAACATAATAACCTTCTGATACACAGTGGCAACAATAAAGATACTCACTGTGTCTAAGCAAGTAATGTACAAACCATGATATAAATATTATCAAAGACACAAAAAGGTGCAGCAGATTGAAGTGTATCAACACTCACAGAAGTGCACTATAACACACAGGGACACCTTATCCCTGAAAATAAAGAATTTAAATAGACAGTGGTCCAATTTGTTTTAATACACTCTCTTTTTTCACATCTGTCGTAAATGTTTTAATATTTCACCTATTTTATCAATAAACAAAAGTTATATTTTATACATATTACAAAGGACGTCCAGTGCACCCAACAATACTTTCTTTTTCTGGTGTAGTTGTGGACATTACACAATGGGCCTGATTCAGACATAATCATACAGCTGCCATCGGCATCGGGCGATAATTGGTAGATGGCGAATGTGCAAGAGTCGCAAAGCATATGCATGACCAGGCCTAGAAAACAAAGACTGCTACATTTTCCCTTCGCTGGCCTATCGCAAGATGACTGACATCTAGGGGGGTAACCGGCCATTTAGTGGGAGTGTCAGACTGGGCATGTGAGAAAAATGCTGGGTGTGCCTCGGAGGATATGTGGCGACAGAAGCAGCCCGGATGTGCCTGTATTTATAGCAGTCATGGAGTAAGTAATCGCAGCCGCCAAGTAAGTCATCAACGCCGCCAAGTAAGTCATCGCAGCCGCCAAGTAAGTCATCGCAGACGCTGAGCAAATGGCTGCTGCTGTGGCTGGTGTCCAGTGTAAAAATAATTTGATGATGATCAGCTTCTGACAGGATATGGACATATTCACTCAGGTGCGAATCTACATGCGTACACATTTATTTGCAAGATGGGTTTTCACTGGAGCAGAGCGGAGGCTAATCTGATCGCTGGCAAATTTATTTCTGATCAATCAGGTCTGAATCATTCGTAATGTGTTCACCCAGTGCGGTGGGGTGCGGAAACACTTGCCAATGCCAGCGGCCTAGAATAGAAATGAATTATGTCTAATCTAATCTGTGTATCTAAATGTGAAGAAGTCAAATGGTATAATAATGGCATTCAGAGAAGACTGATGGCATACTTGTAGCACTTGGAAGAGTCTGTTGGCATTATAATGGCGTTCAGAGGAGTCTGATGGCATAATAGGGGCATGTGGGAGTCTAATGGCTCATTAGGGGTATGCAAAGGAGACTAATGGCACAATAGGAGTGTGAGGAGGACTCTGATAGCATAATAGTGGCATGTGGAGATGTCACAACAGTGTCATGTCAGGCCACCTCAAGGCACAACATTATCAGTTGCTGCCCCCCAACCTGAAAGTGTCCAGCCAGCCCCTGCATATATAAAATATATTTGTAAGTGTATACGCTTAGAATTGGCAGGCATAGGGAATAGTATATGGAGGAGCTTATGTGATAAGCCAGATGCTGATGTTGATGTGGGCCTGTGTGATTAAATGCCAGGGCCTATTTTTAGTCCCAGTCTAGGCCCTGAGTAGGGGTGACACTATCCAGAGGTGCTTTAAGAGAGGAAGGGACATGTGTGCAGATTTCAATTATACCTCCTCGTCTCCAGTGGTGCAGTAGACTCTTACATTGTACCAGAGACTACTGCACATGGGCAAGTCTCCAGGGACTGTGGTGTCCATTTTGCCAGTGTTATTTGCAGTTCTGCAGCCAGCGTGGTATAATTAAGTGGAGCCAGTGTGTGCTGTATGTGGGCCCCCTGAACCAAGGGGCCTGTGTACACTGAACACATTGTACCCTTTAGTGATATGCCAGTGACTCCAACCACAGATATCCTCAGGAGGAATTTCCTTTGAGACCTTGGAGTAAAAGTAACTAAGTGGCTTATTCTAGTTCACTCTTTCTGACAAAATCCTTCTTATATGGACAAAACCATGTGCACTGCAGGTGGGGCAGATGTAACTTGTGCAGAGAGAATTAGATTTGGGTGGGGTTTTACTTCAAAGTGAGATCTATATTGCAGTGTAAAAATAAAGCAGCCAGTATTTACCCTGCACAGAAACAAAATAACTCACCCAAATCTAATTCTCTCTGCAAATTTTGCATCTGCCCCCCTGCAGTGCACATGGTTTTGTCCATCTAAGAAGGATTTTGTCAGAAAGAGTCAACTAGAATAAGGCCCTAAGTGCTAATGATTGTTTTTACCATTTCTAAAGCACTTATTATATGGTGTTGCACTGGTTATGGTAACTGCACCTATATGGCCACATGCTGATTGAGATTCAGCCAATCAGCATGTGGCCAGTGTTTTTATAATAGAAGCGCTTCCCATGCCGCCGCATAGCGCTAGTTATTTCTTATTCACTGCAGGGACCCCCGCCGCCTCCAGCTTTATACACAGTGCCGCAGGTACCCGCGCGGCAAGGACACCACTGCAGGCTCCTGTCAGATGCCAGCATGGACCCCCCTGCCCACTCCACAGACGGGCAACAGGTACCCACCGCCCCCACCACCGGGGCGCCCCCACCCGACTCGCCCGGGGCGCTCTGGTGCCTTGCACCAGCCCTGCTCGCCTGAATTCTGATGGCAAAGGAACCCCAAAGAGCAACACCCCCCCCCCACACACTCCTCACAATAACGCGCTCACCACATGTGTGGACGGTGAACGGATGTTTTATTTAACAGCACTGGATCACGGGTCACCGCTGTAAGTAATTAAGTAAGAACAATTGCAATAAATGGCAACAATAGGGGTACTGATCGGTCACAAGAATACCATGTGCGATGTGACCTTGTCACCACGGATCTGTCAGTCTCAGCTTGGGGGCGGGCAGGCGCTACGCACTCGGGGGGGAGAAAGGCAGCATGTTGGGAGCCTGGAGGCTTTTTTAGACACCCGAATTCCACTATGGCCATTATTCAGATCTGATCATAGAACAAATTTGTTCTTAAAATGGGCAAAACCATGTGCAGTGCCGGTGGGGCAGATGTAACATGTATAGAGAGATTTAGATTTGTATGAGTTATTTTGTTTCTGTGCAGGGTAAATACTAGCTGCATTATTTTTACACTGCAACTTACATTTCAGTTTTAACACACCCCACTTAAATTTAACTCTCTCTGCACATGTTACATCTGCCCCACCTGCAGTGCACATGGGTTTGCCTATTTTCAGAATAAATTTGTACTGCGATCAGATCTGAATAAGGGCCAATGTGTAACGTAATGTTCCAATTCACCCTGTTTCTACTCAAACATCTGCCCAGGACTTACTGCATTATGCACATTTAACCCCTGGAAATAATCGGCAAAACATATTTTACCAATATTTTACCTATTGAATTTTTTTTTTTTTTTTTACTATTTTGTTTTAATTTTTTTGCTTTTTGTTACTTTGAAGCCTATAAATAAAAAAATTTTATGTTGACATTGAAAAGCTTAGCAAGATTAATCGTTGTCCTTCTTTAGTCCCGCAGGGATGTAATTTGGGTTTACACAAGCTAGTTTATAGAAGGTGAACCCTTTTCTGTCTGCATTCCAGGACGGAGGAGAAGAAAAGGTTGGGATTACAGCCAGATCTGTCAGTCTCAGCTTGGGGGCGGGCGCTAGGCATTCAGTGGGGGAGAGAGGCGGCGGATTGGGAGCCTGGGGGCTTTTTTAGACACCCGAATTCCGGAAGAATTCCGAAATCCGGGAGACTGGAAAAGCCTCCGGTAGGGTTACCACCCAAAACGGGAAAATCACGGAAATCCTGGAGAGGTGGCAACCCTACCTGCTTGGCGGTCCTTCTTTCTCAGGTCATTGTGCCTCCGGACCCCACTGTTGCACGTCTCTCTCCTCAGCATGCCCCGGGCAACAACTCCACTGCTTACTCCTTACTGCTCTCTTTTCGCGCCGCTCCTCCTCCCAGCCACTTGTTACATACGCCTCTGCCCAGCAACAGGCAGAGATGCCCCCTTCACTTTGGCGCCCTGGGACCACCATGTGTGGAGTCCCGCTGTGGGGTGGTTGCCTAGCATCCCCCCCCCCCTCAGGCCCGTGCTTCAGGCCACCATGTTTGTAAAGGGCAGCTCTAACCACCAATGTTATCCAGGGGCACAGAAAAAGGGGTACCCCCAATTCTGGGTACCACATGCTCTCTCGCTGGAAGGATGCCGCAGTTTGTGATACACAAAATATAACCAGCAGTGAGGTTTTGGCCAGAAAGAGGAAATTTAGAGACATACACCACAATCAGCATCCAGAGAACATGGAAGGGACGTGGCATTACCATTGCATAGAAGCAGTTGTCACCCATTGGTGGAAGCTGGACTAAGTAAAAACTGGACCCGGACAAGACTCCGAAACGCAGGACCGGACATCAAACTCTGTATTCCGGAGCTGCTGGTGCGGGGGTGTCTTGTCCAGGGGGATGCCTATGATAGCTTTCACCAGGGACATGGGGAAGGGGAGATTACAACCTCCCCGTGTGGTTCGGACTGTTCCAGTTTTTGCTACATGCCCAGACCATACAGGGAGGCTTTATTCTCTCCCTCCAGGAGCCCACCCGGACAAGACACCATGCAGAGTTTGATGTCCGGTCCGACTTTCCGGGGTCTTGTCCGGGTCCGGTTTTTACCCATACCCAGTGGAAGCTGATGTGACGACCCAGTTGCTAGGAGATAACAGTTCAAAACAGTTGCATGCAGTCCCAATTCCGGTATTTCAGCATCTATGCTGACAGTGTAAATCTTGTGGGTGAAGGACATAAAGTATATTTGGTTCTGAAGTCTTCCAGACAATAACTCTAGAGGTGGCTGAAGTAACCACACGTTGGGGAAGTGTACTTAGAAATGCACTCCTGTCCTGAAGCACAACTGTATGATGCAAAATCTGTCTAAATAGCTAATATAATATATAATATATATATATATATATATATATATATATATATATATATAGCACTATTCCCGGGGTACTGCTACTCCAAAGAATCAGGCGGCACTCGGTTTAGTAATAAAGCAAAGTAGATATATTGTGCAAAATTCACATATTAAAACATCAACGTTTCAAGACCGGGTCGGTCTTTTCATCAGGATGCGTGAACTAAAGTGCTGTAGTGTTTAAAGAAGAAAAAACGAAAGAACAGAGCTGTGAGCTCTCTTACCTATAAGTAGCTGCGTGTTGAACTGTCTAAGGGAGCCGGCGTGTGTGAGGTCCGCTTCCTGAAACCCGACTCCGCCCCACTCTGCTCGGCCGTTGTCAAGGTGACGCTGGACGCTTCCTCCATACCGCCGCCCCGCTGTAGACAGACTAAGTACGACCAACATAAAAGCTAGTTGGACTCTGTAAACCCCCCCTGCCGCCCTATCATATCGGCGCGCAACTCTCTGTTTCAGCCTATATCCCAATTTTTGGATGTACTAATCCAACCTTTTGTAACTATACAAAATACGTACCTCAAAGACACTACTCACCTGCTTTGCAAACTTAAAAACCTACAAAATCTACCCCAGGACGCTACCTTATGCACCTTGGATGTAAAAAATTTATACACGGTGATACCGCATTTGCAAGCCATCTCTGCCATGAGAACGTTCCTTGAGAGAGTCAACTTTACCACACTGGACATCCCCCTATATCTGGCATTACTGGAACTCACGTTAACCAGAAATTATTTTATACATAATGGCAATTATTATCTGCAACTTACCGGCTGCTCTATGGGCTCGAACATCTCGCCGGCCCTAGCCAACATTTATATGTTTGAACAAGAACACAATTTCTTTTTCATGGATGCCTCCATCAGTTCCCAAATCGTGCTATATACCAGATATATAGACGACCTGTTGTTAATCTGGTCCGGGGACCCAGCTCATTTGATCACCATCATTGAAAATATCAACAAAATGGATAACCCAATTAAATTTACCCATACCATAAGTAAAGACACCATCAACTACCTCGATGTGACCCTTAAGAAAACCGACCATGGCATAGAGACATCGCTGTATCACAAAGATACCGATAGGAACACGTTACTGCAATACAGCAGCAACCATCCCCCTTCGTTGAAAAAAGGATTACCAAAATCCCAAATGATTCGTGTTGCACGAATTATCAGTGACCGTTCCACTCTTGATGAAAACCTGGACAAAATGATAAACAAATTTTTACAACGTGGTTATGACTTGAACCTGTTAAAGAAATACAAACGGCAGGTGATGAACATCCCAAGAGAACAATTATTATCTTCTAGTACTAAGAAATCTACTATCAACAAAGTACCCTTTGTAACCACGTATACCCCGGGCAGTCAAGTACTACCCAGAGCGGCACATGCTGTGTGGCCTATTGTAACCAGCGACAAATCCTTGCCTTGCTTCATTCACAAAACCATCTTACCTAGTTACCGTCGTGGACGAAATCTCAGAGATATGTTGGTGAGAACTAACATTACCCCTGACCCTCCAAAAAATCTGTTCAACGTACAACATAAAAAAAATGGCTGTTATCGATGCCCGTCATGTACTACTTGTTCATCAATGCTCACTGGCAGTGAGTTTCAACATCCACAAACAAATAAAAAATTCAGGATAAATCATGTTTTATCCTGTAAATCGCAATTTATTGTTTATTTAATTATTTGCCCATGTAATATGTACTACGTGGGACAAACAATAAGAACTTTTAGAGAGCGCATGGCTCTTCATCGATCGGCCATAAATGCTAGCTTGGCAGGTGAGAAAATTGAACAGCCCGTCGCAAGACATTTTAAACAATGTGGATACACACTATCCAACTTACGCAGCATGATAATCGATCACATCCCCCCCCCCAGCCGTGGAGGAGATCGCCGTAAATTGTTAAACCAACGTGAATCAGAGTGGATATTCAAACTGAACACTTTGTCTCCATTGGGATTGAACGAAAAAATTGCATGGAATGTATTCATCTGATTGGACATGTTTCCTGAGTGGGACAATTGATCGTGCAACTTTCTTATATCTCCTCTACCCTCTTCGATCTTACATAGCTCTATTATCTTCATTCTATATATATTGCCTAACTTAGCATTTAACAACTGCTTCTAATTATTAGCCTTGCATTACTGATCCATGTTTTAATTATGCACCAATGTCACGTTCTAGTTACTAGTAGCTGCTTAATATTTGTTTTTATCACATCATTTTTAATATATTTCTGCACTTTGTCACTTTTTATCCAACTAGCTTTTATGTTGGTCGTACTTAGTCTGTCTACAGCGGGGCGGCGGTATGGAGGAAGCGTCCAGCGTCACCTTGACAACGGCCGAGCAGAGTGGGGCGGAGTCGGGTTTCAGGAAGCGGACCTCACACACGCCGGCTCCCTTAGACAGTTCAACACGCAGCTACTTATAGGTAAGAGAGCTCACAGCTCTGTTCTTTCGTTTTTTCTTCTTTAAACACTACAGCACTTTAGTTCACGCATCCTGATGAAAAGACCGACCCGGTCTTGAAACGTTGATGTTTTAATATGTGAATTTTGCACAATATATCTACTTTGCTTTATTACTAAACCGAGTGCCGCCTGATTCTTTGGAGTAGCAGTACCCCGGGAATAGTGCTATATAAATCCTATTGAGGAAGGCACCATCGCATCAACCCTTTAACGAGAGTGCCGGACAAACAGACTTGTACATGCCTGGTGACTGCTAACTGCAGCCCCCACACGTGCCACGGCACCACTGACTTTGTCTACCTTGTCCAACATCGTTTTTGCTGATCGATAAAACTGAAGTCTACGGATGCTGTGATTCTCTTATCCTTCACTATACCTGACCACTTGGCACAGTGCACTTTCAACGCACTTTTGCACTTTTTTCCATCATGGATCAGCAAGCCCAAGAGGGAATATCGTTTGTGGAGATTCAGAAACACCTCCACGAAACATTGTCCTACACACCGGAATATGTGCAATCCGTATTGTTTACAGCAAATGAAACTCCGCTGCAACAATCTAAAACTGCAGAGGATATTTATAATACGTTGCTTAAATTATCCAAAAAGGAAATTGACTTTAACCTTCATGGATCGACTTTATCCGACTACTACAGAGCCCAAATGATACCCCGCGGCTTCCGCATCAACAACATGCCCACTATTGGACGCAATAGTCCACAATTTTGTCTCAAGTGGATATCAATATTAAATAAATGCAGCCAGGACCTTATGGTCCTGGTCATTGAGGAGTCTGGGAACATCCTCAAATCCACCAGAACAAAACTTGCTGAAGCTCGCCAGGATCAAGTCCCCTTTCTCCCTGACAAAAAATTACAACCAATGTGGGAGAAATTGGAGTCCCAAATTGAACAACATAGGAGGGACCTTGAAAAATTCAAAAAAAGCAAATGGGCTACTGTCCAGTCGGATTATGAAGATGGCCGTGTATACCGCTGGCTTAGCGGTACGGCACCCCCACGCCCTCGGGGTAGATTCCAGACCCGACAAAATTGGAGAGAGAGACAAACGAGAGATCAAAGTAAATACACTAGTGATAGTGACTTTGCACTGGAAGACTCAGATGAGAATGTCAACACAGCGGTCCCTTTAGGCCGACAAACCCGGACACGTACCGGAGCAATTACTACAGGCGGACGAGGCGCGGCGGGCAGTCGGAGCGCCTCCGCAAAACCGCCCAGAAGCACGGGCAGGAAGAACCCCTAATATTCAATCTGTCTTCCCACACCCTATCCCTCGATGAACAAAAAGTCCTCAACCGAGGCCTCTCGTTTGTGCCATCCAACAAGCATGACCAATTTAAATGGAATGTTGATCTACACAAATTTGGAAGATCCTTACGTGTTAAAGAATTTTTCCAAAATCGCACCAACATGAGCACAGATACCCATGATGCCTTTCTGAAGAAACATGCACATTCAACTTTCGACCCCCAGTCCCACAACGCTTCCATGAAAACGTTCACTAGAATAGTGGATGAAGCGGTTACAAGATTTGACAAAAACTCCCCCAAAAATCATTCCAACATGAATCACAACGAAGTTAAAGCCTTGAAAAATCTGTCACAAGCAACTGACATAACCATTCGCCCCGCGGACAAAGGCGGGGCAATTGTTATACAGGACACCGCAACTTACATCGCTAATATCGACACGCTGCTGGCAGACACGTCAACCTACCGAAAACTCCCAAGTGATCCTACCTCTATCTTCAAAAAAGAACTTGACACGGTGCTTAAAAAAGCCCACCAGGAATCACTGTTTAGTGATAAAGTCCATAAAACACTCACTACAGAATTCCCAGTATCACCAGTAATGTACACAATACCCAAAATTCACAAGGACTCTGTAAACCCCCCCTGCCGCCCTATCATATCGGCGCGCAACTCTCTGTTTCAGCCTATATCCCAATTTTTGGATGTACTAATCCAACCTTTTGTAACTATACAAAATACGTACCTCAAAGACACTACTCACCTGCTTTGCAAACTTAAAAACCTACAAAATCTACCCCAGGACGCTACCTTATGCACCTTGGATGTAAAAAATTTATACACGGTGATACCGCATTTGCAAGCCATCTCTGCCATGAGAACGTTCCTTGAGAGAGTCAACTTTACCACACTGGACATCCCCCTATATCTGGCATTACTGGAACTCACGTTAACCAGAAATTATTTTATACATAATGGCAATTATTATCTGCAACTTACCGGCTGCTCTATGGGCTCGAACATCTCGCCGGCCCTAGCCAACATTTATATGTTTGAACAAGAACACAATTTCTTTTTCATGGATGCCTCCATCAGTTCCCAAATCGTGCTATATACCAGATATATAGACGACCTGTTGTTAATCTGGTCCGGGGACCCAGCTCATTTGATCACCATCATTGAAAATATCAACAAAATGGATAACCCAATTAAATTTACCCATACCATAAGTAAAGACACCATCAACTACCTCGATGTGACCCTTAAGAAAACCGACCATGGCATAGAGACATCGCTGTATCACAAAGATACCGATAGGAACACGTTACTGCAATACAGCAGCAACCATCCCCCTTCGTTGAAAAAAGGATTACCAAAATCCCAAATGATTCGTGTTGCACGAATTATCAGTGACCGTTCCACTCTTGATGAAAACCTGGACAAAATGATAAACAAATTTTTACAACGTGGTTATGACTTGAACCTGTTAAAGAAATACAAACGGCAGGTGATGAACATCCCAAGAGAACAATTATTATCTTCTAGTACTAAGAAATCTACTATCAACAAAGTACCCTTTGTAACCACGTATACCCCGGGCAGTCAAGTACTACCCAGAGCGGCACATGCTGTGTGGCCTATTGTAACCAGCGACAAATCCTTGCCTTGCTTCATTCACAAAACCATCTTACCTAGTTACCGTCGTGGACGAAATCTCAGAGATATGTTGGTGAGAACTAACATTACCCCTGACCCTCCAAAAAATCTGTTCAACGTACAACATAAAAAAAATGGCTGTTATCGATGCCCGTCATGTACTACTTGTTCATCAATGCTCACTGGCAGTGAGTTTCAACATCCACAAACAAATAAAAAATTCAGGATAAATCATGTTTTATCCTGTAAATCGCAATTTATTGTTTATTTAATTATTTGCCCATGTAATATGTACTACGTGGGACAAACAATAAGAACTTTTAGAGAGCGCATGGCTCTTCATCGATCGGCCATAAATGCTAGCTTGGCAGGTGAGAAAATTGAACAGCCCGTCGCAAGACATTTTAAACAATGTGGACACACACTATCCAACTTACGCAGCATGATAATCGATCACATCCCCCCCCCAGCCGTGGAGGAGATCGCCGTAAATTGTTAAACCAACGTGAATCAGAGTGGATATTCAAACTGAACACTTTGTCTCCATTGGGATTGAACGAAAAAATTGCATGGAACGTATTCATCTGATTGGACATGTTTCCTGAGTGGGACAATTGATCGTGCAACTTTCTTATATCTCCACTACCCTCTTCGATCTTACATAGCTCTATTATCTTCATTCTATATATATTGCCTAACTTAGCATTTAACAACTGCTTCTAATTATTAGCCTTGCATTACTGATCCATGTTTTAATTATGCACCAATGTCACGTTCTAGTTACTAGTAGCTGCTTAATATTTGTTTTTATCACATCATTTTTAATATATTTCTGCACTTTGTCACTTTTTATCCAACTAGCTTTTATGTTGGTCGTACTTAGTCTGTCTACAGCGGGGCGGCGGTATGGAGGAAGCGTCCAGCGTCACCTTGACAACGGCCGAGCAGAGTGGGGCGGAGTCGGGTTTCAGGAAGCGGACCTCACACACGCCGGCTCCCTTAGACAGTTCAACACGCAGCTACTTATAGGTAAGAGAGCTCACAGCTCTGTTCTTTCGTTTTTTCTTCTTTAAACACTACAGCACTTTAGTTCACGCATCCTGATGAAAAGACCGACCCGGTCTTGAAACGTTGATGTTTTAATATGTGAATTTTGCACAATATATCTACTTTGCTTTATTACTAAACCGAGTGCCGCCTGATTCTTTGGAGTAGCAGTACCCCGGGAATAGTGCTATATAAATCCTATTGAGGAAGGCACCATCGCATCAACCCTTTAACGAGAGTGCCGGACAAACAGACTTGTATATATATATATATATATATATATATATGTATATATATATAGCGGGAGTAAGCGGCACTCAGAGTCAGTGGTAAATGGTGAAATCCAAATAGGAATGTTTATTCCATGTGCAGGAAACAAAACGTTTCGGAGCTCGCAGTTGACGACGGAGCCTGCGAGCTCCGAAACGTTTTGTTTCCTGCACATGGAATAAACATTCCTATTTGGATTTCACCATTTACCACTGACTCTGAGTGCCGCTTACTCCCGCTATATATCTCTGGAGGACGCTCACCCTCTGGCTAGAGGGCACCGGAGCAAGTCATCTGTTGGCATTTCCCCAGTCCTGAGTGCCGGCCTCCTCGTCCTGTGTATATATATATATATATATATATATATGCCGAATATTCTGCTGCACTCATTGTATGATGCATTCTTTTGTTCTTCTGCAAATCCTGCCAATAAGCTACACAAGGTCCAATTAGCCCAGACATATTTTTTATAGGATAGCACCAGTGAACCTTTTAGCAACAGTAAAGTACTGCTGCTAGTAGGATACCGCCCAAAGTGATGCATTTTGGTCGACGTCCAGGCGCACCAGCAAAAGTAGACGGCATGACATAAAAAAGGAATTTGTAGTTCATCGTGGCTAATATGAACTTTATAAATAACCCATTTGTTACTATTTTCTTTGATTTTTCCATTTATTTCATGAAGATATCTCTAGCCAATGTAGTGACAAAATGTGTATGTGAAAGAAGCATTTCACCACAAGGTGGCCCTCAATCCAAAGAGAAATCATCTTTAGGCATATCGGCATAACCAACTTTCATCTCTTCACCTTGGAACATCTCTCTGATTTTACATTGTCTACTAAATCACGCCCCACACTGAAGCTGCATGTATTGTCCAGGAACAGAACAGCTTTAGACCTTTCTGGAAAGACATTCAAATATTATGTAAAATATATATATATATATATATATATATATATATATATATATATATATATATATATATATATATATATAGGCCTCTAGCCATATTTACACTGTATGTATGTACATAGGATTTTACATTTTAAACAAGAAAAGAGGATTGCCAAAATTAATAATAATAGTTGTTCATAACTTGATGTCTAGCAATGGGTTACACGTTCTCATGTGTTATCTCTGTAGTTATTTTCCATAAGTAGAATAATTTATGAAGCGTGACACTGAGATCATGAACTGTGTGTGATGCACATTGTAGAGACTTCACTCAAACTAAGGGGGAGATTTATTAACAATATTTTTGCTAAAATAATGTAAAAAATGGTGTTTCCCACCTTTTCCATGTTATTTTAGTATCACCTTTATGCAGTAAAGGGCTGAAGATTGTAAGCTTGCAGCAGGGCCCTCCTACCTCTGAGGGCGGTATTCAATGAGGCTGATTCGCCAGGTTTTTATGGCGATTTTGTGCTGTAAGGCGAATTTCTGACTAAAACGGTGAATCACCCTATTCAATGACCAGATGGCGAATACATTTCAAGGTTTTTTTTGCCATGATTCACCGAGTAGCAATCGCTATCTTTTTATGGTGAAGTGGAAGGTGAACTTTTAAAATAAAGTGTTTTGTTTTTTACAATTGGTGTAAAAAAATCTGGAATTTTATTCTGAGGAGGGGCATGCTATTTTTATTCATGTGCTGTAAGCACATGAATATATATTTAATAAAAAATAAAAAAATATATATATTTTTTTACACAGACCAGCCAGCAGGGGGCCGGAGCCGAGCCGCTCATTACATATTCATATATTCACTTCACCCGATCATTACATGCATGATCGGGTATAGTGAATATACCCGGTCCCCTGCTGGCACCCCCGGGGGGCAGCCTGTGCTGCCTGGCACCCGGGGAGCCCACCTCTCCCCCCACAAACGTTCTGGGGCAGGCAGGGAGACTTCCATCTCCCTGCCTGCCGCCATCCTCAGGCTCCCTGCGGCGTCCGCCGCAGGAGCTCAAATTCGCCAGTCAGGGGCAGCGAGCCCCTGGCTCGTTGAATACCGGAGCTGGCGAGGCTCCGGAACGCGGCGACCAGTGGCGAATGTGCAGCGAATCCTAAACAGGATTCGCTGCACGTCGCCAGTATTCACATTGAATACTGCCCTATGTCTGTCTGTTGTTACCCAGTTTGTTTTATCACTGTTTACTATTGTAAAGTGCAACGGAATCTGCTGCGCTATAGAAGAAACTGTAAATAAATAAATAATAAGTAAGATGCATGGTGACCTATGCCATTTCTCCTCATGAACATCTGAAACTCATTTGCAATGAACTGCAGCCCATTATTTCTCCTGCGCTGTTACTGAATCATAGTTTTAGCAAGTTGTCTCATCAACACTTCGATGGCATGGGCTTGTGAATGTGACAATAAATACTGTACTTTCATACATTTGGTACAAGCAGCATAAACAGGGCCCCCATGAATGGCTCAGCAAAGTCAAGTCCATGGAGTAGATAACCAGTCCCAGTGGCAAACGCAGGATTTTTAGAGCTGGGTTTCCAAATGTAATCCAAAGTCTCCTGCTCTGCAACACATTGGAGTAAGTACGGGAGTCTGGGGGAGCGGTAACAGCCCTAAAAATTTGACTTTTTACTTTTATGCACTGGATACTGTAAGGAATACAATATTAACCCCTTCATGACAGAGCCAGTTTGTGCCTTCATGACAGAGCCATTTTTTTCAAATCTGACATGTTTCACTTAAGTGGGGATAACTTTTTTTTGCTTTTACTTATCCCTGTGATTTTGAGATTGTTTTCTCGTGACACATTGTACTTCAAGTTAGTGGTAAATTTGGGTCGATACAGTCTGTGTTTTTTTGTGAAAAATACCAAAATGTCGTGAAAAAATGGAAAATTTTGCAATTTGCAAAATGTCACATTTTCTGCTTGTGAGACAAATAAACATACCACTCAAAATAGTTAATAACTAACAAAGACCATATGTCTACTTTATGTTGCAATCATTATTTCAACCTCCTTTTCATTATTTTGGACACTAGGAGGCTTACAATATGAATAGCAAATTCTCAAATTTTCAAGAAAATTTCAAACACTGATTTTTTTAGGGACCAGTTCAGTTCTGATGTGACTTTGAGGGACTTGTATGTGAGACACCCCCATAAATGATGCCATTTCAAAAACTGCACCCCTCACAGTATTCAAAACAGCATTTTGGAAGTTTGTTAACCCTTTAGGTGTTTCACAGGAATTAAAAGAAAGTGTAGGTGAAATTTCAAAATTTCATTTTTTTTGCAGATTTGCTAATTTAATACATTTTTCTAAGGAACACAGTAGATTTTACTAGAGAAATGTGACTAAAAATTGATTCCCCCAATTCTTTGGTTTTCATAAATATCCTATATGTGGCCCTAGTGTGCACGGTGACCAAACCACAGGCTTCATAATAGAAGGAGCACCTACTTGATTTTGGAGCCTCCTTTTTATGAGATTATTTTTTAGGCACCATGTAGGTTTCTAGGCACCATAAGATGCTAAAAGTTAGGTACCCCCCCACAAGTGACCCCATTTTGCAAACTACACCCTTCAGGGAATTCATCTAGGGGTATAGTGTACATTTCAAACCCCCAGGGGTTTCACCAATTGTGGTACAACTGGGCAGTGAAAATGAAAAAAATTAATTTTTCATTTTCACAGCTCAGTTGTATCAAAATTGGTGAAACCCCGGGGGGTTTGAAATGTACACTATACCCCTTGATGAATTCCCTGAAGTGTGTAGTTTGCAAAATGGGGTCACTTGTGGGGGGGTTCCACTGTATGGGTGTTTCGGGGGTCATTCAACCAGAATCTGTGCTGCAAAATCCAAAAATCACTCCTTCCCTTCTGAGTCCTGCCATGCACCCAACTGGTATTTTTTGGTCACACATGAGGCATTGCCGTACTCGGGAGAAATTGGGGCACAGATTTTAGGGTGCTTTGTCTCCTTCATTCCTTGTGAAAATGAAAAATTTTGAGCCAGATCTGCATTTTTGTGTAAAAAAATGTAATTTTTTACACAAAAATGCAGTTCTGGCTCAAAATTATTTATTTTCACAAGGAATGAAGGAGACAAAGCACCCCAAAATCTGTGCCCCAATTTCTCCCGAGTACGGCAATGCCTCACGTGTGACCAAAAAATACCAGTTGGGTGCATGGCAGGACTCAGAAGGGAAGGAGTGATTTTTGGTGGTGGAATGAATGGTGGGTGCTATGTCGCATTAGCAAGACCCCCGAAGCACCAATACAGTGGAACCCCCCCACAAGTGACCCCATTTTAGTCACCAGCTTTGGGAGGGGGGCTGGCGCTGCGGCTGGCGGGGGGGTGGGAGGGGTGCTGGCGCTGCGGCAGCCGGGTGGGTGGGAGGGAGGGGGGCTGCCGGGTGGGAGGGGGGGGGGGGGCTGGCGATCGGTGGTAATCGGTGCGGTATATACACACACACACATATATATATATATATATATATGTGTGTGTATATATGTATATATATATATATTTATATATATACATTTATATATATACACACACATATATATATATATATATATATATATATATATATTTTTTTTTTTCAGTGCATATATTTAATTTTATAACTTTTTCTGCAGCTTGATGCTGCTGCTGCTGCTGCGGGGGGGAGGGGGGAGGAGGGCAGCGCTGCGTGCGCTCCAGACGCTCCGGGGGAGCCGGGGGAGCTGCTGCTGCTGCCGGGTGAGTGCCCGGCGGGTGCGAGGGGGGGGCTGCACATCGGTGGTGATCGGTGCTGTACCTGACAGCACCGATCACCACCGATCCCTGTGTTACCGAGCGGCTTAGCCGCCGGTAACACAGGAAACGCTGTGAATGGCTGTTCAGATTTGAACAGCCAATCACAGCGATCGCCGACCGGGGGGGGCACCCCTGCCCCCCCTGGGCGGCGAGGGGGGATGTCTGCTGTCAGGGACAGCAGACATCACCTAACTGTCACTGCGTCTCTAGACGCAGTGACAGTTAGAAGTCATGACGTACATGTACGTCAAATGTCGGGAAGTACTTCCCGACCATGACGTACATGTACGTCAAATGTCGTGAAGGGGTTAATATTTAACAGTACAGATGGCCTAGTAAAGGCTGTTTCAAACATTTAAATAAGTAAAGGGGTCAGGAAAAGGTTAAACATGCCCTAATAAAAAAAATGAATCGATAAATAAATACACAGATCTAATAGAACCAGTACTGCACTTTATAAGCTCGCATTCTCCCACCTCATGTTAAGGCTCCTGTCTCTTCCTCCTGGCAGCTCTCTACTCTCTGGTCTATTGCGATGTTTGAGGGCTCAGATCCACAAACATACAGCAAACTTAGTAGAAGAAACTGGTACACTGGGGATGTGCAGCAGCTCTGCTTTGTCCCTTACACTGATGTGATGGCAGCTCTATTAATCATATTATATACCAGCGCTATTGTCATAATTTAAGGCACTTGCCGAGAGGAGGGGGGTTTCTATGCAACCAGCACCCCCCCCCCGCCCCTGCGTTTGCCTATGCGTCCCATGGATCATCTTAAAGCTATTGATGCAGGCCAATCCACCAACACAGCTTACAGTTTATGGCTAAGGCCTTCATCTTTACCACTCTCAGGGTCCCCACATGCAACTCACAATCATGAGGCTGCCTGTATTGTACAAAGCACTCTAACAATGCTAGCATACAGTCAGTGGAGTAAATTTGTCTTAATTGCCAAAGGCAAAATAAATATTGGTGCCCCCCCCCCCCCCCCCAAATAATAATAATAATAAAAAATGATGTCAGGAGGAGGAGTCAGCCACAGATATGATATTAACGGCTTTCAATTATCTGATTCAAACCAGCAGGGGTGGAGAGGTGCCCCCTTGGGAGCAGGAACCAGACGGCAGATGACTCAATTGTCTCCCAGAGTTACGACTTTGCATACAGTGTAGTCAGGGGCTGAGAAGGGAGGGCCATGTGAAGTCTCCTTTCTGGACCCCTTCTCTCACTGGGTTTTCCCAATAGACTCCTGGCAAGGAGATGCAGTCAAAACACTGGTCTGTCGGGATCATGATGGCAGGAATCCTGACACTTTTCCAGAAGATAAGTACAGGGCTTGGCAGTAGGGTTAGGCACTAGGTTGAGGGTTATGTATTAGAAAAAATGCTTATTCAGATCCATCTGGATTCTAGCCGTCAGGATCCTGCTATCGAACTCTTAACTGTCCAGATCCTGACTGCTTAAATTTCATACCAAACCAATGGAAAGTGCTCGGAGTCTACTATGTATGTTATGGAGAATGGAGTAACAACAATAGTGCACAATTAAAACACTGTGCAGCTAAGTGTCTGTACACCAAGGGGTAAACATCCAGAAAAATACCCCAAAAGTACTAGAGAAACAAAAAGAAGGTGTCTCTCTACTATATATGTGATAATCTTTGTAAAAATGGTAAGTAGAAGGTAAATGCCAGCATACAACACAATACTCACCATACTGCACTATAACATTGCAAGCATAGAATAGTATAGAATATAGCCCAAACCTCAGTATATTGCACTGTAACAACACTAGCATACAGTATAGCCTCAATCACAATATACAGCACTGTAACAACACCAGCATACAGTATAGCCTCAATAACACTATAGAGCACTGTAACAACACCAGCATACAGTATAGCCTCAATCACACTATACAGCACTGTAACAACACCAGCATACAGTATAGCCTCAATCACACTATACAGCACTGTAGCAACACCAGCATACAGTATAGCCTCAATCACACTATACAGCACTGTAACAACACCAGCATACAGTATAGCCTCAATCACACTATACAGCACTGTAACAACACCAGCATACAGTATAGCCTCAATAACACTATAGAGCACTGTAACAACACCAGCATACAGTATAGCCTCAATCAACTATTCAGCACTGTAACAACACCAGCATACAGTATAGCCTCAATCATCACACTATACAGCACTGTAACAACACCAGCATACAGTATAGCCTCAATAACACTATACAGCACTGTAACAACACCAGCATACAGTATAGCCTCAATCACACTATACAGCACTGTAACAACACCAGCATACAGTATAGCCTCAATCACACTATACAGCACTGTAGCAACACCAGCATACAGTATAGCCTCAATCACACTATACAGCACTGTAACAACACCAGCGAACAGTATAGCCTCAATCACACTATACAGCACTGTAACAACACCAGCATACAGTATAGCCTCAATCACACTATACAGCACTGTAACAACACCAGCATACAGTATAGCCTCAATAACACTATACAGCACTGTAACAACACCAGCATACAGTATAGCCTCAATCACACTATACAGCACTGTAGCAACACCAGCATACAGTATAGCCTCAATCACACTATACAGCACTGTAACAACACCAGCATACAGTATAGCCTCAATCACACTATACAGCACTGTAACAACACCAGCATACAGTATAGCCTCAATAACACTATACAGCACTGTAACAACACCAGCATACAGTATAGCCTCAATAACACTATAGAGCACTGTAACAACACCAGCATACAGTATAGCCTCAATCAACTATTCAGCACTGTAACAACACCAGCATACAGTATAGCCTCAATCATCACACTATACAGCACTGTAACAACACCAGCATACAGTATAGCCTCAATAACACTATACAGCACTGTAACAACACCAGCATACAGTATAGCCTCAATAACAGTATACAGCACTGTAACAACACCAGCATACATTATAGCCTCAATAACACTATACAGCACTGTAACAACACCAGCATACAGTATAGCCTCAATAACACTATACAGCACTGTAACAACACCAGCATACAGTATAGCCTCAATAACACTATAGAGCACTGTAACAACACCAGCATACAGTATAGCCTCAATCAACTATTCAGCACTGTAACAACACCAGCATACAGTATAGCCTCAATCATCACACTATACAGCACTGTAACAACACCAGCATACAGTATAGCCTCAATAACACTATACAGCACTGTAACAACACCAGCATACAGTATAGCCTCAATAACAGTATACAGCACTGTAACAACACCAGCATACAGTATAGCCTCAATAACACTATACAGCACTGTAACAACACCAGCATACAGTATAGCCTCAATAACACTATACAGCACTGTAACAACACCAGCATACAGTATAGCCTCAATCACACTATACAGCACTGTAACAACACCAGCATACAGTATAGCCTCAATAAGCCCAGAGAGGGCACTCGCCAATCCTCAAGGCTTCAATAAAGTTTTAATACATCACCAATGACATCACCAGCTGCAGGGGCAAAACACGTGGTAAATCTGACAGTATTAGGGGGGATGCAGCTGCTGTGGGAAATGGAGGATCAGCAGCTGATATTAAAGGTATCTGCTGCAGTCCCACCTTCATATATTAGGATGATACTTTATATTTGCAGGTAGCCTCTGAAAACAGGTGAGAGTTATTGTTAAACATACATTTCATGAAAATGTATGTTTTTGAGTCTCTCATTACTAGCCCAATGATGTTTTAAATTATATACAGTATGTATTTAATGCACTCATTAGTAACACAAAAACTATAAGAAGCTTTAAAAGTTTCCACTGAAATCTTCTGTTTTTAAAGCCATTCATTGCATCCTGCTACAACTCTCACAGGCGCTGGCTGCTCTAGTGTGTGTACACAGAGCAGTTAAAAATAGACAGGGCAGCCTAACAACCGACCTCTGATTGGCTGGAAGCAAAGAGCCAGCTAGCCAATCCCATAAGCAGCAAGCAGAGCCAATGCACTCTGAAATTGTATCCTGCGTCAAAACAGCCCAAGGCTGTAAAATGATTCAAGCAGAGATTTAAGCTGAGCTGCAAAGCATTACAGATATTCATTACTTTAGACCAAAGAATAAAATATACTTGTAACATGAAGGAGCTATTCTGTGGGTGATAATTTGCACCAGAGCTGGGTAGAAGGAGATTTGTAATTAAGGGCTGGAACAGCTGCTTTTAATTCATAAGTTTAATAACGTGCCATTGTAAATCAGTTGCTTACAGTTACCCATTCCTTGTAACTTTAGAAGTCATATGTGATGTACTGATGCTTTGTTTAAGCAGCTCTCCACAGGAATGTGCTTGAAGTAGTAATTAAAGACGAGGCTGAGAGCAAAGGTTTCCACCACATCTCTTTTGTTCACAAAGAGATTTCTGAAAATGAATAATCTGCTGCACCCCGGCTTATCAGTGTCCTCGTGTCAGAGCCAGTTCCACAGAATAAGAGGTATATTTACTATAGGTTGCTTTCCTATAGGTTGCTTTCCATCGATTTTTATCCAACTAGCATATTCTTTTTTTGCAGTATTCATTTTTAAATGATAATGGGCGGGATTCTCCAATAACCCCCGCCGCACATCGCCGGCATTTCGCATTGTTAATCACATATGCAGTAACACATATGCGATTATTAACTCAAAGGCGATGGCTGGCGATGTGCAGCAGGTTCTCCCCTCCCTCCCTGCACCCTTACCTGGCTGTAAGAGCTCCGTTTCCTCCTCCCTACACTCGGAAGCTGTGCAGGGAGGAGTAGGTCACTGGTCCGGGCAGCACAGCAGGAGGCTGCCCGGACACAGGTGAGGGCAGTGCGGATCGAGGGGGGCGGCGGGGGACGCGAAGAGAAGCCCATAGGCTTCCATTGGGTTAAGCCATATAGAACTGGCGTAACCCCCCGCAGTGAAGCCCCGGCGGTGGGGCTTTGCTGCATATGAAAATGCGGTAAAAACCCCGAAAACAGGATTTTTACGGCATTTTTTGTTTGGTGAATCTTACCCACTAAATGTATTTTAGGCCTGGAAACACAACATTGGTTAAATCAATATCCAGCAATTTTGGAGTGTTAAGAATCAATAAAAATCACCTTTGGTAAATATCAGGGCCTGTGCGCAACCTCCTCCATATAGGCCCACTTATCTGTAGCCTGGCAACGCAATACAGTCTGAGCACTAGAGGGCATAATCTCCAAGAAAATGGGCACAGCACAATTTACCTGGAGATGCTGCCTCCAGCAGGGGACTTTAGAGAGTGTAGAGAGTGCAGGTGTGGGCCTCAGTAGACTCAGGGATTCATGTGAACTGCACACACTGCACACGGATTGGAATGGCTAAAGATCAAGGTCCCTAGTATAGCATATATTGTCATGTGTATTCAGGTGGTTTCTGAGACAGATACAATTATGACATCTATCAGTCATTAGAAAAGAAAGCAATCAAAAGGAACTTTAAAATAAAACTTATTTTATGGAAAGTACATTTCGGCCCAGGACAGGTGCAGGAACCAGTTCCTCTGATGAGGTCATATTTAATTAATGGTTCAGGAACGGAGTTCCTGCTGGTTCCTGCTAAAAAATGTTTATGAAGTAGTGATGGCCACTGCCATCACTACAGTGGCCATCCTCTCTATTTAAAAAGATCATTCCAGAGAGAAATCACAGGCTATGGGATTGCAGAGTGGCCTAATGTAAAAATAGACAAAAAGCAATGCTTTTCTTTGCTAAGTAATGCCATCTTAAAATGGCGTTTTCCTATACTTGTCAATAAGGGACATGCAATTGTAAAGCGCAACGGAATCTGCTGCGCTATATAAGAACCTGTAAATAAATAAAATAAATAATGCAATGCTGAAGAGACTTTGGAAGATATGTATCTTGCGCATGCACACTCTACTGCAGTAATGCCTCACCAGTAACAATAGAGAAGAAACCATCTGCATAGTAAGAAAGGCAGCCTGGAATGATAAATTGCAGATGTAATGCATTCAGCACAAGGTGCATTAATACAGAGTTACTAATGATAAATAGACACCAAAGGCCTACCAACAAAGAAACTGATACTTCCCAATCCACTACACAGTTACTCAGGACAGGAGCCCTTAATAAAGAAAAAGTGCAGTGAAGTACCAAGGGCTCTTTTTCTTTTAAGATTTGTGTCTCTATTCTGAGACTTCTGCAATGCAATCCATCATTTTTAATACCATCATTTTAAATCAAAATATCTATGAAAAACCTGCATCAGACTAACACAATGCAGTTTTGCTGTCAGAGTAGAAAGACATTTTCACTACTTGACCGGGGTAGGACACTTGTAAATTCACTAACATATAATTGTAGAATTGATATACACACTTAAGAGACTGATAGGGCACTATCCTATAAGCCAGGGCTGGGCAATTGTGGCCCTCCAGATGTTGAGGAACTACACATCCCAGCATGCCTTGCATCAGTTTCAGCATGGCCACATAGCAAAACGAATGCAAAGCATCCTGGGATGTGTAGTTCCTCAACATCTGGAGGGCCGCAATTGCCCAGCCCTGCTATAAGCTATCCTATTAGCCCCAATGCAGTTTGGGCCGATATAAAAATGTCCAGATGTTGCGGCCAATGACTGATGTTCATCATCACAGTATACAATTAGTATCTGCAATCAGGCAAAAACACACGGGGCTGGGGATAAGTTATGGGTGGATAGGTTGCTGGCAAACCCAAATTAGCACTGGCGGGGCCAAGGTGCAGGATCTAAAGAACCCCTTATTTCACCAAAAACAATCACAATGCAGGATGGTGATCATCTCCCACCTACCCCAGGAATGTTTCCCTCCTTCCCACCACTGTTGGCTTTAGCAGCATAGTAAGATAGTGCTGTGTGTCACATGAATGCAGGGAGATAGCAGAAATTTCACCTCCCTCCCTCTCTAGCCCAGTCATCTATTTCTCTCTATGGGAATAGAGGACACCAGGCAGCCATCAGAGCAGGAGAGTTGGCTTGCTAGAGACCCCACTGGACTCAGTGCTGTTTTGTGACAGATTGCTGTAAAAAAAAATAATGTTTCAATTATTGGATTGAGTTGTATTTTAAAATGTGCTCACTGTAGGGCTGGTGCCCCAATGTGTTGAGGAACACAAAAAACAGACCTCCTATCAAACAGGATATTTAGGGTGGGATTTACCAAGCCTTTGAAGTATATCTTGCCACTTACTACATCAATACTAATTGCATATGTACTAACTAATGTGACTAGTATTGCAGAGCTGACTTTTGCGATGACTGCACTTCCGGGTTTTACTTCGGGTGGCTGTGGGTGGTGCTGTAAGGGGTCCATTTGGATCCCTCTACAGTACAAGAGGTAAGAAGCCCGTAGGTTTCTATAGGGTGGCATTAACCCGTGCACTGAAGACATCATTTCCTGGGCTCCCGATGGAGCGGAGGTGACCGCGCTGATCCCCCCCTCTCCCCTCCCCTCCCTGCAATGCCCGGGCTGTACATGACCTCACCAGGCACCCTCCGTCCCCTCCCCCCACGCTTCAGGCTTGGTGGCTCGCTGTGCTTGCCACACTATTTAAAATCAACTCCATGCCGATGTGGATACTGGGGGTATGAAAAGGTTAGGGAGGATACATTCCACCGCCCCTCACAACGCTTCAGGGTGGCGTGGATAGTGGGGGTGTGCCTAAAACCTCATTGCATGTCATACAAGTGCTAATGTAATGGCATCGCACCCTATAAAATCGCATGCCATCGCATGCGATTTTGCTTGAGGTGTGATGCGATGCGATCCGCCGGGGCCAAGAGAGCAGTGAATAAATTACATAGGAAAATTGCATCGCACGGCACTAAAACAGCCTATGCGATGTGATTTCCCTACTCTAGCGTACAAATGCTAATTGGGTGCCCTGCTAATACACAAGTACCAAATATATTGTTTTACACCATCAAGCAAGTGTTGTAAAGTCTGCAGAAATGATACACTAACTCATATATAGTTGTCCTGAAAAATCCTGTTTCCCAACAGATTTGCATAAGCATACCTCCCAACTTTGATGGAGGAGCAGGCGGGACAATGCTTATGCGGGCCGAAGGCGCGCCAGAATTTTCGGGGGGGGGGGGTAATTTCGGGGGCGTGGCCTATACTCGCGGCTCTCCCCGCGAGGCCACGCCCCCATTTTGCCGCTATGGGGGCATGACCCAGAGGCTCTGTGAGCCTCTAGCCATGCCCCCTGCCCCCTGGCTGCGGGAATAGACGCTGTGCGCATGCGCACAGCGTTTATTCCCCGCTGCTTAGCAGCCGACAGGGGGGACTCCCAACAGCCCCCCCCTAACCGCGGGACACTGCTGGCCACGGGAGGGACAGCGGGACAGGCCCTGATAATCGGGACTGTCCCGCTGAAATCGGGACTGTTGGGAGGTATGCATAAGTATTTTGCAGAAGAAGTAAAAGGGCAGGCTGTGGCAATTCACAGCATCCATGGAAGGTTACAATACATTTGCAGGAAACAAGGGAGGAGTGCAATTGTTTATTTTATAAAACAATTCTTAGAATTTATGCTCATAGAATAGAATTGCAAAATAGATTTATTCTGGAGAAATGCCAGCTCTTTCCAGAAAGGAGTGTACAGGCTGTTATGAAATCCCTTCCTGCTGAACAGGAACACATGGCAAATGAAAATCAATCAGAAAAATGTGAAGATCTCAGAATTTTCTTTAGAGCAGTGTTTATTATACACTACTTCTAAACTTAACTTCAGAAAAAAGGAATCACAATACAAACAAACTGTCTGACTAGTGCTGCTTTCCCACTGCCAAGCCGTTTAAAGAACCAGTATTTTTAAACAGTATTTAAAACGGTATTAGCTTTCACATTGCAGTAGATTACCGTTTTAAATACCGTTTAAGTACCATTCACATCACAGTGAAACCATTTAATCCCCTCGTGTCCAATGTTCCCTCTAATTTTACGAAGGCTGTGTGCGGCAAAAGATTTTGGCTGTGCAACTTTGGAAAAAAACTAAAATTTTTGTGCGTCACTTATATATAACTGGAAAATGACGTTCAGCATTTGTGTTAACTTTACTTCAAAATTATATAAAAAATTTAAACATTCAAAACACAGCACACAATATAGTTAATGGGTGAAACACACAATAATTGAGTCCACAACTACAAAAAGGGACCACTGCTGCTTTGTGCGCTCTGTTGTAATGTCTGTGCGCACGCTCGTCGAGTTGTGTGCGCGCGCACGTGCGCACAGCTTAGAGGGAACACTGCTCGTGTCCCCTGGTACTTGTCCTGCCCCCCCCCCCGTACCTGCCAGCTGGTACCCTCGCTTCCCCCCCTGCCCTGGTACCCCCCTCCCCCCCTGCCCTGGTACCTTGCTCCCCCCCGCCTCCCCTGGTACCTGGCAGCAATCCATCCGGGCAGCGGGGCAGTGCAGTAGGCAGTGGCATGCTGGTGCACAGACAGCGGGGGCACTGGGGATCCGGGCAGGTCCGTGCTCAGGAGGAGGAAGCGGAGGAAGGTCCATTAGGAGATTATCCCCCGCTGATTTCATCGGCGGGGGTCCCTGCCGCGAATGGGAAATAGCGGGCCCGAAAATAACATATGCGCATATTTAATGAGCCGCTAATTAAATATGTGAATATTTAATGAACGGCTCTGCTATTTCCCATTCGCGGCAGGGACCCCCGCCGATGAAATGACAATCTCCTAGTGGACCTTCCTCCTCTTCCTCGTCCTGAGCACGGACCGCGCTGCCCGGATCCCCCGTGCCCCTGCTGTCTGTGCACCAGCTGCAGCCTCCTCCTGCATAATGCTTTCATGCAGCAGTCTGATACAGCTCCTGACTGAAACTCCACCAAACTGTTAATTGGGGTATGTGCAAAAAGAAATGGATATAAACCCTTCTACCAGCGCTAGGTGTGATAAGGGAGTGATTATACTTCCCTATGGTATGGGTCCACAGTAGCTTCTGATGGAGCAATGCCTCCTTGGATCCTTATATCATCACCAGGATGATTTCCATATGCAAAACAATTATATACAATATCATCGCATAAATTGTATTTTTAATGAGGATTGACAAGTAAAAACATCGAATATGAATAAAAACATCAAGGTATGTAAACAATGGCACACAAATATAAAGTGACTCTGTGCAGCAGCTATGAAAGGGGTAGTTACCAGATGTTATTGAACTGTGTTGCAAGTACAGTTCAAACAGGCATGGGTTAAACCAGTATGGGTCCCGGGTCTCATACAGTCTCCAGGCCTGCAGGTAGGTGCCTTCCACGGCCACACACAGTCGCTCTCACCGACGCATTTCGGATCCACCTGGATCCTTTTTCAAGGTGTGATTTGAGTGCCTGAGGGTGCCAGTATTTATACTAAAAAAGTCCCAATTAAGTCCATTCCGCCGCGGCTGTGCGCCGATTACCGGACTTACGGGTCCGCGAGTAGCCGCGACGTCACTTCCGGTGACGCGGATCGCGTCATTTCCTATGTAGACTGAGATCGTCATTCTGGGTGTACATGAGGCCACTTCCGGGTGTACTGCCCGCTCTCCCTGATTCCGGTATTTGCTTCCTGATGAGCACTGTTTAGGTTCATGTTGAAGTCCGATCACATGACTATATGAGAGCCATATAATGTGACATAAATGACAAATAATGTCCATTTCAAAGTCCATGATGTAGCATATATATAAAAGGAGAGAAGACAAATGTATGAGTGGCAATATGATGACAAATGTATAAATAGCAGATTAAAATGAAATAAAAGATAAAAATACATATTTATAAAAACCATTTTAATTCAAAATCCGCATTTATGCCATTGGGTTTCAAAGTGTTAAAATCATAAATCATTTGCATCTCTGCTTTTGCGAGCTGGGTGCTGAGATCACGCCTGCGGGAATTACCCTCAATGTATTTGATACCCATAAATAAGTTGATGTGATTGATGGAGCAGGCATGATAAGTTTTAAAGTGCTGAGACAGGGAGTGGGTTTCCACTCCTTTTTGGATGTTTCTAATGTGTTCACCCATACGCACTTTAAATGGACGTGATGTCCTACCTATATAATACAAATTGCATGTGCATCCAATGGCATAAACGATGTTTTTGACATTACAAGTAATAAATTCCTGGATTTTATGTTCCCTTCACGTTTATAGTGGGTGGGTGGCGTAGGGGTGCATTTAACATTCTAAGCACCCATTAGGGTGCTTATACAATGTTTAATCGCATTGCATTGTATGGCATTGTATGCCATATACAATGTCATACAATTTTAAAATTGTATGGCATTGTACAAAATCGCGCGATATCGCGTCACATCGCATAACATCGTATGCCTTATGGTATGCGATGCGATGGGCGCCGCCAAACTACACAAGTACCGATGACTTTTATAAGTAACATATTTATATGATATGCTGTGTGTGCAGGGCAGAAAAAAATTACATTTTAATTGGTTGCTTCATTTCAGT
Organism: Crinia signifera; assembly: GCF_055691185.1. Classification (NCBI taxonomy): domain Eukaryota; kingdom Metazoa; phylum Chordata; class Amphibia; order Anura; family Myobatrachidae; genus Crinia; species Crinia signifera. The sequence continues at coordinate 126,486,886 of NC_139220.1, read as the reverse complement.
GATATATATGGCAAAATGTCTGCCTGCCATTTACAATGCATAACCATGGTGACAGTTGATGAACTCTCCCTGTGCACAAGCTGGCCGACCTGGAACATGTGACCTGCAGGCAGGTTTGTCTGGAAACTGTGACAGTAATTTGCAGCCACTCACTTAAGGAGTAAAAAGGGGTAAAATGTTCCACTCAGCAAACCTTTTACTGGCGGAAATTAGGCACATCAGCTAGTTTAACTTAAATACAAAGATGGGAGTTGCATGATTTCATTAGTATGCATGTGCCATTCTTGATTATCACTGCATGCATCTCTCTGCTTGCTTCCAAATAAATTTCAGCATTGGTGGCCAAACCGGTCCTCGAGATCTACTAACGGTCCACATTTTCCACATCACCTAGCTGCCGCACAGCTGCAGTCAATACTAACTGTCACATTTTCCACATCACCTAGCTGCTGCACAGCTGCAGTCAATACTGTCACATTTTCCACATCACCTAGCTGCTGCACAGCTGCAGTCAATACTGTCACATTTTCCACATCACCTAGCTGCTGCACAGCTGCAGTCAATACTACAGTAACTGTAACATTTAGAAACATGCTGCATTCATTCCTTCTATAGATCCACAGGTTGCCTGGAAAACATGCACCTTTGGTAGATCTTGAGGACAGGTTTGGCCCCCCCTGAACTACAGTATGCTTTCATTTGCAGGCCAGAGTGTCGTCATTTACAGTTCAAGATGATACGTCATGCTCTTGGGAGCTGAAAGCCAAAGACAATCAAACCTCTGCTTAGCGTTGTCTAGATTCAAAGTACGCACTCACACATTAATCTGAAGGAGCCCATACACGGTCCGTTGTGGACCGGCTCCGTTCTGTACTATGCGATGTGCGCTCCCGCGCATCACATAGTACGGTACAAAAAGTATGTGCTGCACATACTTTTTGTACTAGGTACACATTGTATCAGATCGCAGTGCATGCACACTGCATGCACTAGGGATGCGATCCGATCCGATGTGTGCTGTTTAAGTCCCAAACGGAACCGTTAAACGGACCGTGTATGGGCTGCTTTACTCTATAGTAATATTCAAACCAAGCAAATGACTATGCTGGAGATCAATCTCTTAAAAGCCAGCTCATCACATTACTGTACTGGTAAGAGACATTGTTTTGTAGATTCTGACCTTGAGTAAAATTAGCCTATGCGGCATTTTCAGTGCATTAATGCATATTCAATTCCTGGAATATTGATGCTTAATGATAATGCTAATATGCAGTAGTGCAATCTGTGACATCAGATGCAGTACCATTTACATCTACACGCATAGGTTGGATGACCTCCTGCAGTCAAATTAACACACTATGAAGTGTGTCTCAATAATATTCATAACAATGTAGCATTTGGTTTTGTAACATTTAAATTTGTATTGAACCCAATAGTGTTTATTTCTGTATATCAGCAACCTAAAATTAAGGAATTGTAAAACAGAATTGCTTCAAAAGAATCTTTTTTTTAAATGTCCTCCGCTACAGAAATTTGCCTATGTGGGAATTAAGGCGGTGTCTTGACCTACACAAGAGCAATCATTAACAGCAAAGCATCAATTTTTGGTTAAACAGGTTAATGGGTGGAGCCAGGGGCACTTCTAGTGGCTTGTGTCCTGCTGCAGATGTTCCTGAACTCTGCCATTATAATATAGATTTCTAGAAGTATATTCCTGATTTACCACAGGTGACTTACTTAGTTCCTCAGTCAATACTATTGAACCTTGACACAATCATGAAAATATGTAAAATCAGGAGTGTAACAGGGACGTGCAGTCAGGGGAGGCAGTGCCTCCCCTGTCATAATGATGAAAATAACAAAAAAAAGATATTTATATATATTCTTCTATTATTTTTATCATTTCTACCTCTCCCGCTGCCACCCACCCTCTTACACTGCTGCATGTGAGGGTGGGAGGCAATGGGAGAGGTGCCACCCACTGTTAACATTAAAACTCTGAGCAGCGGGGGGCAGGTAGGGGCAGGCGGGGGGCAGGGTGCAGCAATGGGCTGTAAAAGCCCATTGAAAATGAATGGGGAAGCACTTAAACTGGTGCCGCAATGACAGGGGCACCAGTATAAAAGCACGCCCCCAGATGTGATTGGGCCAGCAGATCCAGTGCTGGATCCACTGTCCAATCACACACTTGTAGGGCCCGCCTGGTGAAGATGCAGCAGCGCTGCCAGCGGGGAGTCCGGTGCCGCTGGGAGAAAGCTGCTGCCACCACCGAGGAGAGGACTGGCCGCTGCCACCGTGAGTCCGCCGGGGGGGGGGCTGTGTGTTTACTGGGGAGAGGGGCTGTGTATGAGAGTGCCGCATGTAGCCCCTGATGCCTGTGCACGGCCAAAGCATACCTGCTGTAGTTCAAAGCAGCAGCTTTGTGTCAGCATGGTGTCCGGGCCCAGCTGCGGGGGGGGGGGTGCAGTGCAGTGTGGGGTGGTCAGTGCCTCCCCAGGCAATGACCTCACCGCACGTCACTGGACTGTAATGGTGGAGCTTGGGAAACTGTGTTCCACTTCTAGATTCACTGCTATTCCAAAATAAAAAATATATATAAATATATATATATATATATATATATATTCAATTAAAACTGATTGCAAACATGGAATTGGAAAAGTTCCTGTGCATTTCGGCAAGCTTTGACAGAAAACTAAGTACTTGTTTTTCTTTTATGGGCCTCTAATTATTCATTATAATGGATATTACAGCCCAGTACACTCTAGACAACCCACGGCACCTCCGCTGTTGTTAAAGATATTGGCCGCAAGTAGATAGAGTGCGTACACACTAAAAGATATTTTTAACGTTATTGTTCAGTGAAGTCACTGAGACCCTGCTGAACATGCAGGTTGTTTCTGCATAGCAAAAATTTACTCCAAGAGAAATGCAAGTAATGCTTGCACCACTCTTGGCCTAAACTGTTCTGGAAAGGTAACTGCCCCTTGTCTGAGCCCCACCAGCACCAGCCAGGCTCTACATGTCCACTGGCTTCCTGGCTGCACATCTGTCATCTACTGCTACCAGTTTAAGTATAGTAGGAGGATTGTGTGGTACAAGTTAGATACTGTGATAAGATGGGGTTTCCTATAGGTCAAAAGATGGGAAAAATATAGAAGGTGGTTCACTTTCTGACATTGCAGTAAATGGAGAATACCGGATCAAATTGTGGGCAAAGCCATATAGATCTGGGCCCATATTTGCAAATATGATTGATTACATTTTATTATCACTTAACATGGACTCTAGTAATCATGAATTATTGCCATTTACTTATCCCAGGGGTGTCAAACTCAAATTCATCGGGGGCCGCATCAGCAGTTTGGTCACCCTCAAAGGGCCGGTTGTATCTGTAGGTCCCCCTGTATAATTATAATGCCATGACACCACAGGCTGCTCCACCTGTATAATATAAAATGAATGCCATGACACCACAGGCTGCTCCCCCTGTATAATAATAATGCCATGACACCACAGACTGCTCCCCCTGTATAATATAATAAAAGTAATGCCATGACACATAAATGATTATACAGGAGGAGCAGCCTGTGGTGTCATGGCATTATTATTATTATTATTATTATTATTATACACGGGGACACCTCAGGAAACAGCAGATATATATTTTTTTTATTGTGAGTGTGATCCTCATCCTCACTTACTGTTTCTCCGTCTGTCCTGCAGCTGCTGCGGCTTCCAGCTTTTCTTCACTGCTTGCTGCGGCCACACTGTCCCCGACTCCCGGTCCAGCATCCCTGCCTGCTCCTACTTCTCTACAGATGCATGGGTGGGCGGAGTCATCGTCATGACGTCCCCACCCAGTGTCTGTCACTGCCGGGCATCAGAGGGAACAGGCGGCCGGACCCTCCTCCAGGTAGCCGTGGAGGCCGGCGGCCATGTTTCTGTAGCCGCATACATATGTGCCTACAGGAACATGGCCGCCGAGAGTGGAGGAACAGGTAAGGCGGCCGCGGACGTGGACGCGGCCCGCAGCACTCCTGTTTTAGACACACTGCCCCTGCGTGCTATCTCCTCGCGCGGGCCACATGACGAGGTCTGGCGGGCCGGATTTGGCCTTGTGTTTGACATCCGTGACTTATCCTATTTAGATAGCTTTTACTAGGGATTGGACCTTTGTAGAGTTGCAGCAATAGTTAGTAAGGGTACGTTATTTAAAAGTGGCCTACTGGTATACCAAGTTTAGGTTTGGATCTTAGAAAACATCTTTTATCTAGAGGAGATAGATAAAATGTGTGATCACACTTTGCCTTCACTGCAAAGAAAGAAAATGAAACCATCAGCAAGTATAGGTTGGTATACTGTAGGTAGTAGATTTTGGCAAATGTTACATTCCATGTTTATTTTACTCTTTGGCAAACTATTCCCTTAATAGAGGAAGTCACTGAGAATTTTCTGTATATCTCATTTAAATCTGCTGAATACATAAATAGTATAAAGGTTTTGTGTTTCTTCTCCAATATATTTTTCCATGCATAGATTTAGTAGTTAACAGAATTCTGAACTCAAAGGAAAACACTAATTCTACTGACTAGGCCTCATGAAATTGCAATGACACTGGTTTCAGCACCACCTGCTCTCCATTGTCTGGTGTCCAGTACAGACAAAGGATGCTGTTTGCTAGTCTCATTTGTGCTTAGAGCAGGGCGATCAAGGAATCACATGCTCAGGCCTGGACTCCAGAGCATGAAAGCAATGCATTGCAGACAGGGTAAGCAGATGTACCACTGAACATAATACTGTTTACTGGGCAGTCTGAGAAAAAGAGGTCAGATATGGCTTACAACCCAGCTGTCATTCTTACGAAGCAGCATGGATGCTGGTAAACACAATACAGCCCCAAATGATTTGCTTGCTGTCATTTCTATTACAGAAGACCAAAATGGGCTCTTACTTGCTTTCTGTCAAGGTGATGTAACAACTTTAAGAAAGTACATGTACATGTACATGATATCGTATGTTAGCATTCTGAAATGATTTATGCAAATACCAGGTGGATAAGTGTAGAAAATATTACTTCTAATAATAAATGCACATTTACCCCAGGAATATTTGATACAGAAAATGTCCACTGTGCGGCACTAGGCTTGTTATTTATGTACATAAGCTCTGGTCATAACTATTTTCAGTACCAAAACACACGATAACAATGTCAATATGAGTAAATGCACTCAGTGGTGTAACTAGATATTTGTAGGCCCCATAGCAAAAGTTTGTAAGGGCACCTATATACCACCCGATGGTAAAACAATTAATATAGCACATATTACTTTTACAGGGAAGGTGGGCCCCTCTCAGCTCTGGGCCCCATAGCAGCTGTGCTCTCTGCACTTATACTACACTTGCATGCACTATATTCCTGGCTCCGTATTTACCCTGTAGCTAAAACTCTTCTACTACTGTATGTAGTACCTTACAAAAACACTTCTTAACATACTGGCATTGTATTTATCTGAGTTGCGGCATGGGGAACACTTTAGAACATTCTTGTCTGCCCTCTTGGAATGGCCAGGAGGCTCACGAATTTCGTGTCCCGCTCCCGGCCCTCTGAAAAGGTGGGCAAGTCTCTCGCTTTTGTGCATATCCTCTCACTTGCCAATCAAAGTCACGGCTCTTTTGGAAGAAGGTGGGGCTGAAATTATACATATTGCATCATATTAATCCCTGGGGGTTATATCTTGATGACATGAATATCGGTGCCACCCCCTCGAAGTACAGCTGACAGTCTACTCTCCTGGCTTCTCCCAGAGAGGTGACTGAAAAAGTAGACTTTAGTGTCGATTTTTGACTATCTCTTCAGATCATAACCTATTTGTTGATGATCATAAGGACAGAAAGTTACCAGACTTCCTGCCTGTAATAAGATTTAAAGAGACAAATAAGAAATAAGTGATTACAATCAGTGTAAACAGCAAACATAGCTACTTTCCATAACTTTACATAAGCTATTCTCTGTCATACAATGCTGCTTGTGTTCTTAGTTTATTTGTTCTTCAAGTCTATGTCTGTTTCTGTTGCAGATTACTAGAAGCTTTGTAGCTAAGATGTACTGTCTGAAATGCTGGGGGGAAACTAGAATCCTCTGTTGCAGAGTTATATAAGCTTTTTAGTGTAAACTGTGGAATGTATATATGTATACTACTAGGCATGTATCTTTGGTATTTATAGGTTTTTGTTTTTGTAAGTAAAGAATTTCTATTGACAAAATGAAAACATTTGTGACAAAATAATATCCTTGCCATGGCTACACATTGTTGTGGAAATCATTCTTTATTGATCCATTTTTAAAAGCATCAGCATTCCCTGTTGTATTTATTAACAAACAGATCAGTATTAAAAAATGGTTTCCACAATTGCATCCAAAAGGATGAGTAGAGCGGTTTGCGAAATGCTGGTTGGCAGTGCATTCTGGGACACGTAGCTGTACAATAGCTGAAGAGATAAAGGTTACTTATACTGTAACTTTACTAGATGAAACATACTCCCATAACAGTCCCAATTTCTGCAAGTCAATACTGGTTTTTTGAACACCAAACAACAGGGTGTTTCCCACCCTCGGTTCTCATGGCTCGATTCCAAGTTTTAGGGATAGCCATGTTTTCAGCTGTTTTGCTTTAACTGTCTGCTCAGTAAAACCTGTACTGTTAGGGGCCTTGGTGACCGAGGTTAAAAAATATGGTACTTATACAGTATGTTAGTTGGGCGCCCACTAAGCTATTTGCTTAGTTTTATGCGTCTCCTCGGGGGGATCGCTACACTTGCCACGCTTCGGGCTTGCCACACTATATAAAATCAACTCCATGCCGACATGGATAGTGGGGGTATGAGCGTACTTACTATAGTAGGCGCCGAACTAACATATAGTACCAGAAATACTTTCTTAGACAATTTCAAAATCAGAAATCAAAATATAGGCTTGGCTTTTGGTGCAGATTCCCAAGTGCCATGGCCCAGAGCATGCGCAGTACCAGCAGTGGTAATGTGCATGCACAAAATCCTGGCTTTTATGGGCTGTTTTGGCTGCAGCCCATAGAGGCCGGCTAGGGCTGCACGGCGAGGCAGAGAGCGACCTATAGGAAGCTAGCTCTCTGCCTCTTGCTGTCTGGACTGGCAGTCCTCCCACGCATGCTGGGACTTGGCGAACCACAAGTCCCAGCATGCGGGGCATTAATGGGCCCACTGAGACTTGTAGTCCACTTTTACAAAGAATGTTAAAATAAAACACACACACACAGAAAAGTACAACTTTATTACACCATACACACACACCTCACTTTTACACCAGCATAGTTACCGAACCAGGGTCCAGCGCTGCCTCCCTCCTCCAGAGCCAGCTCACCCTGCACTGACAGTGGGGTGAGCCAGCTTTCTGCGGCGCTGCTAACAGCTTCTATAGCACTGTCCCAGCGCTATAGAGGCTGCTAGCGTTGTTGGCTCTATGCGTCTCCATGGAGACGCATAGGTCAGCCCTGATTGGCTGAAAGCGTCTCCATGGAGGCATATCGAGCCAACAATGCTAGCAGCCTCTATAGTGCTGGGACAGTGCTATAGAAGCTGTTAGCAGCACCGCAGGAAGCCGGCTCACCCCACTGTCAGTGCGGGGTGAGCTGGCTCTGGAGAAGGGAGGCAGCACTGGACCCTGGTTCGGTCAGTATGTTGGTCTAAAAGTGAGGTGTGTGTGTATGGTGTAATAAAGTTAAGCCCATCTGCCCAAGACAAATTGTGGAGGTAGAAGGGTGTCAAACATTCTTTTGCTCTTTTTTTATATAAAAAAAATTAAATCTCACTTGCTCTGCCTAGGGAGACATACTTACCCAGGCAAGACCTTGCATGTTGTATGTTTTGTTTGTGAAATTGTTTGTGTGTTAATAGTTGGCTTAAATATTTTAACCGAAAATAAAAAAAGTGAATTTTTAAACAAAAAATCATATCATAGACAAAAGGTGCCCCAAAAAAAGAGAGAGTCCTTCTCTGTTCTTTCTATGCTACAAGCTACAATACTTTACTCTCTAGGGAGCACCTCCACATCTAAGATTAATCGGTACGATTGTACCCACTATACTCTTTTTCATTGTCGAATGCTACATTAATCCTTCATTTTTCTTTGAGTAATTACAGTGAATACCTGTGCGTGGACAAAAAAAAACCCTTCCCCTTTCCCCATACTAATTTTGCCCAAGGTGTCATCTTCACAATCTACAGAATTGTAACAAAGTCACACAAGATAATCAGAACAAGGTATCACAATGTATACCTCTAAGTATTAATATGCAGCACAGTCATTAACGATCGGGCACTGCTGCAGCCCCTAATTAGAGGATGTGTGCCTCTGGGAGACAAATTGGAGGATTTTGTAGTTTATATGGCTGATAGCAGCCATATAGACTACAAAATCCTCCAATCTTCACAATCTCCCTGACACGATTTTTGAAAACTAGGCAAGTTTGCCTAACAGTACAAATAGGATTTTTTTTAAATGATATACTTATAAACAGAAAAAACATAGCATTGAAGTCCAGTACAGAAGCATGCAGTCATACACATACAATTACTGTGGTATGTAAAATAACTGCAAAACCAGTGTAAAAGGACTGATGTTACTAAACAAAAAACACAAAGATGCAGTTATTGAAGCGACCACTAGAGGTCTTCTCACCACTCATAAGGTGATTAATACAGTGTGACATGTAAAATGTCAACAAACATGAATAAAATAGGAGATATGCAGTCAATGCAAACCCAGAAATCTGTATCAATGAACACATAGAAACAAATATTTACATATGTGTAAAGCAGTAATAACAAGAACTGTATGTAAATATGTATCAGTGAGTAAGGATGCTGTAAAATAACAAAGACTAGTGTACTGTAATATAAATACTGAATTGAGTATTGTACTGATTTGGAGTGGATAGAGATAAATGTATGCATCATGATTATGCACGTCATGTAAATCCTGTCACCTCTGCATAAGCCGTAGCAGTATCTTCAGCTGCATGTACCGCGTGTCAAACGCTGCGAGATCAGGGGAGTGACACACAGCAAGTGTTTGGAGATATACTTTAGGTGCAGTGATATTTGGTTATTATCTTTAGAAACATTCTGAAGTATAAATTATGAACAATATGTGCACTTTGATACTTCCATTTTGCCACCCCTAGCTGACACCCAGAAAATGGCCGAGATGTGTCTGACTGAGAATTGTCCAGTGATATGCGACTTTGCATACTTTGGGGCTGAATTGGGCCCCACTCAGCCCTGGATCTCATAGCAGCTGCACTCCCTGCACATATAGTAGTTAAGCCCTTGGCTAAAGACACTTGAGAGTACAGCTTTTCTGTGCAGGGCAAATACTGTCTGCTTTATTTTTACACTGCAACATAGATATCAGTTTGAAGTACAAACCCCACCCAAATCTAACTCTCTCTGCACAAGTTACATCAACCCCACCTGCAATGCACATGGTTTTGTCCATTAGAGAGTGTATTTGCCTTTGCGAGTGAACCAGAATAAACCCCTTATGGCCATGAATGATCTGCTATACACAATTTGTACCCGCAAAAGGGAAAAAATAGAGCAGCTATTGATATACAACAAGGACATGTTCCAGTGGTGCAAAAAATGCCACATTCCCATTTGACTATCATGGGTATTTCATTAGTACTTCTGCGACTTCAGTAGGAGGTAAATATAACCATCCAAATTATGTAGATTGGTTTATCTGAAGCAGCTGAAAGTATGTGATCTTTGATCCACCTTCTGCTTGTCTCTAATGCTACCAGCCCCAGACTTTAGCCGAAAGATTTTATTTTCACCCTTTGAGGGCCAAGTGAATTTGTCAAAGTAGGTCATAGTTGCCTACCCTCCTGCATTCTGCAGGAGACTCCCTGACATAGCAGCAATCTCCCTCTCTCCCTGATTAGTCTACCAATCTCTCTCATTTCACCTAGCCCACATTATACTGTTACATTTTTTAAAGAAAAAAAAAAGGAATGAGAGACAGATCCAATTACATTGAATCATCTGCACCATTTCCCAGGACTTTAGCAAGTACAGTAGCTCTTACTAACTGCTTTGGGGCTCATCTACATTTGGATATAAGTCATTTTAAAAGATTCCTCTCCCATGATTCTAGGCGCAACATGCACAATCTCTCCATATATGGAACTAGACACGCCCCTTGGGTGGAGCATGAGACGCCCCCTCCATGGGGCGCTGTGCAAAATTCTACTACCAACTATAATCTCCCTGAAACTAGTTTTCAAATGTAGGCAAGTATGAAGTAGATGGTGAAAATTGCCAAATAAACATTTTTATTCTTCATTATGGCCTGCAATGTTTACCTTATATAGGAAATATAATCTATATTACACCATTTTTTATTTGAATTTATATAACAAATGTGAGGGAAGCTGGCATTTTTAGCGGATATTTTGCACAACGCTCACAGGGATGTTGGCACTGAAAGGGTTTAAGAGATGACACTTTTGTGTTGTTGCAGAGGCTGTCAAAAATGGGGCACAAAGCCCAGTTAAAGCAGAAATTAAATTGGGCTACAGAAGGTATTAGTAACAATAGCTGTTGGGTAGGGAGCACACTGGTTACTGACCTTCCACCACAGTATATTGCATACAAATCAGTTGCAAGGTTTACAGTATGAGACATTTAATATGCCAGGACTTTTTCCTTTAAATGTAAAAACAACAACATTCCATAATGTTGAGCAATGTATTGTGTAATAATGACAAGTAATGGCAGGGTTCTGACTTTGTTTTGGAGGGTAGTTGGCTAAAATAAAAATAAAAAATTTACAAAATAACTATGACATTTTGAAGTGTTGATTATATCTCGTTTCCACAAACCTTTGTGTTGCCCATGGCCCCTGTGGAATCTCCTGAATATCCTAGCAGTCACACATGCTCTACTGTGAATTAAGGTTGTTAAGCTCCCAAACAGTCTGCATTTGCATTACAAATATAATCCTTTTATTTTGTTACAGTATACTTTTAATGCTTTTAGCGTTTTTATTTTTTTTCTTTAATTTCTATTCACAGTGAGTTAAGAACATAAGTCAGTCAGGACAAAAACGGATTTGTGAATTATTTAAATTACTTTAGCAAACGTGAGTCTGGTGCATACCTGATAAGAGAATAAATGTAATCTATTCTTGGTTTTTCATAAAGTATGACAGGAAATGCCAACCTGTCTAGAGCGCTAAGAGATCATCCAAAATATGTGAAAACCGAGACTCAAAATTCTCAATATTTATTATAGCAAAACATCCCACCCAGTTACACGAATCATTTATTTTCTTATATTTTCCAGCTTCAAGAAAAATCCCCTGGCTCAGACATTTCATTTTAAACATAATGAAGCGGACTTGCTGAATGTGCTGGCGTGAATAACAGTGTAAACTCTCTCTGACCATGGACAAACCACTGTATTGCAATGTGTAGCATACTTTGTAGGCAATATTTTATTATTTTAAATTATATTTAATTTGAATAGGTCAATATTTATATATGGTTGCATAACTGACTGTGGTGCATTCCCCTAACTACTTTCTGTTGAAAGAGGAAAGCATTCTGCTCGAGAATGGTGTACCAATTATTTCCTCAATAAACCACTCCACTGATTAACAACTGGACTGTTTGTCTTACGACATTCATCGGTGTGTACAGAAACGCTACCACATTATGAAAACTGTACACACATATTTCCAACACATTCAAGCATGGTCCTCCTATTCATAATTTATTGATCTCTATGAACACACCTACCAACATTATGTTCAATGAAATGGGACTGCACCTGGTTAAGGACTCCGAGATGCTGGGTGGCCCCGATGGCATTTATTCACATGCTGTTCTGCGTAGATAATGCCTCCTCCCTTAACTTTTTTTCCCATGTGACATTACAATCCACAGGTTGGACAGTCATGACAAAAATGCGCTCTTGCCACTACTGCTCGCCTGCACTGTCTATGCTGTATGATAGAATGTAGCGCTGAAGCAGCACTACTACTGTGTGCATTATGTGTATAAGTGGCACTAATTCTATGGGCATTATGTGTATAAGTGGCACTAATTCTATGGGCATTATGTGTATAAGCAGCACTACTACTATTGGCATTATGTCAGTATGCAATCTCCTGCTGCTACTTCTGACAGGGGAAATAGCGGCAAGTGCCTATACAATATTATCTTTCCTGACAGCATTGAAGCGGCATCTTGGCAAAACGAGCCTGACTTTAAAAGCGGTCGGGCTGTTCTACCGAGAACGGCCATGGATTGTCGAGCTCATGGCCGGATCTCAACGTTCCATGGCCGTTTCTCATGGCCCAGCCCCTTTCCGCCGATCGGCAGGCAAGACAATTAGTCCTGGCTGCCGATTTGCTGTTGAGCGAACAGGCCAGTATCACAGCTGTCGGGATGGACCGGCACTCGTGATCCAGGATTGCATACCCCCCTGTGTGTCTTTTTGCCAGATCCTTCTTTATAAAATATTAAAAAACTTGTATTTTAGGTGCGGCCATTCACTGTACTGTTTTGTCAGGTGGATGGGCGGTGTGGGGCAAATGCGATTACTCTCTGGCATAGGAAGAGAGAGGAAAAAATTCTGCGAAAGCTGCCTCTCTCCCAAGCACAGTACAAGCAGTGTGTGCTTGGCTGGACAGAGAGACTGCTGCAGCAGCTCTTTGCCTTTGCAAGGGGTGGCAGTGGGACCCAGGACCCTGTCAGGCTACTCTAACAGTGAACCCCGGCCGGCTGGTGGGCGCCTCTCTTTGTTCCAGATGCAACATTACTTGCTTACTTTGTTTAATTACATGAAACAGGCCCAAGGTACACCTAATTATCTTCTAAATCAATTATCAAGGTGCAATTGACCGTCACTGCTAACAATCTACATTCTTTAGGAATATACTTTAAACTGCTCATTTAGGGGCCTATTTATCAAATAATAATTGCAGGATGTTCAAATATTAAGGATCCCCTGAATGCATAAAGGAGGGAGAGCAGCAGATTTCTCTAGCAATCATTTCCCCATCAGTTGCCATTGCACATACGTGGTCATCTTGCTGCGTATGCAGAAAATAGTCCTGGCTCCCACTATAAAAGGGAAATAATTGCCTGCGCCATTGGGTGCTGGATGACTGCCGGCAGTCGGGATCCTTGCAGTTAGTATACCAACATTGCAATCCGGACTGTTCAACTGCTCGACAGTCGCGATCTCAACTGACTGAGGCTATTCTCCATAGTGGGGGTCCAAGACCTCCATAGAGGGGAAATAGAATCAGTGGCGAGGGCAGTGAGCTGAGCCATGAAGCCCGCAAGGGGCTTTTTTGCGCTCTCCCCCCTGTCGGAGTACCGGTGGTTGGGATTCCAATGTCGGTATACTGACCGTTAGAATCCTGACCGTCGGCCATTCATACCACACCCTTGCCATCATTCTCCTTCTTTACACATCACAAATTTGGGCTCCCATTGGAGGGTGCCGGACGGCTCCCCCCATTGGAGCCCCTGTCCCTGCATGTGATTTTTAAGACATTTGAAGGAAATTTGAATTATCTTGTGTGAAAGCTGATAAGTAGTACATGTGCTCCATAGTTTTACAAACATCAGAATATATTGCAGAAAGGGTACTGCTGTTTCACCTAGTCTAATGCTGCCCACACATGGTGCGATTATCACAGGCAGTTTTATTTTTTTAGTTTAGCGTTATGCGCGCTCCCGCACTGTCAATATCGCAAGTCAAAATAGTATGTGCATGCGGGTATTTTTGGACTACATTGCATGCTACTGTATTACATATTATTGTAGTGTAGTCAAAATCTGGTGTAGTTGAAATCTTATGTAGTTCAAATCGCACAGTGTGTACAGTCCAAATTGCATAGCACATTTCATAGGCTCAAATCGCACCTAACACACATCTCACCGTGTGTGGGCACCATTAGATGTTTTCTTCTTTGTATTTTCTTTCTTAAGAATAGTTATATGTTTGTCCTATGCATTTTTTAATCATAAGGTTCTTGAGCCATGGGTTTAATTCCCACAAGGCCCTCATCAATGTGTAGTTTGCATGTTACCTTTATGTTTGCGTGTTTAATACGTTGATGACATGTTCCCTAAGACCCCAATGCTAACCACTATACCACAGCTCTATAATAATAAAAATAAAAGGTAAAGTTTTTTTTTTTCCGGCCTTTTAAATCAGCTTTCAAAATACTGCTGTTATGCTGTCACATGCAAATATCAGGGTATTTTATCTGAGTGATTTACTTCTATTTGTGTAACCAGTGAGCTTATCAAATGCTTATAATAGCCAAGGTAAAGTCATGCAAATATCACCAACTTCTTGACGGATGAATGCTTATGTGACGTCAGCAATGACCTAGTTTCCTAAACTGCCAAGGGTGAACTGATTTAAAAAAAAAAAAAAAAAAATCAACTTACATAACAGCCTTACTTACCACAGAGCCTCATTTTCCAGTAAAAAAAAGAAAAGGTCAGTAAGACTGAATTCATATAAAAGATGGAAATTAAATATGTACGCACTCAAATCTTATCAGATGTACTGTACAGCTGCAGAACATAGGGATTTGTTGATTTGATTCACTGTAGTCTATTTACTTTTTATCTACCAAGGGGCATGAAAAAGCAGGTCAAGAGCCTGATTCAGAGGAGGAGTGACCAGTTCTACGTCTATGGTCGCAGCGAATCAGAGCAGTTATGAATGCTGCAGAAGGTGCCCATTGCTGGCTTCTCAGATCCGCTGCCTGCTTCTGAAAATGTAGCAGTTAATCACCAGAGTGCAGGCTGTTGGATATCTGTGCACTCCTAAGTCAGCTCAGAATGTCCACACAACTCACATGCATTGTCACACAACACACCTGTGTTCTGGCATGTTTCTGTTTTTTAGAGCTACAGTGTCTAGATAAACAGTCGGTCTACCCCAATGTTTGACATGCAAAAGGTTGACAGGGTCAAAAGGTTCAAAAGGCTGACATGCAATAGCTTTACAGGGTCAAAAGGTCAACCTGAAATGTTGGATACATGGCAAGGTCAACATGAGTTTTTCATGATTTTTTTTAAATGGCTTTTTCTTACTTCACCATCTATGTTGAGAGGTAGAATTTAATAGTGGGCCAAGCTAAGTAAGGCACCAAGCCAGAAGCATGGTAAGCTAAGCGAGACATGCATGTACGCGTTACACTAATTAGGGATCCATGTCGAAAGTTGTAAACATTGACACAATAAAATTGTGAAAAACTCATGTCAACCTTTTCATTTGTCTACCTTTTTCATGTCTACCTTTTCACCATGTCAAACTTTTCCATGCCAACATTTTGACCCTGTCAACTTATTGCATGTCAACCTTTTGGGGTATCTAGACACTGTGGGTGAAATTTTTATAGAATGCGAGCCTTTCTCAATTTTAAAAATCGCACCATATCGCCGCACATCGCACTTTTTTCCGCATTTTTCCCTTGTAATCCGCATACTACCCCTTATACAAATCAGGCAACACAATAGTAACCCCCCTTATACTGTACTTGCCTCTTACACATTATGCCACATGGAATGACCCAAAATTCACACTGACTGAGTCAAAATTCACGTTTTGCCACACAGATTAAGGCAAAATTCACATTTTGCCACATGGATTGAGCCAAAATATACACTATGCCAAACGCATTGAGCCAAAATTCACAATATGCTTCTCAATTACGAGCCATTAAAAATTTACACCATAATGTCCATTACTTGTTAAGCCACACACCATAATTTCCATGAAGTATTATGCCAACCACCATAATGCCAATTAAAAATTATGCTACATAAGTGCTGCTTACCTGCGTGCTCATTTCCAGGGGTTCCATGCCCATTGCCAGGGGTTCCATGCTCATTGTCATGTGGGATTACATGCTCATTGCCAAGAGGGAATACATGCTCGTGGTAACTGGGGGACAGCTGCTGCCAGGCAAAAGTGACAGCCATTGACAGCCAGGCAGAGAGCAGGGAGGGCTGCCCGGCTGTATTCAGAGCATTGCAGATCCCGGCTATTTGACATAATACCCCTTTCAGACCAGAAAATGCAGGAATTTACCCAGGAATATGGTCTCAGGATTATGCAGGGACATTCCCAGGCTGGCTCATTTTACATAAGCCTAGTCCCTGCATTTTCTGGTGAGAAGGTGAGAGAAAACCACCCCCCTCCTTTAACCGGTTATATAATTTAAGCGGGTATATCTTCGGAACTAACAGACCCATTTACATGAAACCAGTATCATATTGAAGAACTTTTAACCCCTTCATGACAGAGCCAGTTTGTGCCTTCATGACAGAGCCCTTTTTTTCAAATCTGACATGTCTCACTTAAGTGGGGATAACTTTTTTTTGCTTTTACTTATCCCAGTGATTTTGAGATTGTTTTCTCGTGACACATTGTACTTCAAGTTAGTGGTAAATTTGGGTCGATACAGTCTGTGTTTTTTTGTGAAAAATACCAAAATATCGTGAAAAAATGGAAAATTTAGCAATTTGCAAAATGTTAAATTTTCTGCTTGTGAGACAAATAATCATACCACTCAAAATAGTTAATAACTAACATAGACCATATGTCTACTTTATGTTTCCATCATTATTTCAACTTCCTTTTAATTTTTTTGGACACTAGGAGGCTTACAATATGAATAGCAAATTCTCAAATTTTCAAGAAAATTTCAAACACTGATTTTTTTAGGGATCAGTTCAGTTCTGATGTGACTTTGAGGGACTTGTATGTGAGACACCCCCATAAATGATGCCATTTCAAAAACTGCACCCCTCACAGTATTCAAAACAGCATTTTGGAAGTTTGTTAACCCTTTAGGTGTTTCACAGGAATTAAAACAAAGTGTAGGTGAAATTTCAAAATTTCTTTTTTTTTGCAGAGTTTCAATTTTAATACATTTTTCTAACGAATACAGTAGATTTTACTAGAGAAATGTGACTAAAAATTGATTCCCCCAATTCTTTTGTTTTCAAAAATATCCTATATGTGGCCCTAGTGTGCACGTTGACCAAACCACAGGCTTCATAATAGAAGGAGCACCTACTTGATTTTGGAGCCTCCTTTTTATGAGATTTTTTTTTAGGCACCATGTAGGTTTCTAGGCACCATAAGTGCTAAAAGTTAGGAACCTCCCCCACAAGTCACCCCATTTTGCAATCTACACCCCTCAGGGAATTCATCTAGGGGTATAGTGTACATTTCAAACCCCCAGGGGTTTCACCAATTTTGGTACAACTGGGATGTGAAAATGGAAAATTACATTTTTTTACACAAACATGCAGTTCTGGCTCAAAATTTTTCATTTTCACAAGGTATGAAGGAGAAAAAGCACCCCAAAATCTGTGCCCCAATTTCTCCCGAGTACGGCAATGCCTCACATGTGACCAAAAAATACCAGTTGGGTGCATGGCAGGACTCAGAAGGGAAGGAGTGTTTTTTGGATTTTGCAGCACAGATTTTGGTGGAATGAATGGTGGGTGCTATGTTGCACCAATACAGTGGAACCCCCCCACAAGTCACCCCATTTAGCAAAGTACACCCCTCAGGGAATTCATCTAGGGGTATAGTGTACATTTCAAACCCCCAGGGGTTTCACCAATTTTGGTACAACTGGGCTGTGAAAATGAAAAATTACATTTTTTTACACAAACATGCACTTCTGGCTCAAGATTTTTCATTTTCACAAGGAATGAAGGAGACAAAGCACCCCAAAGTCTGTGCCCCAATTTCTCCAGAGTATGGCAATGCCTCACATGTGACCAAAAAATACCAGTTGGGCGCATGGCAGGACTCAGAAGGGAAGGAGTGATTTTTGGATTTTGCAGCTCAGATTCTGGTGGAATTTTGGTGGGTGCTATGTCGCATTAGCAAGACCCCCCAAGCACCAATACAGTGGAACCCCCCCACAAGTCACCCCATTTTGCAAAGTACAACCCTCAGGGAATTCATCTAGGGGTATAGTGTACATTTCAAACCCCCAGGGGTTTCACCAATTTTGATACAAGTGGGCAGTGAAAATGAAAAATTACATTTTTTTACACAAAAATGCAGTTCTGGCTCAAAATTTTTCATTTTCAGAAGGTATGAAGGAGAAAAAGCACCCCAAAATCTGTGCCCCAATTTCTCCCGAGTACGGCAATGCCTCACATGTGACCAAAAAATACCAGTTGGGTGCATGGCAGGACTCAGAAGGGAAGGAGTGATTTTTGGATTTTGCAGCTCAGATTCTGGTGGAATTTTGGTGGGTGCTATGTCGCATTAGCAAGACCCCCCAAGCACCAATACAGTGGAACCCCCCCACAAGTCACCCCATTTTGCAAAGTACACCCCTCAGGGAATTCATCTAGGGGTATAGTGTACATTTCAAACCCCCAGGGGTTTCACCAATTTTGATACAAGTGGGCAGTGAAAATGAAAAATTACATTTTTTTACACAAAAATGCAGTTCTGGCTCAAAATTTTTCATTTTCAGAAGGTATGAAGGAGAAAAAGCACCCCAAAATCGGTGCCCCAATTTCTCCCGAGTACGGCAATGCCTCACATGTGACCAAAAAATACCAGTTGGGTGCATGGCAGGACTCAGAAGGGAAGGAGTGATTTTTGGATTTTGCAGCTCAGATTCTGGTGGAATTTTGGTGGGTGCTATGTCGCATTAGCAAGACCCCCCAAGCACCAATACAGTGGAACCCCCCCACAAGTCACCCCATTTTGCAAAGTACACCCCTCAGGGAATTCATCTAGGGGTATAGTGTACATTTCAAACCCCCAGGGGTTTCACCAATTTTGATACAAGTGGGCAGTGAAAATGAAAAATTACATTTTTTTACACAAAAATGCAGTTCTGGCTCAAAATTTTTCATTTTCAGAAGGTATGAAGGAGAAAAAGCACCCCAAAATCTGTGCCCCAATTTCTCCCGAGTACGGCAATGCCTCACATGTGACAAAAAAATACCAGTTGGGTGCATGGCAGGACTCAGAAGGGAAGGAGTGATTTTTGGATTTTGCAGCTCAGATTCTGGTGGAATTTTGGTGGGTGCTATGTCGCATTAGCAAGACCCCCCAAGCACCAATACAGTGGAACCCCCCCACAAGTCACCCCATTTTGCAAAGTACACCCCTCAGGGAATTCATCTAGGGGTATAGTGTACATTTCAAACCCCCAGGGGTTTCACCAATTTTGATACAAGTGGGCAGTGAAAATGAAAAATTACATTTTTTTACACAAAAATGCAGTTCTGGCTCAAAATTTTTAATTTTCAGAAGGTATGAAGGAGAAAAAGCACCCCAAAATCTGTGCCCCAATTTCTCCCGAGTACGGCAATGCCTCACATGTGACCAAAAAATACCAGTTGGGTGCATGGCAGGACTCAGAAGGGAAGGAGTGATTTTTGGATTTTGCAGCTCAGATTCTGGTGGAATTTTGGTGGGTGCTATGTCGCATTAGCAAGACCCCCCAAGCACCAATACAGTGGAACCCCCCCACAAGTCACCCCATTTTGCAAAGTACACCCCTCAGGGAATTCATCTAGGGGTATAGTGTACATTTCAAACCCCCAGGGGTTTCACCAATTTTGATACAAGTGGGCAGTGAAAATGAAAAATTACATTTTTTTACACAAAAATGCAGTTCTGGCTCAAAATTTTTCATTTTCACAAGGAATGAAGGAGACAAAGCACCCCAAAGTCTGTGCCCCAATTTCTCCCGAGTACGGCAATGCCTCACATGTGACCAAAAAATACCAGTTGGGCGCATGGCAGGACTCAGAAGGGAAGGAGTGTTTTTTGGATTTTGCAGCACAGATTTTGGTGGAATGAATGGTGGGTGCTATGTTGCATTACCAATACAGTGGAACCCCCCCACAAGTCACCCCATTTTGCAAAGTACAACCCTCAGGGAATTCATCTAGGGGTATAGTGTACATTTCAAACCCCCAGGGGTTTCACCAATTGTGGTACAACTGGGCTGTGAAAATGAAAAATTACATTTTTTTTACACAAAAATGCAGTTCTGGCTCAAAATTTTTCATTTTCACAAGGAATGAAGGAGACAAAGCACCCCAAAGTCTGTGCCCCAATTTCTCCCGAGTACGGCAATGCCTCACATGTGACCAAAAAATACCAGTTGGGCGCATGGCAGGACTCAGAAGGGAAGGAGTGATTTTTGGATTTTGGAGCACAGATTTTGGTGGAATGAATGGTGGGTGCTATGTTGCATTACCAATACAGTGGAACCCCCCCACAAGTCACCCCATTTTGCAAAGTACACCCCTCAGGGAATTCATCTAGGGGTATAGTGTACATTTCAAACCCCCAGGGGTTTCACCAATTGTGGTACAACTGGGCTGTGAAAATGAAAAATTACATTTTTTTTACACAAAAATGCAGTTCTGGCTCAAAATTTTTCATTTTCACAAGGAATGAAGGAGACAAAGCACCCCAAAGTCTGTGCCCCAATTTCTCCCGAGTACGGCAATGCCTCACATGTGACCAAAAAATACCAGTTGGGTGCATGGCAGGACTCAGAAGGGAAGGAGTGATTTTTGGATTTTGCAGCTCAGATTCTGGTGGAATGAATGGTGGGTGCTATATGGCATTAGCAAGACCCCCGAAGCACGGTGAAATGATGAACCTAATAACCCATAGATGTGTGGTATATTTTGAAACACTCCTTCATACATAGGCCGGGTTTGTCGGGGCAAGTTTCACAGTGGAAAATAGTTTCCTTTCTTATTCCCTTTTTATAGCAAACTTTGCACCTTTTTTGTGTCCTGCCCTTTCTTGCAGTGGAGGGGATTTCGTTGGGAAAATGCTGCCCTGGTACAATACGGGGGCCAGTACTAGAAGTACTGGGGCCCTCTGCCTGCTGGTTCCCAAATACTAGGCCCTTTATGACTTCCTCTTGAAAGTGCATAAATGTCCCCCTCTGGCCGGTAGAACGGAATAGCACGTAAGCGTTATACAGTGCCATCTGGATGATATACACGGCCAGCTTCTTGTACCAGATATTTGTTTTCCGCAGGGCACTGTACGGCTTCAGTACCTGATCTGAAAGATCCACTCCGCCCATGTACTTATTGTAATCTAGGATACAATTTGGTTTTGAGGTGTGGGTACTCGTACCTCGTACAGGGATGGAGGTGGTACTGTCTCCATGAATTGTTGTCAGTATAAGGACATCCCTCTTGTCCTTATATTTGACCAACAACATATTTTCTGTGCATATTCCCCTGCTTTCACCCCTTCTTAGTACTTGGGCAATGTGCGTTTTGGGGAGGCCTCTTTGGTTCTTGCGCACAGTACCGCAAGCTGCTGTACCTCTTGAACCAAGGGCCTTAAACAGGGGGATGCTGGTGTAAAAGTTATCCACATAGAGGTGATAACCTTTATCCAGGAAGGGGTGCACTAAATCCCAGACAATTTTTCCACTAACACCTACGAGGGAGGGGGGGCATTCTGGCGGTTCAATTCTTGAATCCTTCCCTTCATATACCCTAAACTTGTGGGTGTACCCTGTGGTGCTTTCACACAGCTTATACATTTTTATGCCATACCTTGCCCTCTTACTGGGAAGGTACTGGCGGAATTTAACCCTTCCTTTAAAATGTATAAGGGACTCGTCGATACTAATACATTTATCAGGGATGTATAGCTCTGCAAATTTGGCACTGAAATGATCAATGACCGGCCTGACTTTGAATAGCCTGTCAAAGGTGGGATCATCTCTGGGTGGGCACTGTGCATTATCGGTGTAATGTATAAATTTATGGATTGCCTCAAAACGAGCCCGGGGCATGGCCATACGGTGAAATGGGGTGCTGTACAGAACATCTGTACTCCAATATTGCCTAATTTGTGGCTTTTTTACTATGCCCATATGTAACACCAGACCCCAAAACGTCATCATCTCTACTGCATCTACAGGGGTCCACCTAGCAAATGATGACGTGGGGTTTTGAGCAATAAACTGCTGGGCATATAAATTAGTTTGGTCCACCATTAAATTTATAAAATCATCAGAGAAAAATAATTTGAAAAAGTCAATTTCTCTGAGACCTGTTGAATCAAATTGGATTCCTGGGATGGCCAAAAACTCAGGAACCTGGGGCTCAAAATTGTCTGGTGGTGGGGTCCATACGAGATCAATTATTGGGGGGGGGGGTCTCAGCTGCTCTACGGGGGCGTCTTTGAGGGGGTCCCTCATCATCAGAGGAGGAAGAGGAGCTTAAGACAAATCCTTCAAATTCCCCGCTTGCCTCACTGGCTGTGTCAGAGTCAGAGGCAAGCATGGCATATGCCTCCTCCACCGAATACATTCTCCTGGATGACTGGGACGACATTTGGGATGACATTTGGGATGCCATTTATATTTTTGTGTTACTGGTAGTGAAATGTTTCAACACGTGTATAGTGTAGGGGGGGGTACAAACTTTATTTCAACCCGGGGGGTATGTAGTGTGTAGTGTGTATGTAGTGCAGAAAAAAAAATACAAAAAAAAAAAAATTGAAGGGTTCAAAAAAAAAAAATGGAAGGGGTTCAAAAAAAAAAAATGGAAGGGGTTCAAAAAAAAAAAATGGAAGGGGTTAAAAAAAAAAAAATGGAAGGGGTTAAAAAAAAAAAAAGGTCCTGCGCCAAAAATTGAGCACAGATGTTGGTCAGTAACGTCCGTCACTGAACAGCGCTCAAAGGCAACAGGAATTTGATCCAAAAAAAAAAAAAAATAGATCAACCCTGTGCCGAAAAAGCTGATCAGTGATGTACGTCACTGATCAGCGCACAGTGGCCACAGGACACACACAAAATCACAGTGTGTGTAAAAAAAATTTTTTAAAAAAGACCCCACAGCACTCACAAAAAATAAAAAAAGGTGATCAGTGATGCGACACTGATTACCAGTGAGGGGCAGCAGGTGCACAACCTTTGGTGGTACTGACAGGTATATATAAAAAAAAAAACCTCTGTACCCCCAAAAAGTTGCTGATCACCTCAGATATAGTGATCAGCACAAAAGGCGGGGGCAGCAGACACAAAATTTAGCACTCTCTATCACTCTCTGTCACTATCTCTCTCTATCTCTCTATCTCTCACTATCTATCACTCTATGACACTGCAGCAGCAGCACTGACAGGTATATCTATATATAAAAAAAAACCTGCGCCCCCAAAAAGTTGCTGATCAGTTAATTTATACTGATCAGCACAAAAGGGGGGGCAGCAGTCAGTTATATAAAAAATATATAGCACAATCTGTCACTATCTCTCTATCTCTCTCTCTCTATCTCTCTCTATCTCTCTCTATCTATCTATAGCTCTATCACACTGCAGCAGCACAAAATATAGCACTAGGCCTCTCTATCTCTCTCTATCTCTCTCTATCTCTTTCAGTTATATAAAAAATATATAGCACAATCTGTCACTATCTCTCTCTCTATCTCTCTCTCTCTATCTCTCTCTATCTCTCTCTATCTCTCTATCTATAGCTCTATCACACTGCAGCAGCACAAAATATAGCACTAGGCCTCTCTATCTCTCTCTATCTCTCTCTCTCTAACTCTCTCTCTATCTAATAAATCGCAGCAGCACAAGATGTCACAGGATGTCACAAGATGTCACAAGCATAAGCAATATCAATGATCAGGTAAGTATTTTGGATGGGTTCTGGTCAGTATAGGCGGCAGCTGGGCACGGTGACCGCACTGCACGCTATTCCAGACCGGAATGGCGTCTGCAGTGCAGTCACCGTTAGTTTAAACCCCCCTCCATGGCTGTGATTGGTCCGTCGGTCCGACGAACCAATCACGGCCTTTGGGGGCGGGAGGGGTGAGGTGGGGTGACACCAGTGTCACCCTTACACCCCGCGGTGATTGGTGCTGTACTTTACAGCACCAATCACCTCCGATCCCGTGTCACCGGCGAACGTTATTCGCCGGTGACACAGAAAACGCTGTGAATGGCTGTTCACAATGAACAGCCAATCACAGCGATCGCCGACGGGGGGGCGGCATCGCCGCCCCCCCTGGGCATGCACGGACATGTCTGCTGTCAGGGACAGCAGACATCGTCCCTCTGTCACTGCGTCTCTAGACGCAGTGACAGTTTTAAGCCATGACGTATATATACGTCAACGGTCGGGAAGTACTTCCCGGCCATGACGTATATATACGTCAAATGTCGTGAAGGGGTTAAGTGGGCTTTAAGTGATTTTGGTCCCATGAAATTGGGCCATTTGGTTCCAGAAAAATCTGCCCTCTAAGAACATGAACAGCCATGAAATTAGATTTCAGAAATAAACAAAATCGGTTCACCCGCAATATCTCTGGAACCAATTAACCCATACCAGCTTGGTATCAGATTAAAGGCCCAGCGATTTGGGTTCGAATGAAATCAATTACTTCTGTAATGCCAGGGGGGGAACAGGGCAGGGACCGGAATTAGCGGGTCCCATGTTATCCTACAGGGAAAACGTTCCAGTTTTGTCCAGCTGTATCTCTGGTTCCCGGGGGGGCTAGCGATGCGGGGCTGAGCTCGTTGGAAAGCCCCAGTTCTCATCTACAAAATTTGGACCTATTTGGAGAATGGGCCTGGAGCTGTAGCTCCATCAGGCCCATTGTTAATCCGGCCCTGACTCCACACAGGACATTTTGTTTCCCACTGTCTCTGTCATCCGCTCCCTGTCACCCACTGCCTTCCCTTCCACCTTCTGCATCTTCCTGTCATCTACTGACTCCCCCTGTCACCCTGCATCCCCCTATTTCTCTCTGACTTTCCCTGTCACCCACTACCATGCAGCATATTCTGAACTGGTGTTATCAGAAGTTGTAGAGACCTGTATGCAGGGGTTAAAGTGGGGGGTAGGGGGGAACTGAATTCCTCCCCCTGCATTGGTAGGGTGAATTCAGGTTCACCTCCACCACAGCCCTACACTATAATTCCATCAAAACAGCCTGTCTCAGCAGCTTCCTTTTCTGGAACAGCGTTTGTCACCAACGCTGCTGAATTAAAGAAGACAGGAAAGAAAGCTGCTGGAGGGACACAAACAAATATATGTATAAAGGGCATTTCCTGTGGACATTTTGTGTAAGGGGTACTACTGCTATGGTCATCTTATGTATAAGCAATACTACTGAGGGCTTTATGTGGAACGACACTGCTGTGTGGCATACATGTATAAGGAGTAATACTGTGTAGTGTATCTTGAATAAGAGACACAACTTTGTGGTGTAATATGAAACTGGGTCACTAAATTTGAATATGATTGCGCATAATTTGAATTTGGGGTACTAATGTTTGACCACACCTCTTCTTTGTGAGACCATTGTCTATAAAGTATGGGGACTAGGGCACACCTGTGGTTTGCCTAATATGGGGGAGGGTGGAGGACCGAGTTCCAACACCTCCCCAGGACGACTTCAAGCCCTGCCTGTGTGTGTGAAATAGGCAAGCCTCCACCCCCCCCCACCCCCTGTTTCACAACTGATCCAGTGTAGCATTGAGTCCAGACACCAGGGAAAGTGCATACTAGGGTGCCCACCTCCACCCCTCACTGTACTTTTGTGCAACACATATCCCTCAGACCTCTTCAGATGCCCCCCTGATCTCTCCATATACCACGAGACTTCCCAAAGCATTAGGGCAGCACAGACAGTGTAATGGTTAGCATTACTGCCTAACAGCGCTGAGGTCATGGGTTTGATGGCCCTAACTGTGCGGAGTTTGTATATTCTCGCCGTGCTTGCATTGGTTTACAATGGGTACTCCAGTGTAAACTGGTAGGTCAATTGGCTCTTAATAAAATTAACCCTAGAATGTCTGTGTGTGTGTGCATGTGGTAGAAAATATAGATTCTAAGCTCCACGGGGTCAGGGACTGATGTGAATGTTCAACTATACTCTGTAAAGCGCTGCGGAATATGTGGGCGCTATATAAGAAACTGTTAATAAATAAATAAAGGATTTATAAATAATACTTTATTCAATATGCTTCCCCATACCTAGGCAGTCTTATAATTGCAGGAATTACTGCTGGCAATAGCTTTCCTATCTTCAGGGGTAACCCTCTGAAATAAGAAAAAGCCCATATCAATTATTAAAGGAAAACAGTTCTTACCTGTTTTAGGTTATGTGGTGTTGAACAAGACATTGCTTCCATTCATCCATACCACATCTGATCACCAGCCACCAGCAATGGGGAGGAGGGTCAAGGCACATATGAGGAAGGGGTCAGTGACACAGATGTGAAATGTGACAGATGCACAAGTGGTAAAAGGGGTAGAAGCAAGCTGTCAAAGAAGCAGAGGCACGCATGAATAAGTGGCGAGTTCAGAGGTCCAGCAGGGGAACTCCTCCTGCCTCTTTTACATAGTGATTGGCCAGCCAATAAAAGCATGGGGAGGAGTTACTGGGAAGTAAGAAGGCATTCTTATCACTAAATGTCAAATATATTTAGTTCTTATAAGATTCCTTAAATTTACATATATATTTGTAAATATGACTTAACTAATATTCTATAGATCATGTATACAGCTAGAAATATAAATATGTTTAAATATAATATATCACTGTGAAACATGTACTTGGAAATTGCATAAAAAAATAGATATTGAACTACATACTTCCAGTGCACAGACTCAGTTCCGTTACCTCATTGGAAAGAAATAATCTATCAGCCGCAAATTCATAACAACTCAAATACAATTTTCTCAGCAAGACACATGAGATACTTCAATAAAATGTAGAATAATGCATGTGTTTAGCCCAAGGGTACGAGATGAGCTTTCTTGGCAATTTAATACATATAAGCATTGACTATATTCCACACTGTGATACAAATCACTCAAGATGCTTTACTAGCAACACAATGAAATTCAGTGTTCTTATTTCTTTTCTCAGAGCCTGTGGCCAATGGTTTCTTGAACTGTGCTGCTCATATATGATGGTAAATGAAACAATTATGTGTTCCGAGGCAATCTGCTAATGTTCTGTCACATTTCCAGGTCAGTAAGTATATTGATGTGGAGACTTTTCTCATTTAAGCTATTTAAAGTTCATCTCTCCCTCTCCCTACAGCACTCTAAATTGTCAATAAAGTATTTCCATAGAATACACTGAAATTATTTGCAGAGCTTAATAATTCCCTATATTATTCAGAAAGCAAGTAATAAATAATAAACATGATGGAATCATTTTATTCACAGCTAAAAAAAAGGCACATACACATCCAGGCCTATTTATTGTGATGATTTCTCTAGAGATAAGGCGATTCCATTTAAGCCCCCATGGTGCTGGTAGCTTCCGTTAGGTCTGTCCGATAAAGGCTTACAAGTACAAACCAAAAATCTGTTTATCAATCAGTGGTCCTAGTATTCCCGCTTTCCTCCAATCGCATCACCAGATCATGATGAAGATAGCAAGGACACTTCCAGAAAAATTGATTATTTTGTTTGTAGAAAATTAAATTGAAAGCCCAAGTTGGACATTCCTGTCCATTGCTAGACTGGTCAAGCTGGCTCATATGGGCTGGGTGATATGAATGCTAGACATTAATGGGTAAGTTAACGAAGAGGAGAGTTGGGATGGGATGTTGCCAATAGCAACAATTCAGAGCTTACTTGTTATTTATTTAGCACTTTCAAGAATATAATAGATATAATCTGATTGGTTGCAACATCCCTTTGTCAATAGGACTCAGTGTTTACAATCACCATATGCCAGAAAAAAAAATCACAAAGGACAACTCTTATTTTCAATAGAAGGGTCTATGGGATTAGGACCCAGGAGTGCTTCTGCTCATATGTTGAGTGACGCAAGCACCCTGGGGGGTCTGGTAGGAATCCA
This sequence comes from Crinia signifera, assembly GCF_055691185.1. Taxonomy (NCBI): domain Eukaryota; kingdom Metazoa; phylum Chordata; class Amphibia; order Anura; family Myobatrachidae; genus Crinia; species Crinia signifera. Next base: position 126,458,942 of record NC_139220.1, on the reverse strand, counting down.
ATTAGATCCCTAAATTTGCATGCGATTTGCATGCAATGTGGTCCGAAGTTAGTTAAAAAAACACGGGCTGCACAGACTTTATGTGCTGTGCGATGGGATGTCCGCAGGAGTGCACATTGCATCGCATTGCACGGCACCCGCACACCGTGTATGGGCACTTTGAGTGGTGACAGAAAACTTTGTAATATCAACAGATAGTAAATAGGTTTAACAGAGAGGTAAAAGAGAGCGGTGAAGCTTAAGTTAGTTTAGTTAGTTAGTTTAATGGTATTCTTGTGGAATTGTTTTAACTACTTTCTATGCAAATTTTCAATAATCTTATTAGTGATTAAATAATGTTTACAAAGGGATTTCTTCTTGATAGTTTGACAATCAATGATTTACAACTGATATTATTTCATACTTGCCTACACTCCCTAAAGCTGTGTGAGAGTCCCTTATTTTGATGTTATTTCCTGCAGCCCCGGAAGAGTAGGAGGTTCGTCCACATCCTGCCTGCTTCCTAGTGAAGGCAGGATGGTGTTATAATTACTGGCAATAGCGGGTCTGTGGGATGGAGCAGATTTAATTGTCTGGAATTGTGTCATTTAGCTCCGCCCTTTACTGGAGAGAGACTGCAAATTGCAAGTGTTTCTCTGTATTGGGGCGTGGCCTAATGATGACACAGAATACCCTGTCCGCTGAAGTGACCTGCAGCATCTCCTTTCTGGGACACTAAAGAAGTAGGAAAGAATGTATTACTTTATCAACATAAAACTTACATCAGCCTAGAAGTGTCAACTGAAGGTACTGTAGTACTCAATTGAACGATTACTGCGTTCTTCCAAACAAGTTCCCTCTTTGATTTGAGACAAAGCTGATAACTGGCTTTAGAGCAAGTGTCTTCCAAACACTGCCATAGGCAAACGCAGGGGGCTTCTGGTTGTTCGGAAACCCCCTCCTCTTGGCAAGTGGATTAAATCATGTGTATATATATATACACACTAAACATCGGCACTCACCTTTCCTGGTTTTGGGGTGCCCTATGGCTTGTGACCACATTGTTTAAACAGACATTGTAGGGGCTCTGCACACACTAAATTAACTGATAATAAATAGTGGAGATTTGGTTCATGAGTTGATCAATGCATTTAAGCCTGCAGCCCCCTTCACGGGCCCCCACTTTTCTGCAGGTCCTAACACTATCGCTGAAAATGGCTACAATACACATAGCTATCACATCAATGTTTGATTCCAGGCATGCTATCTGGTCTAAAGCTCACAGCACACTATGCTTTTATAGGTGAGCAGTTACCAACACACCTGTCACTAATCATCTATGTGTATTGTAGCCATTTTCAGCGATAGTGTTAGGACCTGCAGAAAAGTGGGGTCCCGTGAAGGGGGCTGCAGGCTTAAATGCATTGATCAATGTCTATATATATATATATATATATATATGTATATATATCTATATTTATATATATTTGAAAGTAGTTACACAAATATAGACACACCCATGAGCAGACCACTCAACCAGAACACTGTTTATGCCCTCCACATTATTAGGTGCTGGCCACAACCCCTATTATTGCGCATAATAGGACCTTGATCATTTTCAGCTCCAGGCCCATTTAGACCTTAATCTGGCACTGTGTGGAGTGGAGATCACGGGTCATGGATCTTAGTGAGGGCAGGACCACTGTGTCTTTTGCTCTTTCAGGCAGTAGGGCCCACCCTGCTCTTTCCACTGTGCCATTCATCTGACATTGCTCTAAATGGCCTGCAGGGGGAGGCCAGGGCATAAATCATTGCTTGTTTGGGCATCAGTGGGCCCTTAAGTCCTTAGAGGTCCCATGCAGTGCCCCTGCTGCACCAATGGTAGTTACGTGTCTGAGCAGTGGGCAGTGTACTCTTGATTGCTCATAAAGTTACATGGAAGCACACCTTGAGACACCTGGTATTTGCAAGCTGTGAAGTTAACAGAGGGTCACTGTGAGGTTTTCTAAAAAAGCTAATGCACAGTCCTGTCTCCCGGAAGGTCAAAACTAAATTTCACAGATAATATCTATATACATTTTTGTGTACATACCCTGTGTCACGATCTGGGTTTTTTGTCAATCCAATTGGGGGACTGGGAGCTGAGTTGCACTGAAAAGTAGCTGGATGACTATAAGTCCTGTGCATAGACGAGACAGCAATTGAAGATAGGCAAGAAATAGGAGTTGCACTAGAAGAAGCAGACGGGAACCAGTAGATGTAATCAGGACACAGGAGCGGTCTTGAAGAAAAAACTGGATTCATAAGACTTAACCAGGACACTGGACCGGACTTGAAGAAGAAAGCTGGATCCGGAAGAAGTAACCAGGACACTGGACCAAACTTTAAAACGAAAGCTGGATCCAGAAGACTTAACCAGAACACTGGGCCTGAATTGAAGAAAACTGGAAGAAATATATATACAGCTGGCTGTATAGGAGCTCAGGACACAGGTCCTCCCTAGGGAATGACAAACAAATTACTGGTGTCTGCCTGTGGTCTGGAGACCAGTTTTAACCCTACTGCATGGTGCTAATTGGTGGAGAGGGGATTTGAAGAAATCACATTGGCAGCCTTGAAGAGCAGCCTTCAAGAAAATTGCACCACCATGGAGACAGCATTGTGGATACACGCCAGGTGAGCCTGTAGTACCCAGCTGGGTGGAAGGAAAAAGAGGACACGGCTGGCAAGATGGCATGGAATCCACCCACCGGACCACCGCACCAAAGAAAAGGAGACCCAGTGCACGATCCGGGTAAGCACCGCAGCCGCGGCCTGGCCGTGACACTTCGTTAGACAATATTTTCTTTTATTTGACTTTTAAACTCACAAATTATCAGATTTAAAGAATATTTAATAAACAAAGTACTGTATATATATTCTATAATCCCTTTGACTGAAATACACAGTTCTACATTTCTACTTATGTCATCAAATTAAGGTTTATGCCCATCTCTGCAATTAGGAACCTTTACATTTTCTCAAATTATCCCTTACATAATTTGTGAGGACATGTATGAGTAAACATCCAGTGGAATATGCTGGGTGGGTTTCAGAGTACCTAGAACCCACACCACCACCACTACCCTCATTGACCACAATAAGAGACATTGGGTGAGATTTAATAGGATGAGAGATTCAGAAAGTGAGAGATTTGGTGAGAAATCTCCATTTTTTTTAAAGCGGCAACCATTTACACTGCAAAATCAAACAGTGTAAATGATTGGCACTTTAAAAAAACTGGAGATTTCTCACCAAATCTCTCACTTTCTGAAACTCTCATCCTATTAAATCTCACCCCTGCTCTTTTGTGGCATAATGCTGTTATTCGCTGGTGCAGTTATGTTTACATCACAGTTGTATAATTAAGGATGTGACATAGCTGAAGCGAATCCTGGCTTTTAAGTGAAGCACACTTTTTGCTTCAGATCTGAGTAAAATAATGATTTTTTTTCCCTATTAGACTTAGACCTATTTTGCCAGACTCATTCCTGAACAGCCCCTCAATTGGAAACATATGGTTGGACTTTTTTCTTGCCCTTTGTCTCACTTTCTAATTAAATATTTTACACGGGTCCTCTGGAGACTGACGTCCAGTTAATTCTATTTCTTAATTCACAGTTCCTGTTATTTATTTTTTGCACCCATCTGATCTGTGATAGGAACAGCTGGATTTCACAATGTTGTGATCGCTGCAAAACAACACTTCACCTGTTCGATGAGGAAATAACTTTTATTATGATGACACAAACATTATGCCGCGTTCTCCATTTTATCATTACTGCATTGAAAATACACCTGGCATAACTCAGCAGCAGTGCTCAAGTCATAGTGAAGTCACTGTGTTTCACAATAAATGCACTATACCGACATGTAATGTAAATTGCTGTGCCAGCTAGCAGGATGTAAAAGCTGTCTGTCTATTTTTCCTTAAGTCAATGTTACACTGAAGGGTGATTTAGACCACATATGTGAATTATCATTAATGTTTCCTCCAAAATATACAAACTCATGTATAGATTTTAAAATCCTGATGTTGCCAGGAAATAGTGTATAAAGAAATCACACACTGCGTATGAAAGCAGGCCAGTGAAATGGGTGTGATATCCTGTCTGGAATTTTTCCTAGATTAGAACAGAAAAAAACTAAAAGGTATAAAACAGCATGACTTAAGACAAAATATATGACAACAAGTTTCCATGGCGCATTCAAAGCAATGAGTTAATTTGCAGATACAAAAAAGGTGAAATATTGCCACATTATTCAAGACTGAACGTTTAGCACTTTCTTGAACTTCCTTTTTGCTTTTAATTCACATATTATGACAAGGTTTCCTTAAAAAAGCAATCATTTTCCCCTAGAGTCTGTTTTTCCTCTTCTCTTTTTATGGGATTTGATTTAGATGAAGACTAGATGAAAAAGAAATGCAGAAAAGGAAATTGTCTGCACCAACTCCTCAGCTACTTATCTTGTGTCACTAGTCTAGTGCTTTCCTAAATACATTGCAAAAAAACAAAATCACGTGATCCCTGTCACAATAAATACACAGCACTGGTACAATGATCAAATAGAGTAAGTAACAATGAATCAGCCCCACCCATGCAATATGTATGTTTGATAGGGTGCTTAGGGCTCATGTTCCTGGAAACACTGGTGTGTCCTCCCAATGAGGAGCATGGCCTCAAAGGGAATGTCATATCCCATAGTCAGATTAAGGAAGGGGGGGGGGGGGGGGCAGGGGATACTGTACCACAGGCCCCCTCTATCAGTGGCCTCCTGTACAGAACACACTGACATCACTAGCTCTCCCTCTTGTGCAGCAGCAGAACCAGGCAAACAGAATTGAACAGAAAACTTTGCATTGCAGGCAGAGACAGGTACAGAATTATTAGGTTTCATGAGCTACCGGCAGAACTTCCCGACCAGAAGATAGGAGTTGTGAGAGAACTGTAAGTGACACAGGGATCCCACCTTCTCCTCATCTCCACCTGAGTGTCTGGGTTTTAAGACAGTTTTTTAAAATGAGAAATTTATAAAGTAAAACAAATTTATGTATGCTGTGAAGTTCATGAGGCAGACTTTCATGATTGTATGTACCGTGCTGTATTGACCTTGTAATGGAAGGTTAATGTCTGGTTCATGTTTTGCTACACAAGCGAGTATTTTTATATAATTGTATTTTTCCTGTGTATCTCAATAAAAGGTACTTGTTTCCTAGCACGGCTCCCATCGCATCGCATACCATAAGGCATATGATGGTGTTCGATGCGATGTTACGCGATGGCAGCCGATGTTATACAATTTTAAATTGTATACCATCGAATTGTATGCCATTGTATGCCATATACAATGGTATATGATTTAAAATTGTATAAGCACCCTAATGGATGTTTTCAATGTTAAATGTGCCCCCTATAAGATAATTAATTGTATAAGCACCGTAATGGGTGCTTACAATGTTAAAAGCACCCCCACGCCACCCCCACTATCAATGCCAACCGGCAGGTACGTGTCCTCCATGTTGGCATGGAGTTGATTTTATATAGTGTGGCGAGTGCAGCGAGCCACCGAGCCCGAAGCGTGGCGAGCGGACGCGGAATACATGTAAAGTAATACGCGGCCCCTCGCGGGGCTGGCTGCGCTCGCCACGCTTCGGGCTCGGTGGCTTGCTGCGCTTGCCACACTATATAAAGTCAACTCCACGCCGACGTGGATAGTGGGGGTATGAAAAGGTCGGAGGACGCGTACCGCCTCCCCTCACGGGCTCGCTGCGCTCGCCACGCTTTGGGTTGGCGTTGATAGTGGGGGTGCATTTAACATTGTAAGCACCCATTAAATCAAATCATATAGGGGCTTATACAATTTAAATTTGCATCGCATTCGGGCATATGGCATGCGATGCGATGTCATACAACTTAATATCGTGGGCGCCGTGCTAGGAAACAAGTACCCAATAAAAAAATAAAAAATAAAATCAAAGGAAAGGGCTGTTGATGTCAGCATGTCTGAAGAATAGTCTGTTATAGACTATTGTCATCTAGGAGGTTCACTGGCGGGACAGAGATATGCTTAGTAACGTAATCTTCCCTGTAAATTGTGATGTTTTTACAGCAGTGGTTAAGTTATTGGGCCTTATTCTGGTTCACTCTTAGAGGCAAATTCCCTCTAAAATTGACAAAACCATGTGCACTGCACATGGGGCAGATGTGACATCATGTGCAGAGAGATTTAGATTTGGGTGAGTTATTTTGTTTCCGTGCAGGGAAAATACTGACTGTTTTATTTCTACACTGCAATATAGATCTCACTTTGAAGAAAAACCCCACCCAAATCTAATTCTATCTGCACATGTTACATCTGCCCCACCTGCAGTGCACATGGTTTTGTCAATCTGAGAATGAATTTGCCTCTAAGAGTGAAACAGAATACGGCCCAATATTCTCTTATGGAGGAGGCAGACTTTTTTTATTTTTACAGGTTTTTGGCATGCATTGTGGCTAAGTGTAAAAAAATGTTGTCACACATTTTTATTGAGGTTGTTATGGGTAAAGTAGGGCAGAAGCCTGAGCGCATGTTTGGTTCATGCTTTCTCCTCCTTTAGTGGGTTTTATGGATTTCTACTTTGATGTTGGTGCCAAGAAGGGGCAGGGTATGTTTTGGTTAATATGGTCTCTATCTTACCCGGAGGGGCACTTTTGACCCTGCAGATTGACTCATCATTTATCAGTCATTTGGGCAGGCTCTCAATGTTTTGTCCAAGGTTGCAGGACATGGGTGTTGTTAGCTAAGGTGAATACGGAATGCATTTTTCAGCTGCAGCGCTTTCATCCAAATACATTTAAATATGTTGGTTTCTCAAAGTTGATGGCCTCCTTTACAGAGATACGTGTCTACCCACAGGCTGCTCTCGGAAAATGTGGGTCTCTGTACTGACAAAATAGGCAGCATCCACCCAAACCCCCCACTACAAATCACCCCAAGGAGGCTAAATAGATTGTGGTGCTCCCACCATTCCCCCTCCCTAAACAGCGCATGCTTTCCAGCCAGGTCCCCTACTGTCTCTTCAGCCAGGCCCCTTCTATTTCCCCAGCCAGGCCCCTTCTATTTCTCCAGCCAGGTCTCCCCTGTATCTTCATTCAGGCCCCTTCTGTCCCTCCAGCCAGCCCCCTTCTGTCCCTCCAGCCAGGCTCCCTCTATCTCTACAGCTAGGCCCCCTCTGTCTCTACAGCCACGCACCCTCTGTCTCTACAGCCAGGCCCCCTCTGTCTCTACAGCCAGGCCCTTTCTGTCTCTCCAGCCAGGCCCCCCCCTGTCTCTCCAGTCAGGCCCCATCTTTCTCTCCAGTCATGCCCCTTCTGTCCCACCTGGAAATTACATAGAAGTATGTATTAAGTTCCTGGCATACAGTAGCTAGCAGATTCTTAAAATGTTTGCATTCTCCATCTGGACCAGGTTAGCTAAAAACTGATCATTAAGCATCTAATAAAATACAATGAGTAATAAATGTAATCAGATTTGCCTTGAGCTGCAGTCTGCATCCGTAATTCTACGTTGAAAATAACCTGGCTCTTGGTTGGAAATGTTAACCATATTAAATGAGGCAATGAAACAGCTGGGCCCCTATTGTATAATATAACATTAAGATCTTTCTTGCATCTTTGAATCTGTATTTTTCTTACTATACTGTATTTAAAAATATGTCTGTATAAAGGGTAGCATAGCAAATGTTCCTCCCATAAAGGATTTGCACAGATTAAAGTGTCTCACAATACATGATAAGCATCTAGCAGTTTTATATGCAAAAATCAAAGCCTTATTCATACCACAATTATGTTTATGGTAAACAGAAATGTGTTTATCCTTAGCTCTTGGTACAACCGCCATTGCTGTCAATTAACTAATTAATTGGATTTAGCATATAAGATGACATTATAAATCTCTATTTAGTCCATGGTGGCTACAAGAAACATTTTCCCCATGCATCCTTTGGGTATTATTATTATTATTTTGAATCGAGTAGACCCTAAATTCTTTTAGCATTTGCAATACATAACCCTAATTTTTAGTGTAATGAGTGAGTGTTGCCACTGTATGATACAATGCTTACTTAATGTGCAATTCTCAGTTATACAAGCAAGTAGTTAGCGGGGTGCACTTGGACACAATTTCTAAAACATCATTTTTATTTGTATGCATTAAAATTATTATTTTTTAAATGGCTTCTTTCTATAATTGATAATGTGCAATTCTGTAATCATTTGTTTGGTTATTTTGCAGAATGTTTTGTTTATGTTAAAATAAACAGATGTTTGCAGTATTTAATCATATAAATATCATCTAATATAATATTTCAGGTCCAATTTAACATGCAATTCAATATTATTTATTAGACAACTTGCCTTTAACCTTGTACACTTTATTGGGAAACTGATTTTCCTTTTATTTTTGAAAACACAAAAAAATGACAAAATCTATGAAGTTGGTGATTCTGTGAGTAATGGATGAGCAGACAGCAAATCACTATTGAATGCCAATGTGGCATGGCTTTTAGTTACATGATGGAAGTCCAAATGGAAAAAACAAGCTTCCTTTGGCCTAAGTTTTTTGTTGATGTTGTACTTGTTGATTATATAGGATTCACTTGAACTTTTGTTATTGGACTATGCTCCTTGAAGATGTAACAATAGCCCCCTCTCTCCACTCTAACCTCTATGCCACCCAGTCACAACTTGTCATTTTGAGGACCTCTTTGTGACCCCTGGATGAAACAGCACCTAATGATTTGCAGCCCCCTCGCTGCACTGCATCTGATTCTACCAGTGTTATCCCATCTCACCATTACTGACTGGTACTGCATCTTGTTGACAGGACAATGGATGACCCTTGTTGGAATCTAAAGCCAGGGTATTGTAGGCCTGGGGTCTGTATAGTAAAACCACTAAATGTTTATGCTTAACTAAGAGTTTTAACCTTTAATGGGTATTAATAATGTGTGTACAAATGTTCACATAGGCAAATCGATCTAATTTGAGAAACAGAATAGGATTTTATGAAAATCACTGAATGTTAGTGGTGATGAAGATGATGATGATGATGCTACTGACAAATTCCAGCAATTTATGGAAGTGTTTGATTGGCTGAATGCATCTTGTTATGATCCCTGCTTGCAAACGCATGACATCATGAAGCTCCTCCTCCATTACATGCTGTTCAATTGCTATGGACACTTAGAAGCAGTTGGGTACATAGTTAAGGTTAAAAAGTTCTATGGAATCTCTTTATCAAAAGATACCAATTTGGAAAGGGGTATAAAAGCATTGCATGTACCATGGAACACTCTAAAGACTATAATAACAAGGTGGAGAAAATGTAGATCAACAACATGTAAAGGAGATGTAGCCACTTCTGGCAGGGGGGGTCATTCCCTGTATATGACAACAATCATATTGGATATTCTGCACACACAGTACAAGGGTGGAATGAGATGGAAAACCAGCCTGGAATATTTCTGGAAGCAGCCATAATGGAGGCGGGGTCTGCAGGGTCAGTCGCACCATTAGTTAGATGCAGAGAATAGACTCCAATGTGCCCAGTGTCTCTGCACACAACCACTTTCAGCAACACACCTCTTTCACACCAATAACACACCAATACCCTGCTACAAGTTAGTCTGATTAGTCAACCCCCTGTAATCACACCGGAATATTCAACATATTCCTGATGCACATCTGCGCACCAGCAACTCAGATGGAATCACCCCTGTCAGAATCATGGCCATAATGCTGTATGCTACTGTATGCCAATGAGCTACTTGCTATATACTGCAAAAGGGTCATGCAGTAACATAAGGTCACTCCCTTCTATCTGCTGATCTCACCCATTATAAAAACATTAAGAAATGCAAAAAATAGAAAGCAAACAAAAAATGAAACATTCTGCCTAGCAATGATATGTTAGTAGTCAGCGTCACACACATTGCCTGAGAGCAGACACTGACATGCAGTTTGGTCTGAGCTGGGGGTCAAGCCAGATGCATAGATGATTTGCCGAGCCAGGAGCATTGGTTTACAACTACACTAATGACGGGAGACTGCATGGGGGTGGGCAGGGCGCAGCACATTAGTGTAGCTTAGTCAGACCTGGATGACAATATATTAGGGGGCGGCTATTTTCAATCTAGTTTAATAAAGGGGCAGGTATGTTCTGCTGCTGGCTTGTAGAGATCACCCCTCCTGCATCATCCCCTGAGTGGTAGCCATGACATGTTACACACTGTGCTGAGTGTTGCCACTGTGCAATGGGAAATGTGCACTACTGGTGCAGCATCTGTCTGTAATGGCCGTGCACAGATTTTACACAGAGAGAAACTGCACTACATTGGTTCTAGCGCCTCACACACAAAAACATACTTCAGGCCGGGGAAGGGTGTATTGATGTCTGGGTGAGGGAGTGGAGTCAGTCTCTGAGAGTCTGGGTAACTGGCCATCTCAGTGTGAAGGGGAACTCCATGAGTGCTGCAGGTACAAGTACGGGTGCCCCCTCAGCATCAATCTTTTAAACCTTAAATTTAAAATAAATGTTTTGCCTAAAGACAACACTCAGTTGGGACAGTCATGGTAGAGCACAAAATAAATAGCTCCAAATATCTAAATATTTTGTGATGAAAACCTTAACCTTAGTCAAATAGCTAAAGATAAAAAATATTTAATGATTTCATGCACACAGCCAAAGGAACCAATGGCTGCATACAAAAGTGACCAAAGCCTTGAAATGGCTCAGTCAGCGTTCAGACCTCAATTTCTTTGAAAACCTATTTAGCATTTATTTCTTTTGCTGTTTTAAAACTATCAAAGCCCCAGAGGGTACAGATGATACAGAGCAAGACTCATTGCTATAATAAAATAAGACAATGTTCTTATTGTCAGCACAATCAGAATATTGGAAACTAGGTTTCACTGGGTGAAATCAAACATTCACAGAAGGTACAGTACTTTATGATAGTGTTTTAAGCATTTGCTATAAGTCTCCTCACCATTGCAAAGATATCCTTAAAGCCTGGACTGTTAGTGTGTCTCTGATTGCGGAGAAACTCTGTTCCAATCTATTAAATGACTAGTTAAATAATATTATGTTTAATTCCATTTAGTCAAATCTATTTTAGCTTGTTAGAATTTAGTTACATCTGTCTTAATCAACTCTGTCTGTGAGTTATGAAAGCTTTGAAGGGATACATTGAGAGTAACCTATTTCTGGGTTATCTTAGCCAATCCACTTTTCCTGCAGGGGCTCTAATATACTTTGTTGAGTCGAAAGATGGGGTCGGTGTCCTTGCATAGTTTACAGAGCTAGTAATTCAATTACCTCCTTATTGAGTCCAGAACTTTTTGCGAGGTTACAACCGGCAGTATGTTCACAAAGTTCTAGGTAAGAGTGGCCTACAATTTGATCTTCAATCACCTGTGAAGATGAATGGAAAATGGCCAGAGGGACCCACTGTGGACATATTGAGCATTTCGTCATACCATTTGGCTTATGAAATATAACTGCAAGGCTTCAATTTATAGTTTATTATGTCAATGACATGTTCTTGGTATATTTGTTATCATTTACCTTTTAATGTGCTCAGAGGATCCATTAGAACCATCTTAGAACGGTTGAGACAACTCAGTTTATTTCTTACTTTGGAAATATGTATGGCCCTTATTCTGGTTGGTGCGGCCAGAGCCGCACACGGGGCTCCGGCCGCACAAACCAATCCCCGCCCACCCTACGGATCGCCACGGCCGTCCGTACACGGACGGCTGGCGATCCGCATAAAAATGGTGGAGGCTACGCCTCCACCATGGTGGGAGCTGCCCCCTGCATTCGATGGTCGTCGACCATCGAAGGCAGGTCCGCACGCCGCGGCAGCTCCCGCAAGCTGAGACCACACGGACAATCGTCCGTGTGGTAGCTTGTATGGGGGCTGAAAGCTGACATCCGGCGACGTCAGCTTTCCGCCCCCATGAGTTGCGTCATGGCCTCATTACCATGCATACGCCCCGCGTTTGCATGGGAACGCCCATGAAACGCGGGGCGTACACATAGGGAAATGAGGGCATGATGCCTCTCACGCCCCTATACGCCCCCTTTGCGGCGGACGAAATACGTCTGCGGCGAAGGGGGCTGCACATGCGCAGATTCACCTCTGCGCATGTGCAGAGTAAAAACATCGGCGGTACGGCCGCACGCGGGCCGTACCGATCCGATTAGAATAAGGGCCCTTATTCTATGTGAGAAACATCAATAAGAGATTTTTTTGGTCAGACCCAAATGTGTTTGTGTCTACAGCTATGTTCTAATGTTGCCAAATATTCCTTCCTTTGTGTATATCCGTGCTTCCGATGGTGTATATCTCTGTATCCAATTGTGTATTTCCATGCATCTGATGGTGTATATCTGTGTATCCAATTGTGCATACCCATGCATCTAATGGTGTATATCTGTGTATCTAATTGTGTATATCCATGCATCTGATGGTGTATAGCTCTGTATCCAATTGTGTACTGTATATCCATGCATCCGATGGTGTTTTTATCTGTGCATCCAATTGTGAATATTAAAGCAACTGATTGTGTACAGTATATCAATTAATCAGACGGTGTATATACATGCAACTGATGGTGGATATTTGTGGTTCCGAACACTTTCAGCCACAATGCTGCAACAAGGGAAATGCTAGTTTCAGGAAGTGCAGTTGCTACGGAGCCCGGAACTGATATGGGGCCCACCTTCCCTGACAAAGTTACATGTGTTATATACATTTTCACCATTGGCTGGTACATACTGTAGGAGCCCTTACAAATGTCTTGGGACCTGCAATATATCTAGGTATGCCCCTGGACCTGCTTACTTAAATGTGGTATTAAATTTGGAGGGCATTATAAGTTTACATCATATGACCTATGACATTGTAACATGGCACAATACGAAATGGTGGAATTATAGTATGGCATAATAGGAACTGGAAGCAGCACTGTAACATAGCATTATGTGAATTGGGGATACTGGCATAATGTGTAGTGGCGGCCCAAGTCATGATAACTAGGGCACTACTACGGGCAAAATAAAGCAACTGCTATGGAGAAGTGTCTCTCTAGAAGCACTGTGACAAAGATTTGTGGACCACCGCGTTTTGGCTTTAATTCATCATTGTGATTTGGGTTAAAACACAACAAAAATCATGAAATTATTTCAATTCAAAACCTAAAATTCAATTTAAATTCAATTTCAATTATGTATTGTAGGAAGAACTGAACCAGGACTCAGTTTGGACTGGATCTCCTCATAAGTCCTGGGCTGGGTTTTGGTTTGGATCTGATTGACAAAATTCTTGTGAATTTGGATTTCTGGAAAACTGTACCCCCACATCTCTGTTGGGACACCAGTGGATGCACCATTGAAACTTGCTTCAGCCCTTTGTCAATTGCAGATTATGAATCTGAGTAAGTCCTCCTATGTGAATGATTCTACATCATGATCTCTGTATAAAACCAGTATCAGTGAAATGCCTGTAACACACTCATAAGATGCTCATAAGATCCATGTGTCTGAGCAGCCAGATCCCTGGTACCACCCAATACACTTCTGCTATGTGCATCTAAATCTCTACTGTGACTATACGAACAAAATTGGGGATGAGCTTCATTAGATTGACAGTGAAAAGGTCAACCAACTCAACCACATCAAAGAATGCAAAAAGATACAATTCCACCACAGCGGTAAAAGGTGCCCATACATGACATGAAATGGAAATGGTCATGCATCTTGAAATGGGCAAGATTTGGCCAAAGTGTGCCCAAATTTCCTCATTTGGTAATAGAGGAAAATGACAGATATTATATAGCTTTCTGTCCATCTGAAGTCCTTCTCTTTCTATATGATACACCCCAATCATAATCTTCTGAAAGGAAAATGTGACTCACGTTACTGTTTGTCCTAGTAAAAGACAACAAACCATGAATAACAATGTGACTACTAAATATTTTAAAATGTGAATTGTTTAAGAAGGGAGAAGTCACTGAGCACATCAATTATAAATATCTTTAAAAGGGTTACATGAACAAATTCAATCTGACAAATAAATCCAGAACACGAAGAAATCCAATCTGACAAACAAATCCAGATGATCTGTGATGTTGTGTTTCCAGCATCCTAAATGCAAACTTGTCTTACTGATGGCAAAAACTGTAACACTTAGAAACTAGATTGTGGAAGTACCTGAACTTACTGTGAAATCTGAAATTCAAAAAAACTTAATTCAGACCTGATTGCACGCCTGCGGATTCACACAGCGGCCTATAATTGATACACTGTGCATGAAGTTGTGTTGCTTTTTCTATTTGCATGGCATTCGCAAGGTGATTAACAGGAAGTAGGCATCTGGGGGTGGAAACCGTCCATTTAGTAGGACTGCTAAGAAAATGGCAGGCAGGTCTATGACAACACAGGGAGTGTCCGGGAAAACACTAGGCGTGCCTGAGTGATCTATGGGAGGGTGTGTGACGTCAGCTCCAGACGGGATATGCTTTTTTTCCATCACACCGCCATGTCTCTGGCTACTCTGAGCCTGCAATGCCTAGTGTAAAAATCATTTAATGGTAAGCCTGTTACGATGGGTTACACATTTTAATTTGCAAGGCAGGATTTCACTGTAGTGTGGCGGTAGCTTAACTGGGGGTTATTCAGACCTGATGGCATGGCTGCCAATTCATAGCACGAGCGATTATCACTATATTGCTCATGCATACGGATCACAGCGCACATGTGCAAGGCCATCCTGTGATAAAATCTTGCTACTTTTTTATCGCTGGCCATATGTGAATTGATTGATAGGAAGACAGCTTTTGGGGGTGGTAACTGACCATTCTGTGGGTGTGTCACTGAAAACGCAGGTGTGCCCAGGCATTCGAGGGAAAGTTGTGTGACGTCAGCTACGGTTTGATCTGACCACTTCTATCGCAGCCACTGGGCTATGCACACACTGCACACACTGGAAAAATCATTTGATGGTACACAGCTTGCGAATGGATTTGCAGCTAATCGCCAATCAAGTTAATTTTTGCAGCCGTGCTAACCAATTCACAGGCTTGCATGGAGCGGAATTTCACTCAGACCGGGAGTTGCTTATGTAATTGCATAGTGAACACAGGGCGCTGCTAAATCTTGCCTCAGCTATCAGATCTGAATAACCCCCTTTGTTACGGATTACCAGAAAAAGAGATAGTGACAAGGATTACGCTCAGTCCAGATTTTCTACCCTCTGCTTTGGCCTGTATAAAGTATTGAAATAATACATTTTCCCCTCAAACAAGTATATATGCACAATAAATGACCACTTTACAGTTAAGGTGCCCATACACTAGGGCAATATACATGCAATTTGGTCACTTTCTATGTGATTACGCCAATCAATAGCAGGTCCGATGGAGGCTTGGCTGAGATCACATGAGATACATAGTGTGCAAAAGGACTGCATACTCTACGATACATCACATGCAATCCTGCCGCCCAGGAAGATCCAGGGCAGCTCAAGAGGGATCACGGCCAACTACTCTGGGAGAACTGCTAGGAGAAGTTGCCCCAGTGTATGGCCAGCTTTAATGAATAACCATCAATCAAGTAGTTATCCGAAATTGTACGTACAGTATGCATATTGCATATGCATCAGAGTCCACGTGCAAAAACCTGCCTTTCAGTATGGTTACTGTACAATATAAATTCAATGGCATTTTGTTGACAGCAAGATGACAATACAATATTTTTACTAGATCTTACAAGAAACAGGTGGATACTCAGAGCTACTTGTATTAATCAAGTCGGTCAAGTCAGTATTATAGACCCTGGTTAACCGTAATCCCAAAGGGTCAATTTAGCAGAGATACCCTGTTTCATTGTCCCCAAATACTTGCTGAGACAGCTGCCTCATGATGGGTCATGGTAGGCACCACCCCTGACTACTGTATTCTTATAAAGTAATACAGGTACACCACCAATAATCTGGCACCCTCTGTGCCAGCACTGTGCCAAATTATCATTTTTGCCAGATTATCAGTAGGATCATCCCGGCATCCACAGCAGCAACCCTGCAGCACGATTCCCCCACCTCCATATTGTCTCCCCCCACACCACGTCTCAGCTATTTAAGCCTCCCACAGCCCCTTTTAAGCCCAAATCCCATCCAAATCCTAACTTTCCCGGCACCTTATTGACCAGATTAAGGAGGTTATTCTGGTTGGTGCGTAAATTGGCGAATTATTTCGGAGCGGTCCGCACGCCACGCTGTGCGGTCATCGTACGAAGAAACGCCCACCGGTCCTCCGCATTCGGACGGACTCACACTTTAAGAAGAGGGCGTGTTTACGGACGACATCCAAACCATGCGTGTGCGGTGGACACACACATATTCTGCACGGTCTTACAGCGTCTGCACGGTCTTACCGTGTCAGAACGGACGGGAACGTGCCCGTACGCACCGATGCGGTGTATTTTCGCAAAACTCACCACTATTATCTGACACACCTTTTCAATTAGGCAACCTCATTAAAAAGTGTTTGTTTGGAATTGGAATCAATTAAATCCTAATAGATACTTAAACACATTACTACCACATTCATTACAGAAATTAACCCTTACATCATGTGAAGTGCTATATATTCATTGTTACCTTTATCTAGGTTTTATGTATGCATATTATATCATAATTGAACATCAAATGCAATATTCTACAATGTGCTAATTATTACTAACACATACTAAAGCAAACTTAACAACAGTTATAAACACAGTGTGTGTGTGTATTTTGTTGTTTGGATAATGTTTTTTCCTCTACAATTATAGAACATTTGTGTATTGCAATTGCAAGGATCTGCACACTACAATAACATACATCTATATACAGTATTTACCTTGACCAGTAATGGTCCATTTAAGCTGCAATGGTTCCAATTGAAGCAATGACAAGAGTGTAATTAATGAGTAATGAGTAGAGGAGTGGATTGTATTGTGTTCGGCTGACATTGGTTGAGGTGCGCCCGTACTGATTGGGCGTTCCGAATGCCTAGCGCATGACCGAGTGGTGTCCGCAAAGCAATACTTGCTTATGAAGACCGCATGTTTCCTGCCTTTTTGTTCATGTGCATTCGGTGTGCTGTCCGAATGTACGCGTACCAGAATTAGTGCACTCCCTTGTGTAAGCCCATGTTTACGCCCAGTTTAGTCCACTTTGAAACTACGCCCCTGTGTACTTCCGAATGGCGCCCATAATATGCCCATATTTCACGAGTGAATGCGGTGCACATTTCTGTACGGTATTGGTGAGAACAAGTACAGAGACCTTGCGTGGCACATGCGCATAGCGTTGCCCACGCATGCGCAGACGGCTAAAAAACGCCATCCGAAAGAGTTCGGGAAAGTAGGCACAGACCAGAATAAGGCCCTAAAAGAGGTGACGGACCATCACGTGCTGTAAAAATCGGTGGTCTCCCTGTATTAATGTATATGTGTTAAAGCAGAGACAGAACTCTAGAAGGCAATGGAGTCATCAGCCGCCGGGCTCCTGCTCCCAAGGGGGCACCTCTTCTCCAATGTGAGTTTGAATCAGTTAATTGAAAGCTGTGGATATCGTTTCTGTGGCTGTCTCCTCCTCCTAGCAGGACCATACATGTCACACACTCTTTATTCTAAACATAATATCCATAACACACATACACGCATACATATATTTATATAAGATGGTGTGTGTGTGTGTGTGTTGGCGGGGGGCACCAATATTTATCTTGCCTCTGGCATGTTGCTGTAACATGACATACTAAGTTATGCCTACTTCCCCAAGTGGCAAATGTTACCAAAGAAATTCCAAAAGATCTTTATCTTAGTCACTATGCGGTTACTACTGTTGCTGTTTGCAATTAAGGGCTCTGCAAAGACTGATCACTTGCACAGAATCAAAATAGAAGAGGCATTATACAAAAGTTGCAAATTGTAATTATATATAATGTACATTTAAACTATATTTAAGCTGACACAATATAATAAAATACAGTAAGCATGCAGTGTTGTGACAGCCTGCCTTCACAAAACACACATTTCAGAGAAACTGTAGCTGATGTACAGAACACGGATTGTAAGAAAAATAAATAAAACCATGCAGTTCTAGGGAAAGTACATAATAGACATTTTAATAAATACGTTTCAGATCTAAATTACTTTAAAACATACAAAATGATGAGAAAAGGACTTTCCAGCCCTGCTTCCCACGTATTGTATAACAAGCATTATGTGATGCTTGACATTCTCATCTTTTAAATGTAACATTTTCTTCTCTACAAGGGATCCATTCAATACTGAAGCTAAAGCAATAGAACCTGTTGAGAGAGACAGAGAGAACAATAGCCTGGTCCATGTAGAGCTGTACAAATTAGGAACACTTTGCTGATGGAGAGTTATGTAAGCTACTTGTAGTTCTGCCAGGTGAACCTCTCCAATGGCAACAACTGAATGACCTAGAAAAACAGGTAAATTTACATAATTTCCTGCTTTCAAAATGTTCCAGGATCTGTCTTGTCATACATTAAGACATTGCCTGAATAGGCACAGCAGAATCTGATATGTCCTTTTAATCTCCATACCACTGTTAAAAAGCTTTATTGTATTCATTTGTTATACATCATCTGTTATACAGTGACTAAACAATGTTATATCAAAGGGAACCTTTATTCCTGTAATGTTTGGTCCAACTAACCTTCAACATGTACTCAATAAACAGGCTCTGCCTTCTTGCAACATTAAATTACTGAACCTAAAGGGGTAATTCAGTTCTGATCGCTGCTGAGCGAATGTGCAGCAGCCAGCAGACAGGTAGATGCCGCCCTGCAATATTGAAATCCCGCTTTGCATATTAATGTGTACACTATGTAAACAGACATGTACGGCTAGCATAGAAATCGCAGCGAAAATGACCAAAATCCTTTGTTAAAGGCTCACCATCGAATGATATTTCCAGTGGCCACCACCCATCAGAAGCTAGCAATAGTAAGTGTAAGTGACTTATTGGCGGCTGCGATGAAAACAGGCATATCCGGCCTGGAGCGGAAATCACACACACTCCCATAAAATGTGTGGGAATGCCTAGCATTTTTTCTGCCACGCCTGCGTTTTTCTTATTACTCCCTGTAAATGGCCGGTTACCACCCTCAGATGCCTACTTCCCATCAATCACCTTGCGAATGGCTAGAGAAGGAGAAAAGTAGCAGGATTTCTTCACTAGTAGGCTTCCCGCATGCGTACTATGGGCCGTACGTAGGCACAGTGTATTGATAATTGATCGCTGTGCGAATTGAGCCCATAGCTTGGTTAAATGATAGGACAAAAAGACATAACACACTGACACACACACACCATCTGGGGGTTATTCAGACTTGATTACTTATGGACGATTTTGCAGAGCCCTGCCATCACATAGACATAAATGACTTTTAAAATTCTCCAGCTTTTGACATACCTGCAATAAAATTATCATTACAGCATTTTCTAAGATATGGTCAGAGGTTCAGGCTGCCCTTTGTAAAACCTCTCATCATTACAAAGAATCAGCCTATAGGAAGAGATGGCCAGTTCCCAGTTTAACAATTGGAAATCAGGCTTAATTAGCCACACGCAACCTTCGTCTTTGGGTACTATCTATAAAATGTGTTCCTCGATTCATTGGTCCATTTCTCATTGAAGGAATTAGTTCTTAACACTTTCTCCATCATTGAAAATTCCTAACTCCTTTCGTTTTTCTTTCCTCAAACTATTAAGACTCAACCAATTTCAAACCAGACTGCCCAGACTGAAAGTTATCACCGAGGAGTTGAGTTTGAAATGAAGCAAAGTCTTAACTCTCATCATCATGGCTCTCGCCTTCAGTATCTGGTCAAATGGATAGTGTATGGACCTTATGAGAATTCTTGGGTTGATGCCAAGGACATGCAGCACCCACTTTGATTCATCAGTTTCTCCTTAAACATTCTAGGAAGTCTAGGAAGTTGCAAAATAAGAGGGAAAGGGGGATGGGGAGAGGCCTAGGGCACTGGGCTATAGTGACAGAAAATGAGAAGGCATACTCCAATCAATACAATGAGGTAAATATTTTACGTTATATGATTGTGGAGGTGCTCCCAGGGAGTGGGGTACGTGTAAACAAAAAGATTAGATATCCAAGAGAGGACATCAAAAAAGTCTCCCGGGTGGGGCACAGCCTTCTTTTAAGAATCAATAACTGTTAATACAAATTTTATTAGTTAAAACATGACCCTAGAATAGGGTGTGACAAAGACAGAAGACAAGGACAGACAGATAACAATAATGAAGAATTATTTGAGAAAGTAGTGAAATATTATTTCGTAATGCAAATGTCTATGGATTATACCATGGAAGAAATCTTCCAGATATCACTGGCTGTATAATAGTATACAAGTATCAAATCCTAATAGACAATGGGCACCTCAAATCGCAATATATGTTTAGGATTAAATATCAAAAATACATTGTATTTTAGGAGATAGTTTGAAACAAATAATGTTGTTACAATGTTTCCTGTGGGTGACAGTGTGGTCTTAGCTTCAAGTATCTGAGTATCGAGATGGTAGCAGTAAAGTTAAGATATAGGGGTACCTGAGTTGTAATTTGCTAAAGAAGTCGCTGCTGCCTGTGCATGTGACATTAGTCAGTGAATGCGCAGTTGAGCGGACTCCAAAAGCGTCACAGGTAACGAAATATAGATAAGGGGGTTTCTGCTGTTTCTAGGGGTGACCTGTCTGGCTCTGTTATATGAACTACAGCGCAGAGTCAGATCCCGGGTCCCCAAGAAATGAGAGAACCCTGAGTAAGTGTAGGATATAGATTACTCCCTCACTCTATCCCTGGTGTATGCTGCTATCCTCTGTGTACAGAAATAACTGTAGTGAACAGAGGTTGAGCGATGCCACCCTGGCGGTGAGGTGTGGAAAGAAGTTAGGTTTGCACTTGGATAGGAAAAGGTACGGTTACCTATGGTTTCCTATAGTAGGTTGCCCGGGGTACTGTGCAAGAAAAGATAGAAGGAGAGTTTTTTAGGAGAAGATAGAGGTGGAACCCAGGCTTCTTCTCAAAGTGCTGTCCAACAATTAATGCAAGTGCCAGAAGGTCACCCAAAATGAGGGGGTCACAGAGCCCTGCCGCCAGTGGGTGAGTACCGGCGGTGGGCCCGGTACTCTCCTCCCTGTGTGCTGTGGTGGATCTCTATGCGGGCAGCTGCAGGGGGCAAATGCAGGATTTTCAGAAGGGGGTTTCCAGAGGGGCGGAGCAAAGCACGGAGATGGACACTTAGGTGACCCAGTATATACCGGGTCAGTTAAAGTATTATAGATAGACCAAATGTATATAAATAATAATAATAATAAAAAAAAAATATATATATACATACATACAGGGGCATCAACAGCAGTGTAGGCCCCTGGGCATAACAATGTATTGGAGTGGGGGCAGCTTTGCTGTCCCGCGGGTGTTAGGGGATATTATATCAACCGCCCAGCATGTAGGGCCTGGATCAGTAATTTCCACTAATTACCCCTTTACTGCACAGATGGTGGGAGATGGGGTGGGAGAAGGGAGCATTGGGCTGAATGAAGGGGCCCTGATACATAACTCCCAGGGTGGTAGAGGATGTTTAATACGCAGAGGAGGGGTGTATAGTGGAGTGGGCTTATTATTCATAGTTTTCTGGTGGGAGGACAGCTTGCTTGACTGCAGATATCGCCAGTTGCCGGAAATAGATATATTATTTTAATGGAATTAAAAACTAGAGAATCCCACCTACCAAATGGTATTGGGGACTATGGGATCAGAGTTCAGGAGGCAGAGCAATCTGCAAATGAGAATTTAAAACTACATACCAGATGTGTGAAGCTGGAGCAGTAGCCAGCTGCTCGAAGGCTGATATCTCTGATTTTGGGAACAGTAGAGACCAGAAGCTAGTGTCACTCAAAGGGGGAGAGTCCCGGCTTTTGGAATATACCCTCAGAAAAACTCTATGTCTGACAGAACCTGAAATATCTGACTGGGAAGAGCAATTAACAGGCTTGGATGGGGACCACTGCTTTGAAGTCAGATATCTCCGGTTCCCAAGGACCGATTTTTAAAATTCTTGTACCCATGGAAAGAGGGGATCCTCAGCTTTCAGCCTAGGGCCCTTAGACTCCTGGGGGGGTTCTGGGTACTCAGAAACCCCCCTGCGTGCGCTACTGAGCTGGGGGTTGGGAGGTAGGATGGTAGTTGTGGTCGTAACAAGTGCCTGGCAGAGTCCCTGTATGCAGCCAAAGAGGTCTGGTATTAGATGATACCGGGCCGCCATCTTGGTTTTGGGAAAAGCCTCTCTCTCTGAGCCAGCCAAGGGTAGCAATACTCTGGGTAGATAAAATGGCTACCTGAGTTTTTGGCTGTCAATGTAAAAGTGTCATTCATGCTGCATGTTGCTGGAGTCTGGCTTTTAGCCTTCTTGCTTAACCTCTGCCTCGCTTGTCTGCCAATCCAAGATGCCATTAGGATTCCTGGCCCACTTCTCTGCTGGATCTTTGGCCTCACTATTTGGACCCATTATTCCAGTCTGACTTACCTGGTTGTTCTCAGCAACACAGAGCCAGGAGTGTTCTGGTCCAATCCCTTTTCCTCAGGGAATATCTTCTTTGCATTTCTTCAACAAATTAACCTTCAGTACTCTGGTTTTTCTTTATTATAATAATAATAATAATTATTATTATTATTATTATTATTATTCAAGTACTTCTTAAAATCATCCTCATCATTCAATCTATAGCTACCTCTTCATCAATTATTTTCATCATCGTTGCTTGGAACTCTCTTTCCAATACAATCGCAAAAACAGACTAATCTTAAAGATGTTTATTTGAGGTTTCTCTACGAACTTTTCTATATCTAAAGACATTATTTGGTCAGTTAGTCTTTTGTACCTATGCAAAGAATATCACTAAACCTGCTTGGTTTAACCCCACAGTCATTGAGAGAGCAATGGTCTCTACATTTAAACCGAATACATCTAATCCTACGAATCAATCATTATATAAGCAACATATGATAATAAAATATACATTTCTAGCAAGTACAACATGCAGTTTTAAAACTAACAAACACATGTGCTGTTAACATCTACAGCAGTCAGCAATATCATTGATATTTGAAAATTTGTAAGCAAACACAAATGTACCATCTCAGTGGTAAGATATGGGGTCAAATAATGTAAGTCTCTGCAAGATGGCCAATTCTCACCTTACAGCTGCTATGTACCTGACACATAGATCTGTGATGTACAGCAGGTGTCCACACCAGTCCCTTTGTTAAATTCATGTTTACTGCTTAGATAATCTAAAAAGCTTTATAGTCTCACAGCTGTGCATAATATATCAACAGTAATGAATTCCTAATCATTATCAAGCCTGTCGGGAGCCAAGTTACTGTGACAAATGTCTGCTCTGTTTACAAGTGCTATATTTTGTTTCCCATTGCAAAAGCATATTAGTTAATATCAGCATTCTTAAGGGGTGTACACACGGATCAAATTTGTGCTATTTTCTAAGCAATCTGACTAGATTGCTTAGAAAGTAAGCACAGATCTCTCCGTGTGTATGCTCCGAGAGATTAAATATCTCTTGCTAACTAAGTCAGTGCATGCAGTCACAATCTAGTAAGATTGCTTAGCAAATGACTGCAAATCTCTCTGTGTGTACAGAATGAGAGATACTGATCACAATCTCTCATTCTGAACCATTACCCTGACTTTTTTTGCTTAAGCAAAATTGCTTAGGAAAATCGCTTAGCAAAATCACTTAGCACAAACCTCTGCATGTGTATGTGCTCCCCATGGGAGATCTTGACACCAGCAAAATTGCTTAGCAAAATAGCTTAGCAAAATTGCTCAGCACAGATCTCTACGTGTGTATGCCCCTTAAGTTTTACTTTTGTTTATTTGACATTGGCTACAGGATGAACAGGACAACAACAACAACAACAACAAATTAATTGGTAACAGTATTTCAGTTTGTTGCATCATTTTCTGGAAAAAAAAAAAATCGGCCAACTAGATATGTAATGCATCTTATATATTATGTCAGTGGTCACCAATCTGTCTTGAATTATGGCTCTATAGAGTATCAGCAATATTTCACGGCACCCCTATGATAACAGATTTTTATTGATAAATTTCGTAAAAATAAAAAAAAAAAAATAAAAGTAAATTGTGCCTGTTATCCTTAGATTCAGCTACGTTCAGCTATAAAGGATGACTGGCGGTAAGAATACCACTAGACGACTGTGAAAAGTGGTTAATTTGTCATGTAAAACAAGCTGAAGGACGTAATCGGCCGACGATGTGGAAGCGTATATCAGTGCTCGCTGCACACCCGAACACATTAGGAGATTTTGAGCTCAAAGTAACTAAAAATGGGAAAAGTGAGCTACTTTGAGCTCAAAATCACCTAGTGTGTATGGGCCTTAACCCTCCGCCGTGCAGCCCAACCCTAACCGTCCCTAATGCCTCAACCTAACCGAAGAAGCTTGCCACCTAAACCTAACCTCTAGCCCCATTGCCTAATCCCCCTTTTTTAAGTGTCTGAGGGACCCCTGCAAGAGTTCCCTGACACTCCAGAGTGCCAAGGCACACAGTTTGGGTACCATTTTATCATATATTTATCAGTATTTCTTTATACCAGTGGTCAAGGAACTCGGTCCTCATTACCCCACACAGTGCATGTTTTGCTGATAACACAGCAGGTGCACAGGTGTACTAATTACTCACAGACACATTCTATAAGCATTGGCGAATCTAGAATTATGGTAATAGGTGGTCCCAAAACCAAACTTACATGCAGGGGGGACCTTTGCGCGGCAAAGCCGCGCAGCAAAAAGGGGGCGCGGCCTCATGGGATGGAGGCGTGGCATCACAAAATGGGGCATGGTATTACACTTTAGACCAGTGGTCTCCAACATGGAGTTGAGAATAGAAATTGTGGCGAGCGCAGCGAGGCCCATGAGGGGATGCGGACACCTGTGAAGCCCGCGAGGGGACGCGTATACCTGTGAAGGTATCTGTGTCCCCTCGCGGGGCTCGCTGCGCTCGCCACGCTTCGGTCTCACTTTCTTTTCTCAACTCCACGCCGACGTGGATAGTGGGGGTATGAAAAGGTCGTAGGACGCGTACTGCCGCCCCTCGCGGGCTCGCTGCGCTCGCCACGCTTCGGGTTTGCGTTGATAGTGGGGGTGGTACAGCCTGAAAAATGACATTTGGGGGCCATTGAACATGTTTGATACTAATTTCAATGCATTTGGATGCATTTCTGTTAAAAATCGCATGCGATCGCATGCAATTTTTTGCTATGCGATGGCCATCGTGGGAGCCGTGATTCTACACAAGTACCGTAGCAGGTATGACCCCATGGTGCTGGCAATGCCTCCACAGTGCCAGAAACAGGTATGCCCTACAGTGCCAGGTATGCCCTCACAGTGCCAGCAACTGGTATGCCCCCACAGTGCCAGCAACTGGTATGCCCCCAAAGTGCCAGCAATTCCCCTGCAATGCCCCCACAGTGCCAGCAATACCCCCACAGTGCCTGCAGTGCCCCCACAGTGCCGGTTTCCCAGCAGCAGCACACTCACCATTGTTGCTGCTGCAGCTGCTGCTGGGGAGAGGACAGTCCAGCATCCCCCTGCAGTTCCGCTGGCTGTGGTGCTGTGTCACCATCGCCGTCCCAACCGCCGCAGCTTCACTTCTCAGGGAAGGAGAGCACAGCACTCCGTGGTCTCTCCTTCCCTTCACTTCCTTGGGACTGGGCAGAGAGAGTTAGATTTGAGGGAGTTATGTTATTTCTGTGCTGGGTAAATACTCTCAGTTGCTGTAAGCGACGCTGGCATTTTTAGCAAATATTTCGAGGCAACATGTGCACTCACAGGGTTGCAACATGCTGGTGGACAGGATGCTGACAGTCAGAATACTGACTTATTGCCACAAGACCAGCTCCAGAATCCCAACATTGATGAGGATGCTGACCCCAGAGTCACGACTGCTTGGCTCCCGAATGTAAGTATGCAGTGGGGGTGGGGAGGGTTTAGGTTAAGGCACTAGCAGGGGTTAGGCTGTGTAGATGGGGTCAGGCTGCTGGGAGAGAGGGTGAGAATTAGGTACTTTGAAGAGGAAGTTAGAGTTAAGCTTTGGGGCTGGAGGGTTAGGTTTAGGCTGTGAATAGAATAGAAAGAATAGGAATTAGCAGGAAGGGGTGCGTGGAGGAAGGTTACGCTGAGTACACACTAACTGAAATGGGTACCTAGCGATATTGGCGGCAGCAGAGACTTGGTGGGGTGCCAGCATCAGCAAATGCATACACTCATGCCAATGTCATCAGGGAGGGAGCAACAATGGGGTGGAGTGACAGTGGACCTCTGTTGTCTGAACTGGTCAGATGAGGGAGAGAGTTATTAACAATACAAACTAGACGTGATTAAAAGCTATCACTCAGAAGGATCCTTACAATCTCATCTAGTGTGTATAGGGTTATAGGGGGGGGTCAGGGAGAACATAAGTATACAGGATGCTGGCTTTGTGTTCTAATTTGTAGCATAGACATTAAGAAGAATTAGATCTAAAATACCAACAAGCGACCCTAGGGTCTTTCAAGATCTTTATAACTTGGAATGTCTAATGGGAAGGAAGAAAAAGAAAGAAATGGTTAAGATAGGGGATGGGGGGGTGAGGAGATGAAAGTTAATGTGTCCCCCACTTCTTTAATTGCCTAGCCACAAGCCCTGCTTCAGTGTTTCTGTAACCTAGGGTATATAATGTTTGTAATCACAGAATAAAGACTCCTGCATGACACAGCTCAGTAGAGCTTTTCCTAATTAACGTATTTAGGTTCAACATAGTGCCAAAAAGCATGAGAGGTTTCTTCAAAAATAATTATATGCCATGATTATTGGTCCGCTCCCCTGGGAACTGTATTTGGACTGGCACATCATGCGCACAGCTGCTGTTATAGCAACAATCTTTTGTGATTCCAAGTATCATTAAACACACTTATCTCAGTGAATGATTTCCAAAGCTATCCATGGCTGGACTTCTTTCCTTACGCCTAGAACGCATAGATCTAGAAGACAGGAAAATAATATAATACAGCACTGTTTATGGACAATATGTTTAGATTTGTAAATCTAAAAGAACACTATTAGCATTGTTCATAGACAGTCATTTAATGAATTAAATAAATAAATAAATAAGAAATTGCTTTGTATGGAAGATGTAACCTAGTGCTCAAGGGTGTAACTACCATAAGTGCAGGGGGTGCAGCTGCTATGGGGCCCAGAGCTGAAAGGGGCCCACTTTGCCTGTCAAAGTTTCATGTGCGGTATACATTTTTTCACCGTTAGGTGATAAATAGGGGCCCTTACAAACTTTTGCTATGGGGCCCACCTGTATCTAGTTACGCCACTGCTAGTACTTCATTTTAAACAAAACAGTAAAGCACAAAATACAGAAAACTAGGTTGCCATAAATTACGTTTGCTATAAATAACATAATAAATAATAGCACATTTTCGCAACGCATATGAAGGCATAGTTTATTTCCTCCATGTGTTAATTAAACGTAGGATGTTATGTATTTATTTTTTACAAGTTTTACTTTCATGTACTCTGAAAACTTATCTCATTTAGTTTGTGAATTAATTCACACTATCCAAAGAAACCTCAGTTGGATTGTCACATATTTACTCAGCACATTTGCCAAATATCTCTTGATATTCCCAAACAACTGGCTTTGAATTTAAATATCCATTTAGCACTAAAGATTATATACAATCATTTGCATATAAATATGTGTTTGCATTAAATATTTTCAATGTACAGTTGTGCAGGAAATATTTGCGTTATAGAAATAAGTTAATATTAAAATAATATTTTAACTGTGAAATGATTAATTGAAATGAAATCATCTATATATTGTTCTTATGCTTTATGTGTTTTATGTTTCAGCGTGTAATTTTTTTACAGCACTGTATAATAATTGGAAATAGATGCTGACATAAGTCCATACCCTCCAACATTACCTATTCCATTAGGAACAGAATGCTCTGTTCTTAATGTATGATTGCCATCAGCTGTGTTGACACACCTTTCTTATAAATAAACTCATTCAACACAAGTGATTGCAATCATAAATTAAAAAGGAAGTCCAGGAACAGAGCATATTGGCGCAGATGTATTAAGCCTGGTAAAGTGATAAAGTGGTGATAAAGAGGTGATAAAGTGGAAGGTGATAATGCACCAGTCAATCAGCTTTAAAAAAAAAAAAAAAAAACAGTTAGGAGTTGATAGGCTGGTGTGTTATCACCTTTCACTGCTATTTTGACACTTTATCACTTTACTAGGCTAATTGCTATCTTTCCCATTGGGCCTAATGGGCAGTTGCCCAGGGGCCCACCCCAATGGTAAAGATGGCACTGTCCAAGGGAGCTGTAGCAGGGTCCGGGCAGCGGTGGCTGGAAGCTTGTAGCGCTACGCTATTTGCCGTGCGGCAGACGGGAAGCTGATTTTGAAAAGACTGCCCAAACGCTGATTGGCTGAATTACCGGGGGCCGGGTACACGGCGGGAGCTGATTGGCCAGAGGATCCCTCTTAAGGGATCTGACTCAGCTCAGCCCCGCCGGTGATATTGGACCTAGTAGAGATTCTAGCTCCCTGCTGTCCTGTCCAGTCCAGTGCCCTGCTGGCCTGCCTGGCTCTGTCATACCTGCCTTGGTGGAGTATTGTTCCCTGCAGAGTGCCTGCAGCATTCTGTTGTCCCGGTCTGCTGTGTCCCTGTACTGTGGAGTTACCATCCAACCGTGGTTCAGCCGTCGTCCAGCTGCCATCTTGCTGCGGTCATTGTCCCGCCATGGTCCAGCTGCCATCTTGCTGCGGTCATTGTCCAGCCGTTGTCCAGCTGCCATCTTGCTGCAGTCTTTGTCCAGCTGTGGTTCAGCTGTTTGACAGCTGCCATCTTGCTGCGGTCACCGTCCAGCCGTGGTTCAGCCGTTCGCCAGCTGCCATCTTGCTGCGGTCATTGTCCAGCCGTGGTTCAGCCATTGTCCAGCTGCCATCTTGCTGCAGGCTTTGTCCAGTCATGGTCCTGTCACCGCCCAGATGTGGTGCAGCCGTTGTCCAGCTGCCATCTTGCTGTGGTCAGTGTCCTGTCTTGGTCCGGTTTCGGTCCTGTCTTGGTCCGGTCACATAAGTGCTCCAGTGGAGCCTAGTTCCTTATTTTTCATTTCTGCAGGCAAGCGGCCCTTTATCCTAAGTTATTACTATCGCCCTGGTCCAGCTCTCCGTGATTCGGAGAGGCCCACGGCTGTGGGTTCATGCCTGTTTTGTGGAACCGTTACTTCAAGTGTACTATTTTGTGTTGGCGTTGGCTATTTTTGTTTGGTGGCGCCCCAGTATTGCTTTGTCTGGTACCTGTGACTCAATCACACTCCCTGTCCTTGGCCTGGTGCCGTTAGCCAGGTTGTCCTGTCCAGTTAGCACCTGTAGTTAGATCTCCTCTTGGTCCTGTCTCAGGCGGTCGCCGTAAACTTGTCTTACCGTAAAACCTGGTTGCATCAGGCTTAACTCGCTCCTTCGAACGAGGCGACTACAGGAGAAGCCTAGCAATCCGCAGTCTACGGTCACCTGCCCGAGAAGGCCAATAGAGTCAGTGTAGGGTGCACCAAGGCTGTCCTAAACAGCGGTCACGGCTGAGGGCTCAGCCCACCACCATCATGTGCCTGTCCCGGTACTCCAACGGTGGGTTCACAACCAGATCTGTAGCACCTAATGATAGTTTTCTCAGGAATTATGGAGTCAAATAAGTTTTCACTGAAACTACTGACAGTAGATCAGATTGGGAATTTATTATGACAGAATTAAGAAATGAAACATGAAAGACAGAGGGGGTACATGTGAAAATAAATAGGGTTAATACAGTACATGATCTTGTATGGTCTAGTTAACCAGGAGGTAAGGCTCAGAGATGTTTTAATAGGACGGAAGAAACAGAAGAAAATTATGAGCTTCATGAAATATCTTGGGCACAAAGATAACAAGTGAACAAATCTATGACATCTTTATTAAACTGGGCAGTAAATAAGTGCTAGTAATCAACTTAAGGGTCAAAGAGACTGATTCAGAGTTGATCATAGAGGTGCAAATTCGCAATCCGTTTCGATTAGAAAGTGACAGAAATTGGGAAAATATCTAAGCGTAATCCACTCACAGTTTGACGAACAGGAAGTTGGCGTTTTGGGTTTGGTATCCAGATGTTTTCTGGGAGCATCAGACAATATGCAGGTGTGCCCATGAGTTTTAAGGGAGGGTGTGTGCAGTCAGGAGCTCAATCACTCTTCCACTCACCCTTCCACTCACATTTGTACAGATTCGGAAAATCATCAAATGGTGAGTGAAATGTGTATGGATGTGCTGGGCTCAAGATAAAATGATGGGAATCAGTGACTGTAGCTAGACAGAGGACCCACCACTCTCTCAATGTAGACTGTTGGTAGTACTTCAATATTGTTGCTCAAACACAACCACGGATGTCTATTGGAATAAAGGACTATGCACCTAATTTAGTATAGATAGCTAGTTAGAGAAAAAGCACCTGCCTGCAATTAAAAAGTTGCCGCCCAAACAGAAAGATTCATTCACAAAAACCAAACCATTACAGTTCTTTCTGTCTGCGCCAGACAAGGGCTTCCCCTAATTTACTGTAAGTGGTCATCACTGACGCCAGAGACCCACCCAAAAAAACGCCTGGGCACACCTGTGTATTCACAAACACACCAATAAAACACCATGTTTCCGGCCATAAACGTTGGCTTCCAGTCAATCAAATTGGAACTTCTATGCAACTGCAATGCATATGGATATTTATTTGCTAATTGTGGCCAAGCTTGTTGCAAATGCTGTGTATGCGCAGTTTGATAATTGAATGGGTTGTGAATTCTCTGATTAGCTACCCATGCCCTTTAGTGCACTATTGCTGAAGACTGCTGCAGGGGAATATACTATTCAGGGCGGCCATAAAGAGATTGTGGATAATCATCAGGAACAGATTATCCATAGAGTCCATAGAGTCCACCGGGATGATTCCCGGTGGGCCAACGTGCCTTGAAGGCCTCTTTTGTTCACTGACATTGGACCTCACATGGCAGACAACTCACTGCACTCATTACACTGCAATGCCCAAATTCATTCTGTAATCCCATCTCGGCGATGCAGAAACTCTGTCATCCCATCCACCGGGATATCATCCACTGGAGGAGTCACCCAAAACCACCCAGGTGTTGGTGTTTGCTAGCTTCACTAGATATTGCCTGAAAATAAATTAGTACAAATTCTCTGAACCATGCTGCAAAATGATTGATGTTTAATTAATTAATTAATAAAGAAATAAATAATAACAATACTATTAATAAAATCACCTATACAGACTAGCATTTAATAGCCAAATATAACCTATTGCTCTGGCACAATGCAGTGAACTCAGCCTTTTATGTGCTACTGTTTCTTCACACATCATTCACACATAAAGTAAAAATACGCTGCTAGCAGCTCACACCTCACGTCACAGATCTGTTAATGTTCTCATACAGTATCTGTTATATTGTACTGAGAGCTCAGGTCCAGTGTGCCACAGATCACTATAATGAAAGTGCCAGCTTTTAGCAGGAGGCCCATTAGAGCAGTCCTATGTTATTATCACCATTGTGTGATAATATTGTTCTTGTTATATTTTGGATATTGTGCAATATGAACTTGAACAATATAAAAAAAAAAAAACACATTAATAAACGTGCTGCAGCTGGCAATATTTTGGTGGTCCAGTCCATGCCAGGGTTCCCGCAGTCTTAGAGAAGTTTCTCCTGCCAGTATGAGAACAGACAACCTGGGAGATTTCACATCCTAACAGCGCTGTCTATCTCTCTCTTACCCAACACTCTTGTACAAAATAGTTAAAATAATAAGAAACATTTTCATTGTCTAATTCTTACATACAATTAACACAAACAGATCATTTAGGATAGGTCAACTATTATAATTGGGCAGATAAATCCCATACACTAGTTGCAAAAGAATGTAGCTGGACAATTACATAAGATCTCTAGAGTTTCACTAGTGAGGTCTTCTGCCTACAGTGTAACAGCCATCTGTTGTTCCCTTAGAGCAGTGGTTCCCAACCTGGGGAACTAGTACTGGAAACTAGGAAGTTTGATGAATTGGGATGACATATAGTGGTACATCAGGGAGCAGCTGGAACAGAGGGTTGGCGGAGACCAGGAACAGTGGCGCAGAGTCTAACCCACCAGTGGTCTTCGCCAGGGAGCCCTGTATGGAGTTTTGGACTAAGTTGCACCCAATGAGCAGGTTGCACCCCCTGCCCTGGTCCTCTGAACTCAGCTGACTGGTGACTGGACAATAG
This sequence comes from Crinia signifera, assembly GCF_055691185.1. Taxonomy (NCBI): domain Eukaryota; kingdom Metazoa; phylum Chordata; class Amphibia; order Anura; family Myobatrachidae; genus Crinia; species Crinia signifera. The sequence continues at coordinate 126,426,373 of NC_139220.1, read as the reverse complement.
TGGGGAACAAGTACTGGAGGTCTTGAGGTCTTGAGAGAAAAAGAACTGTAGAGATATATACTGCAACTAATGTTCGGTAGATGTTGGTTAGGGAACCAATAAGTGGACTTCGGCCTGGGAGCCGAGGAAATTGGTGCTTGTTGGCCTTGGAGACGGAGGCATTTGAAGTTGCCAGACTGGGACCCGAGGATGACAGGAGTCATCAGCCTGGGAGCCAGCAGGTAAGTATTTGTCAACCTGGGAGCCGGTGATGGCAGTACTTGGCCTGGGAGCCAGGGATGGTAGTAGTTGTTGGGCTGGGAGCTAGTGGGTGAGTTGTCTTCAGCCTTGGAGCTGGGGATGTCAGTGTCGGTCTGGAAACTGATGGTTTTTACTATGGAGTTTTTGCTATGGAACAGACACAATGGTGGGTAGTTGGCCTGGGAGCCAATACTGACCTCTGCTGGCAATAACTTGATACAGCACAGATACAGTACTTTAGGTGGAATAAGCTTGAAAGTGATCTGGCAGCTGGAAAGTTAACCAGCATGTAGGTTTGCAGCAGTAGCAGGTCACAGGTGAAGGTAATACTGGAGCAAGGGATTGCCTGTAGCCTAAAATGCTGACACTAGAGTTTAGCACACAGGGAACAGACTAGTTGCTCAAGGCAACTTGGGATGCTCGAAGCCTGACTTATATCCCCCATGCCTGTGTGTGATTGGCTGCAAACTGCAGCATCACGTAACCCAGGAAGTACCTATGCAAACCTTAATCATGTGACCAGGGGCGCCGATTAAAGTTTTTTCCGGTGGGTGCTCCCACAGACCCCCTCCCCACATACTAATACCCCCCCCCCCCTAAATCCACCACCAGGCTCCCCCCCTGGGACTCACCCGCTGCTCGCTGTCGGGGATCCTGGCAGTGCCGCAGCGGGGTCCCAGCAGTGGATATGCCGTCAGCAGCACGATCCCTGCGGAAGATGGGAACTAGCAGTGGTATTAATACTACTACTACTAGTTCCCATCCGCCGCAGGGACCCCCGCTGCTGATGGCATATCCGCTGCTGGGACCCCGCTGCCGTGGCCCATGGGTGCTCCTCACTTTCTGTGGGTGCTCGGGCCCCGGAGCACCCACGGTTTCGGTACCTATGCATGTGACCAAGCGCACAGGTCAGAGGATCAATGTTTGCAGATAGACCATTGGAGCAAAGTTTTCAGCTGACTTTAGGTGTCATGCACGGAACACCGACTATTCCCCGGGTGACTACAGAGAACATCCTGCCATGGACTGTGGCCGGAGAATGCACTGACCATGGACCTGCTCCGCAGAATGCACCAGCAAGATGGTAAAAGATGCGGCCACAGACGCGTACTCACACTGTGATTCCTAACAAGTCAACATGACACAGCATCTAGGCGCTTTTGCAAAGGCTGGTACCCACTGTGGGAATAAGTTGCGGCTCATAACAGTGGGACTGTGAGATGCAACTATTTGAGTAACATGGTATGTTTCTATAAATTATAATTTGACAATACAATGAGGTAAACATGACACAAACAAATTGCATACACATACATGAAACATAAGGAAATGATGGCCCTTACCATATGGGTTTAGAATATAAAAGCACTGGTATGGGGGTCATTTAGGGTAGTGTACGTACTCACAAATTGTCACACGCCGCCGCAGCGGTACACGGCGGGTCCTGTACTCACCCGTCCGTGTCCGCAGTCGGCTGGCGTGTGTCGGCCTCCATGTCAGGTGAGGCGGCAGGCAGAGGTCCGGCAGTGTTGGAGGGCAGCATGGAAGTCTGCGGCGTGGTCTCGCTCTAGGCTATGGGTGCCGTGAGACCAGCGCCGCCATCTTGCTTAAGGGCAAACAGGGGATTGGGCCAGGTCAGAGCTGCACACCTGTTTCACTGTGATAGCCAATGGCAGCCGCCTTCTATGCATATAGAGGATCTGCCCAGGTAACTCAGTGTCAGTGCAAAGAGTCTTCTGTGCCGTGCACTTCCTGGAAGGCTCCTGACTCATTGTGTCCTTGTTATCCCAGCTGTGTCCGTCAGCTCGCTTTGGCTTCAGATCCAGTGCTCCTTTCCAGTCACGCTGGTCGCCAGCTTCTCTCTGGTACCCTTGGGTGCTTCCTCCTGGATTTCCCAAAGACCTCCTCTTCAGCTACCTCCAGCCGCAGTCACCTCCCATCTTCTTCCAGTTCCGGATCCTCTATTTGCCACCATCCTTTCATCTCTTCATCAGGATTTTCTTCATCATTGTTACCTGGATAAATCCTCATCATTGTCTTCTGGACATTTATCCCCATTGTCTTCTGGACATTTATCGTTTGCCATTTACTTTGATTCCTCTTACAGTTGTTCTCAAAGAAGTATTTGAGTCCTGTATGACATCCTTTATTAAACCTGCTCGTTTTAACCCTACTACTGCCTCCTCCTCAGTCCCTGAGCACCACACGACCTCATCAGAATCTTCGGTCGTGACAGTTTGCACTGACCCGATGGAGTCGGGTGAAAATCAGGGATCTCTGGCAAACGTATTGCAAGGCATTATGGGCCGCCTGGAAAAAGTGGAGTCTTCACAGCGGCAAGTGGCGCAATTTTTACAATCACTGACTTCCTCACAAACCGCCCCTCCAGCGGCTACAGCAACATCTTCAGTATCCTCGGGAGGAGTTTCCGCCACGCCACCAGTCGGGTCCATTATTCCCCCTCAGTTACATTTGCCGACCCCCAGCAAGTACGATGGGTCTCCTAAATGATGTTGCGGGTTTTTGAATCAGTGCGATGTGCACTTCACTCTCCAAGCCTCCAACTTTCCAACTGACAAGGCGCGTGTAGCCTACATTGTCTCCCTCCTCTCGGGATCTGCCCTAGAGTGGGTTTCGCCTCTGTGGGAGAGAGCAGATCTGCTACTAAACAACTACGATGATTTCATTGCCTCCTTCCGACGAATCTTTGACGAACCAGGTCGAGTGTCATCAGCCCCTGCAGAGATTCTGAGAATTAGACAAGGTAGCAGATAGCTGGGCCAATATGTGGTGCAGTTCCAGACACTAGCATCGGAGTTGAAGTGGAATGAAGAGGCTCTCGTTGCCGCGTTCTGGAATGGTCTTTCCAGCCGTCTCAAGGACGAACTAGCTACCCGTGACACCCCTTCCACTCTGACAGCGCTAATCTCCTTGTGCAATAAAGTTGATCTGCGGCTTCACGAGCGACAACTGGAAAGGACTCGTTCTGAACGTTTTCGACCTTGTTCTTCTTCTGTGGTTACTTCTCCTGTAAAGATTGGATCATCTACTCCTTCTGCCACAGAAGAACCAATGCAAATAAATCGGTCCCGTCTCTCTCCCGAAGAAAAGAACCGACGTCGCAGAGATAATCTCTGTATGTACTGCGCTTCATCTTCTCATCTTCTGATCTCTTGTCCTCTTCGCCCGGGAAACGACCGCTCCTAATCTCCACGAGGGAGGCTAGATTAGGAGTGTTATCGCCTGCTCCCTCCACCATAGACTCTACCATCTCAGTCACCCTGAGTACTCCTCGGGGACAAACGTCCATGCAAGCTCTACTGGACTCAGGTGCGGCTGGGAACTTCATCTCGGCCGACATGGCCGCACAACTCTCCATACCTCTCCAACCACTGGAACAACCTCTGGTCCTGACAGCCGTCAATGGCAGCCACATCTCCAGTGGTCATGTCACCTCACAGACGGTACCGATCCATCTTCAAGTTGGAGCCCTGCACCAAGAGAAGTTAGAGTTTTTGGTCCTCCCTCAGTCCTCTCACCCTGTAGTCCTAGGGATGCCGTGGCTTACCAAGCATAACCCCCATGTCGACTGGCTAACTATGGAGATTAAGGCCTGGAGTAAGGACTGCTTTTCTTCTTGCTTATCTCCTGTTATTCCTATTCTTCTGAGCAAACCTCAAGCATTTTCTCCCCAGCTTCCTGCCTCCACCATACCCGCACCATACTCGTCTTTTTCAGATGTCTTTAGTAAAGGAGGTGCCGATACATTGCCGCCCCACCGGCCAAGGGATTGTCCCATTGATCTCATTCCAGGCAAGACACCACCACGGGGAAGAACGTACCCTTTATCGTTGCCTGAGACAGAGGCCATGTCGGCATACATCCAGGAGAATCTGGAGAAGGGATTTATCCGGTCGTCCACCTCTCCGGCAGGAGCGGGCTTCTTCTTCGTCAAGAAGAAAGATGGCAGCCTGAGACCGTGTATCGATTATCGGGGGTTGAATGACATCACCGTTTAAAATCGATATCCGCTGCCCCTCATCACTGAATTGTTCGACCGAGTTAAGGGGGCCACGGTCTTCACCAAACTAGACTTGAGGGGAGCATACAACCTGATCCGTATCCGCCAGGGGGACGAATGGAAAACGGCCTTCAATACCCAAGATGGACATTATGAATACCTCGTTATGCCGTTTGGTCTGTGTAATGCTCCAGCTGTTTTCCAGCAATTCGTGAATGACATCTTTCGGGACTTGTTATATATTTCCATTGTTGTCTATTTAGATGACATCCTCATCTTCTCGTCCAATCTCAGCACTCACCGGCACACCGTTCGGGAGGTGTTAAGCCGTCTTAGCCAGAACCAGCTTTTCTGTAAGCTCGAAAAGTGTGTCTTCGAAGTCTCTTCAATTCCCTTCCTGGGTCATATTCTTTCAAGTACTGGGCTGGAGATGGATCCTGAAAAAGTCCGCGCTATTCAAGATTGGACACCCCCAACCACTCTCAAAGGATTGCAAAGATTCCTCGGCTTTTCCAACTACTACCGCCGCTTCATCCGCAATTTCTCCACCATAGCAGCACCTCTGACGGCTCTTACCCAAAAAGGGGCCAATCCTGCCCAATGGCCGTCCGCAGCTACCAAGGCTTTCCAACTACTGAAACAGGCGTTTATCACCGCTCCAATTCTTCTTCAACCTGATGTGAATCGACCCTTCATCCTGGAGGTTGACGCCTCTTCTGACGGAGTAGGAGCAGTTCTTTCGCAAAAAGGAGAGGATGCAGAGCTTCACCCTTGCGCATACTTTTCCAAGAAATTTCTCCCGGCAGAAAAGAACTACCCTATTGGAGAACAGGAGCTGCTCGCTGTTAAGTTAGCCTTCGAGGAGTGGTGGTATCTGTTAGAGGGGGCTCGTCACCAGATCACAGTTTTTTCCGACCACAAAAATCTTTCTTTCCTAAGACAAGCACAATGTCTCACTTAACGCCAGGCTCGCTGGGCTATGTTCTTCGAACGCTTCAATTTCCAAATCAAGTATCGTCCAGGTGTTTTAAACAATAAAGCTGATGCCTTGTCTCGGTCCTTCAATCCCAGCTCGGATTCTGAACCACTTAAACAGTCCATCCTGAACCCTGTCATCTTTGCTCATGTCTCTCCTCACCCTACACCACCTGCAGGCAAGTCCTTTGTGCCGCCCAATTTACGCAAGAAGCTGTTGACGTGGGGCCACGCCTCCCGCTTTGTTGGACATTCCGGGGTACAAAAAACCTTACAATTCCTCCTACGATCATATTGGTGGCCAACCATTCGACAGGATTTAAAACACTTTGTATCTTCATGTGTCAAGTGCGCCCAACACAAGACGTCTCGGACTCCCCCAGCTGGGGCTTTGCTACCACTGTCCATCCCAACGGAACCATGGACTCATCTGTCGATGGACTTCATTTCTGAATTACCCTCTTCTAGCGGTTACACTGTTATCTGGGTGATAGTCGACCGATTTTCCAAGATGGCCCACTTCGTGCCCCTAAAATCATTACCTTCGGCTCCAGTACTAGCCCAACTCTTCATATCCACCATCTTCAGGCTTCATGGGTTGCCCAAAGAGATCATATCCGATAGGGGTGTGCAGTTCGTCGCCAAGTTCTGGAGAGCTCTGTGTACTGCCGTTCAGGTGAAATTAAAATTCTCCACCGCCTTCCATCCTCAGACTAACGGGCAAACCGAACGTGTCAACCAAGACCTAGAGACATTTATTCGACTTTTTGTGTCCTCCTCTCAAGATGAATGGAAGGATCTATTGCCCTGGGCGGAGTATGCACACAACAACTCTTACCACTCCTCTTCAGGTACTACACCCTTCTTCACAGTCTACGGCAAACATCCACGGTCCCCTGATTTCTCAAGTTTGCCTTCTCCGGAGGTTCCGGCAGCTTCCATGTCTCTTCATCGTTTCAAAAAGATATGGGCTGAAGTTCACAAAGCTCTTCGTCAAGCTTCTGCCAGATATAAGAAAGCAGCTGATAAGCGAAGAAAGACGGTTCCACCATTTAAAGTAGGGGATCGAGTGTGGCTGTCTACCCGCAATCTTCGTCTTCGTGTACCCTCGATGAAGCTTGCCCCTCGTTTTATTGGTCCATTCCCCATCACCCAAGTCATCAACCCGGTGTCCTACAGATTGCAGCTTCCATCTTCTATGAAGGTATCTAATTCTTTTCATATATCTCTTCTCAAACCATTGAAATTAAGCATCTTCCAAAAGAAAGTACCCCGACCCTCAAAGGTCAATACCGAGAAGGATGCTGAGTTTGAGGTCAGACGAATCATAGACTCACGTTATCGCAACTCTCGACATCAATTTCTGGTGGAGTGGGCTGGTTTCGGACCGGAGGAGAACTCCTGGGTGGATCAAGCTGATTTACATGCCCCAAGTCTCGTTAAGCGCTTCTTTCAGAAGAATCCTCACAAGAAGCGCAAATGTCCTGAGGTTACCCGAAAAGGGGGGGGTACTGTCACGCGCCGCCGCAGCGGTACACGGCGGGTCCTGTACTCACCCGTCCGTGTCCGCAGTCGGCTGGCGTGTGTCGGCCTCCATGTCAGGTGAGGCGGCAGACAGAGGTCCGGCAGTGTTGGAGGGCAGCATGGAAGTCTGCGGCGTGGTCTCGCTCTAGGCTATGGGTGCCGTGAGACCAGCGCCGCCATCTTGCTTAAGGGCAAACAGGGGATTGGACCAGGTCAGAGCTGCACACCTGTTTCACTGTGATAGCCAATGGCAGCCGCCTTCTATGCATATAGAGGATCTGCCCAGGTAACTCAGTGTCAGTGCAAAGAGTCTTCTGTGCCGTGCACTTCCTGGAAGGCTCCTGACTCATTGTGTCCTTGTTATCCCAGCTGTGTCCGTCAGCTCGCTTTGGCTTCAGATCCAGTGCTCCTTTCCAGTCACGCTGGTCGCCAGCTTCTCTCTGGTACCCTTGGGTGCTTCCTCCTGGATTTCCCAAAGACCTCCTCTTCAGCTACCTCCAGCCGCAGTCACCTCCCATCTTCTTCCAGTTCCGGATCCTCTATTTGCCACCATCCTTTCATCTCTTCATCAGGTTTTTCTTCATCATTGTTACCTGGATAAATCCTCATCATTGTCTTCTGGACATTTATCCCCATTGTCTTCTGGACATTTATCGTTTGCCATTTACTTTGATTCCTCTTACAGTTGTTCTCAAAGAAGTATTTGAGTCCTGTATGACATCCTTTATTAAACCTGCTCGTTTTAACCCTACTACTGCCTCCTCCTCTGTCCCTGAGCACCACACGACCTCATCAGAATCTTCGGTCGTGACACAAATGTAGCTGCTTTTTGGGACAGTGTGTGGAAGACACAAGAATTGTTAGCCATTCATTAGTAGCCATTCATTAGTGATTGGCCTTTCTGTGCAGCTACCCATGGTGCACCACAACAGAAATGAGAGTTTCTGGAATTAGAGTTCCAAAATATGTTCCTTTCCCTTTAGGCTTTAGTCCTTCAGTGCCTTAAGCCCCATACATACACAATGGCCAATAAAATGAGCGATATTGCTAATTTTATTGGCCAGTGTGTACGCCGTACACGATGGCCAATGTGTGCTCCCGGAAGTGACACCCTCCCTTGCCTGGGCATGCACAGACCAGTGAGCAGATCATTATCCACACATGGCCGTGTTGCAGAATGCAGCATGTCCCCCCTTCCAGCCACTGCTCTTTGCGCACCAGGCATAGGCAAGTTTGTATGCTGAAGCTACCTGGCGGCAGCAGGGATCACCCAGTGTGTACGGGCCGCTAGAGTTTCCAAATGAGCTGCCTACTGGCTGGGTAACAGGGTGGATTCCAGTGGAGAGATCATTCTATGTTCTTTATCTTTTAATTTATATTGTTCTTTTCTTACTTCCGACATTCACAAATTATAAGAATGAATTAAGATAAATTCCTGTATCTTTATGTTGGCAGAGCACATGATAGTCTAGTATATTCCCAATAGTATGCATTGACAGACAAGGAGAGACAATCAGAACAGTGCTGTAAATGGGGGTATGAGAGAGCTGGTCCGACCACCAGTATTCAAGACCCATGGGTCGGCACAGTAGCTGCCCAATGGCACCAGTGTTGGGTTTCTGGAACTCTGTACAGAGTTGTAAAGATTATAAATACAATACAATATATTTCATGTCTTCTGATATGTGGTGCTACTCACAACATTTTTTATGCTACCATTTGTTTTTTTTTTTAAGTATTTTCTTATTAATATTTTAAGTCTATTGAAATCAAAAGCATTTCAAGGGATAATTATGAGTGCTTATTAAATTTTACGAGACTCGCTACCCTTGACAGTACTCTGGAATAGCTTGGGAGAGTTAACTTGTACGCTAGACCATGCATAAATAATACTGGCCTTTAGTTATGTTCTGAGCCAATGTGGAATCATGCTAAAATATAGAAAACAAATCCAAATAATTTATAAGAGCAGAATAAAAAAAAACCCAACAACAACATATTTTACATAAATTTGTATTTTAACAACCCTGAATAAACTAAAATGACAGGGTCTTGCTAGGAATCTAAGTCTGTGTGATTTTTGGAATGTCCATCGCTGAAATGTTAGGGTTTAAGCTTAATGAACAAAAGATATTATGTAGAGCGCTTACATCTTAAGGGTAACCCCTGTCTGCTCAGACTAGCTGGGAAGCTGGCCCCCGTGGTACGCCATGTTCTGGGTCGCAGCAGCTGTTTGTGAAGTCATACAGCCGCAACATGCCCCGAGAATGGTCCAGACACACCTGGCTTGTCTGGACCTTGACCCACAGCATTGTGTTGATGCCCCTGCAACGAATCGTTGCCTACCCATTGCCAACCTGAGCATGCCCCTCGCCCGCCCTTAGTCTGTGGTGGCATTCTGGAAAATGGGACCGCAGTTTCAGGATTGCACGTGCACAGATTAGTTAACTCACTAGTTAGAGTTCATTACTGAATTAACTCCGTAGTGCTATTTTTTTGCACAATATAGATAACGGTATCGTTATCGTGCATATTTAAAAATCTTGTCTAATGTGTACCCAACTTAAGCTTACTACTCCTACCACCAAATATCACACAATTATAAAAAAAATACTGTAAAAATACTCTTGGTTGAAAAGAAAAGTAAAAGAATAATAAACTGTAAGTAATTATACAGTATATTGTAATTGTAGTCACTCGGATGAGGTATGTGACCTTATACAAAATAGAAATCCCACAAAAATTATAACCATTATATGCTTAAACATTTATTGGTAGAAATGGTCTATAAGTGAAGCCTTGAAAGAATATTTTTCCATACTAAAGCACATTTCAGAAATGTCTGATTAACATGGACCACCAAAGTTTTTCAGTCAGTTTTAATTCCTTTTTATGGGGTTCATTATGAGGACTGGCAGAGAGCAGTTGTCAGACAGAACACACATACAGTATCTGTGTATCACTGCTGATGACCTTCATGTGCAGCTGCTGTTGTGTAAAAGTAGAATAACGTGCAAACAGCTGTTATACAGTATTTGCCCACATCAGCGTTCACACTCATATCCTGTTTCCACAATCATTTCAGATGTCTCTTTTACTCTTCCTGTAGTCACCGTCACTGTACAAATCCTGCTCAGATGAATGTTAGCGATGATGTTTTTCTGAAAGGATGAAAAAGAAAAATTTTGATGATTTGTTCCTTAACATTGCTCAAATGCTCAATATGTACTAAGAATCCAACACCCCACTGACATTACCTTTTACTACCTAGCTTGCAGTAGGTGGTTAATCTCTGATTAGTTAATATGATTTGTATCCTTCATTACTGCAAGTAAATCATCCTTATTGTATTTAAGTATATTTTGACTATATATATTAAAAAGTGCACTATTCAGTACAAAGGCCAAAGATGCCTTCTATTTAATTACAGTACATCCCCCCCACACACACAGATGCACAGACACACACGCACTAAGATTTATGGCATGTGACCTGCTGTGTAGCTTGGTCATTATTGCGCTGTCATGACAGATTGTCCTTGAACCACCATGACCTTGCACTACACTCCTAAGTGGCTTGGGTTTGGAGCCACAGGATAGTCCGTTACTCACCACTGGGCCAAATTCATGATATTAGCTCATTTTTTCCCCTAAGAATATTATCTGGGCTAGTAGTATACCCCTTTAATAATCCCCCAAAATTGTCTTTTTTTCCTAGTAAACCTTATGCTTAGATCACATAGGTCTAATAGAGAATAAGAAACTGTTTTGCCTCATAAGGAGCACTAAAAACCATATATGCCAAGCTTGCATTGGTAAATAAGTGTGTGTTCTCTTGGGGGGCATGGTCGATGCAAATGTCTGCAAACAATTCTAATTTTATCTTAGCATCAAGCTTGCGGACTGAAAGCCCCAAATTTTCAAACAACTAAATCAACACAATGGCCATTCTCTAGTGACTGACCAGAATCATCCACAGCACCACACATAAAGAAACAAGATGGCGACGGAGCGCTGATATAAAGAAATTAAATACAAATATCACCAATTGGGTATCACATAAATAAATGATGTTTAATCTATCAATTACACATTAAAAAAACATTAAAAAAAACAATTGCATGCAATATTAAGCTGAAATTATGTTTTTTAATATGTATTTGATAGATTAAACATCATTTATTTATGCGATACCCAATTGGTCATATTTGTATTTAATTTCTTTTTATTCAGCACTCCGCCACCATCTTGTTTTCTTTTTCCCAATAATTCTTTTTAGGGGTCTGACCACCCCCAGATGTGAGCAGCTAAGCATAAGCAAATCATCTCTAAAGCGCCTGTTTATTATTTTTTTCCACCTAGGTGGAAAATTATATATATTTTTTAGCACCACACATAAAAACCTTTTATAACAACAATAACACCAACAAAAAGTTGCTGCTCTACTCTGGATAGTGGTATAACTCTACAAGGTGGCTAGACTGGCAAATGTCCAGGGGCCCACACGGTAACGGGGGCCCATTGAGCTCTAACATCTGGATAGGCCTGAGGCCTGGATTTTGAGACTCCCGGATCATCATCTATTATGACCATACAAATGATGCTGCCTGCTGGGATTGCCTGAACCCATGCTGACTACTGCTTACCTAAGGCGGCTTCTCTGTCATTGCTGTCCACCTGTGTGGATTAGTGTCCCCTCAGGTACCCCTACAGCTGTCCATTGGTGTGTCTGTCCCCAAGGAGTGCCTCTGACCAGCATTCTGTACAGTTCCCTCCTCATCTGCTTGTCCCCTGTACCTACATAGCTGCAGCTGGACATGTGGACATAAGGGTTTATAGAAATCAAATAGAAGGCCCTCCTTGAGACTTGGCCAAGGGGCTCCAAGCCTCTAGTTCCACCACTGAATCTGGCAATAACGAAGTAGTATAAATGACCCATGACTCATTCATCACTGCAGCCATCAATCTCTCCCAGCCCTATATTTAGAATAAGTACTGTAGATTCACTTACAAATACAGCCTGCTGCATAAGAAAAATCATTTAGGGTGATTTTCCATGGAAAACTAATTGTAAAAGCAGCTTCTATCACTCTACCCCAGTAATGTATAAGCCTGAAGATTTAATTCTGACTCTACTCAGAAGTAAGCACTGGCTCTGGAAAACGTCCAGTTCAATTTGAGCTTATGCGGCGCATCTGTTGTGTTTGTACAAACTGATGTTACAGTTGCACTAAACATTCTCAACTGTGTCATCAGTTTAATCTTTTTGAATTTAATCAACCTCTTATCAATGGGGGGGAGTAATGCTCTGCACTGTTGATTCTTACGATAATATTAGCAAAGGGTGATATAGAACCAAGTTGGTTCTACAAATATTGGATAAATCATACATGTTTCTGATCATGTCTTACATGATAATGGTTTTTGTTATACGAGCATGATTGACACAGACCAACAGATTATCATCTTAAAAGCAATATTATACAAACATAACAAATACAAAAAAAAATAAAAAAGATAGAGACTACATAATCCCTGCTTAATTTGAGATGCAGTTTCATAAAAGTGCTTTAAACAAGCTCCCATTGCTAACCTCCATCATTAAATGGCAGAGGTTCTTACAATTGATACAGCTTTTCCTTGGGGGTTTCAGCTTGTTTAATCCTTTCTTTCACATTTTCCTCTTATAACGTTAGCTAGAAAAGGGCTACATGAAATTGTACTCCTTTGGAAATCAATACTACTTGAACTTTCAACAGTGAATAATAAAATTTCCATCTCCACACAATGGCCCAGACATCCTTTCTGCCTGTGTATAAAGGAGAGAATAGCAACTGCCCAGTATATGAACAATAGAGTCATTTCCCGGCTCCATGTGATTGGCTGTCTCTGAAAACCAATGCTTCGAAGTAATCCCTGTCCATCCCTTGGGTGACATTTCCTATTTCTTATCATTTTTATAGCACACAACCAAGTCCTGATAAGGCGGCTAGGGGATTGTGGAAGCTATTATTAAAACCTTTATTCCGGGAGAACAACAAATCTAAAGTTAACACTTATATATAAAGTGTTGTCTTCATTTATGTCTCCAATACATTTTTTTTGCAGTAATAAAACACATTAGGTAGGGATGCTACTGCATTGCAGAGAAGACATGAGTTCATAATTAACATATCATTAATAAATCATTGGAATCAATGCCCTGCTGTGTACAATATGTCACCATGAAGTCTCATTTTGGATTCAGTTGTACACTAAATACTCCTTATCTGCCATGATAGCCATTTTGTTTATACATGCTTACAATTGTTTATTTAGCTAATGCTGGACACTTTAATTTATTTGGTTTAATTAGCATCAATGTATATACATTGTAATACCATACTGTGATCATGATGGTCCCTAATCCCACTTTAGTCTTAAATTGCCTCAGATGGCAGTCTGCATGGGCACAAAAAGACCATTGACCTCATATCAAGGTCAGATAGGAATGGGAAACTAATTTGATTAATTGACAACTTATTATGCATGTGTATATAGTCATCATACAACTGCACTAATGATGTCACATATGTGACATCCATTTGAACAGAGGTCTAAACAGTTGGATGTTTCAGATGTTGTCCAACAGTATGGTTGTACAAACTGCCTATTTGTTTGGGCATCTATATCATATGCAAAGATGAGGCAAGATATTTTCTATGGGGGTAATTCAATTACAAGGGATGTACAGTCACAATGGTCATTATTCAGATCTGATCGCAGTACAAATTTGTTCTCAAAATGGGCAAAACCATGTGCACTGCAGGTGGCGCAGATGTAACATGTGCAGAAAGAGCTAGATTTATGTGATTTATTTTGTTTCTGTGCAGGGTAAATACTGGCTGTATTATTTTTACACTGCAATTTAGATTTCAGTTTCAACACATCCCACCCAAATTTAACTCTCTCTCTGCACATGTTACATCTGCCCCACCTGCAGTGCACATGGTTTTGCCCATTTGAGAACAAATTTGTACTGCTATCAGATCTGAATAAGGGCCAATGTGTAGCTGTGCAAATGCCTAATAACTGCAGTAGGCCAACATAGTATACTTATAAGTGCACCTCCATGGGGTTTGAGGGAAAATGTGTCATATTGGAGCAGGCAGGGAGCATTGGCTTTGCACCCCATACACCCTATATTGTGCACATCCATTGGCTGACATTGCATAAACTGATATCACTGGCTGCAATGTTCCACTTGCGATAAGAGCTGTCCTTTGCGATGCAGCCCTACCCCCCCATGACTTTCGGGTCTGAGACCCCGGAGTCCCTCTGCGCATGCACAGAGTGACCACACCGGCTGCGGCACATGCTAGGATGGATCCTTGACAGATCCCTCCCTCTCACAGCACTGCAGAGAGAAGCCAATAGGCTTCTCTAGGGTATGGCCATCTTTTTCTGGCTCTAACCCCCACAGTGGTGCCCCGTCGTGCGGGCTTTAGTGCATACAAAAATGCTGTCAAATGAGCCTACAACACCTTTAAGAGTGCATATACAAATAATGCAAACATAACAGGATATAAAGGGACCGATTGTGGTGCAGGCACATGCACAATTGCTGCCAATTATAAGCAAACTGTGCATGCGCAACACCATGAATATACACCCTGATGGAGTCCACATGTGGAGCCTCTTCTCTCTGCCCTTGAAATGGGAGTTTCTGGGTGTCAATTGGATGGCTGCCTGTTTTCAATGCATGAAAGAGACTTGTTTTGTGAGCGTGTCCTGGAAGTTTCTTGGAAGTGTAGCCAGACTAGGATGAGGCATGCGTGTGATGAAGGGACATCTTCTTTTGATGGACCAAACATGGGGCTAAAGTAGCTGTAGCTGTAGATGCAAAAACATTGGGCACTGCAAATGTAAGCTCAAAGCCACATGGATACCTGCATTAGCATAAAGTAATAAATGTTCAGGACATGTTCAGGGCTCCACCAAAAAAAAAATAGTCCAATCTTCATTAGTATTAAAATTGTATTTCTAGTTTTCTCACACATTTTTGCATTTTTTCTATTTTTATGTATTTAGTGAGACAGTGGAGATGATAATGTAGAAGGGATACACACCAAGGTGGCACTGGCCACACCCTACTATTTCCCTCCTCAGATCGTCCCTACAGTTTCCGGCCCGTGTGACCCTGAACACGGTCCTGCAGATTTCCTGTCAGCTGACCTCTCTCACCCGGTATTTTCTCCCTCCTCTAAACTCCTTTATCTCCCCTTTTGTTTTTCTTACTCCATTTGCTAGTTGAAAACTGCACTTCAGACATCTTCTTCTGATTTCAGTGTTTAATTGTTCTCATGTTTGAACAACATATTGCTTCCATTTATTATGTGTTTGTGTTTCTGGTTCCATAATTATTTTGGTGTATTTAAAGAACAAGCTTGGAAAAATAATTCCTAAAATATTGTTGTTAAATAAGAAATTGTAAGTCTTCTGTATCGAGTCAGCCAAGACTCAGTATGTGAAAGATACTAAAGAGTTACATAATTCTCAAACAGTTGTTAAAGGTGAAAATAATTAATGAAACAATTAATGATTTGCATGTTCAAAGAGCCTCTTCCACAATAGGCTTTCTGGTGCTTGAGGCACTAGAAGAGAGACATTTGCCCAAAGTCACAAGGGAAACGGAGCTCAAACTGTGATTTAAGCAGGGTAAATCTGCTTCAAAGGCAGAGTATCTCAGTGATTAATTTGCCCATTTTATCAAAGTCTGAGCCTACAGTAAAAGGCTATTATGGATAACATGGAAATGTCATGAGACAAGATCTGAGGATAAAATAGAAAGGCAAGATAAAACATTGCTTTATCATTTTACCTACCTCTTGACATAAGTCAAGTTATTTTCTGAAATAGTGTAACTACAGTTATAAGAAGCCCAACATTTTTGTTCCACAAGATCAGGTTTACATTTTACTCCAGTTATTTTAGTTGCGGCAGCTTTTTTTTTGTTATTTATTGTTTAATATAGTTTTGTTTACTCCAATATACGAAATATAGCCATATAAATTATATATTATCAAGCGTGAAGCGTAAAGAACACTTTCTAGGAAGGCATATCATTATCCAAGTCTACCATTAAGAAAAAGCATCATTACAGCATATACAGAGGATTTACAGTATGGTTCAAACCACTTATAAACCTCGGGAATAGTAAGGCAAGATTATACTTTCACACACAAAAAAAAAAAAATCTAAAAAAGCCAACCTAATTCTGCAACATCTTCTTTGGAAAGATGAAACTAAGATCACGCAGTACTGGATTGGTGATAAAAAACAGTATGGCCATTGACTGTAACCGGTAGGGTGAAATTGATTAATATGGTCTTCCAGCCCAAATTACTTTATGTACTACAACAATCCCCGTCTATATTCGCCAGAAAATCTTCCAGGTACTTAATGATGTTCTCTCCTCGCTAGTATCGGCACATAAAAGTGCATGTTTAATACTTGCTATTCTGACACCTCCAAGGGATAGGGGAGGTTTAGGCCTTCCGGCATTCAGAACTTACTATTATGCTGCTCAGCTGACATTTATATAGCAATGGCTTAACAATCCTGACCCATCTACTTTGCATTTTCAATTGCTGTCTCAGGTTTCTCCAGGACTTCCCTACAACTCCTCCTGAGTGCCAACACCAGTTTCACTAATGTCCCTTTAACAAGCCATTTTAGTGTGGAAGTCGGTCCATGTTATGATGAATGGCAGGGGTTGGGACCCGGAAACTCCCCTACATAATCCCCTTCATCTTCCTGAACTGTCTGACCTACAAGTCATTTCTACTTGGGGTAAATGGGGGATCTCTGCATTAGGAGATTTGTATACAGACCCTTGAGTTATTCCAAACCCTCCACTCACTCACTACACTCTGATAACCTGCCCCGGCTTCGGAATGAGTGGGAATCTGACCCGGGACCCTTACCTTATATTATGTGGTAATTAGCCCTTGCTAGTCCCCGTATTTCTACTTTGACTGTTAGATTCCAGCAGATCTAGCTCTTTATTATCCACAAGATATACTATACGCCTGACAAATGTTTTCTTATTGGTAGTATTTCTGCCCCACATTGCCCCAAGTATGGTGTGCAAGACGGTTCTTTTTGCCATTTACTATGGTTTTGTCCCCACATAGCTAATTTTTGGTCGGGGGTTACTGGCATCATAACGAAGAACGGCATCAAGTTACACATTTCAAGTTACACCACTGGAACAGAGTAAGGGCCAAATGTAATAGGGTGAGAGTTTCAGAAAGTGAGAGATTTTGGGAGAGTTTTCCCATGTTTTTTAAAGCAGCAATCAATTATATGGCAAAATCAATCTGGTTTTGCAGTGTAATTGATTGCTGCTTTAAAAAAAGGGGGGAAACTCTCCCAAAATCTCTCACTTTCTGAAACTCTCACACTATTACATTTGGCCCTAAGTATTCATGCATGTCTCTGATGTAGCACTTGGCATATCATTCTATTCTATGTTTATTAACTCTAAACTAAAACATTTTATTCCATATGAAGAAAAACATTTTTCTACCCTTATTGAGTTTGTCCCTGTTGATAACATTGTTCTATAAAAATGGCGTAGCCATGTTTCCTATTTAATAGATTTGGTTGTTAGGGATTCCAGTCTATTAAGGAAAGGGCAGAGCAGTGACTCAGGTACCGTGTTTCCCCGATAATAAGACACTGTCTTATTTTTTTTTAAATGCCCCAGTCCACAATTACCAGTCATCCATTGTACCATACATGCCCCCACCTGTTTGTGTAATGGATCTCTTAAAAAGGACCTGCCGGCGCTGTGTGTGCTGAGCGGCGTTGAGCTGAGAGGTGATGTGCGCGGCGTGACGTCACGCCGCGCCTACCGCAATGCATCCCTGGGAACGGGAGCTGCGGTGTTGCAGGCGTGAGAGGAGGTGAGCAGAGGGCAGCGGGGGTCAGCGGGGGTCAGCGGGGCTGAGCGGGGCCTACCGTACACCTACAAAATACCGGTACCAAAAAATAAATGGGAAATTTGATAGGGCTTAATTTCGGGGGAGGGCTTATTTTGGACCAGCGTCCAAAATCTGGGGTAGGGCTTATTATCGGGGTAGGTCTAATTATCGGGGAAACACGGTAGGAGTTGGATTAATAGTAGAGATCAAGACACAGGACAGCAACACATCTGTGCCAGTGTGAGTAGTACAGTATACAGTAGGTGGGAGGGATGCAATCGGCATCTCAACAGTCACAATCCCCTCGGTCAGAATAATAGGGCTGCATCCTGATGGTTGAAAATACCAAAAACTTGAAGCAGTAAGTACGAGAGTTGGACTGCGGGAGGAGGGGTTAGGGATAGTACGCAGGAGAGGAGGGTCAGGCTGCCAAGGGGAATGGTTAGGAGTAAGCAGGGTGGATGTGTTAATGTTTAGGGTTTTCACCAACGGGATTCTACTACCAGCATTCTAACTGTGGGAATTTAGGAGCCCCTTGCCTGATGTTCAAGGTCTGCGCATATGGGACTATGCACGTAAGCAAACCCTGGAAACAAACAGCTTAGGCGAGTTTCACAGTGCCCAAACCGTTCACTCGAGGAGGCGAAGGGAGGGGATGGGCAGGAGATGGAAGCAGGGGAACGGCCAGCGTTTTATGGGCATCCCCATAAAACCTTGGCATTCCAATGGGAACGCAGGGATGTCGGCTTCAGCGTCCACCCCCTTTCTGCCGATCTGCGGCCATCTGAGAAGTACTGTAAGTATAGACTTTCTTTTCAGAGCGAAGACTGCAGAAATCATTCGATGGTCAGTATTATCGAATGATTTCTCATCTGTTCGGCTGCATGCGAGAGGATGTGTTTGTGTACACATCCCCTCGCATGAAAATACAGGGATTTGGGCATCAGGCAGGGCGGGTGTGGTTGGTCGGCCGGCAGGCGGCATTTACCTGTACTCTAGGCTGCGTATGTTCAGGTCTGAATCAGGCTCTTTGTCCGTTGAACGTCAGGGTTTCATACCCAACCCTAGGTGGGATAAGGTAGAATCTAGGCGTGTTTTCAGAGAGTCTTAAAACATGGAATGTCAGGGAATTCAAATATTAGCTAACAGCACAGAAGAAGGTGAAAAGTCACTATGGGCCTTATTTTGGTTCATTCTTTCTGACAAAATCCTTCTTAGATGGGCAAAACCATGTGCACTGCAGGTAGGGCAGATGTAACATGTGCAGAGAGAGTTAGATTTGGGTGGGGTTTTACTTCAAAGTGAGATCTATATTGCAGTGTAAAAATAAAGCAGTCAGTATTTTCCCTGCACAGAAACAAAATTACTCACCCAAATCTAATTCTCTCTGCACATGTTACATCTGCCCCCCCTGCAGTGCACATGGTTTTGTCCATCTAAGAAGGATTTTGTCAGAAAGAATGAACCAAAATAAGGCCCTATATGAGTAGAGGGAGGCAAGCTGCATGTTAGAGGCAGATCTACCAGGGCATGTGGGTAAGTATTTAAATAAGCCACATTTGAGATGATGAGCTCGGAAAAGTTCTAAACACAGTTTCACATCCCCTTTAATAAAATATGCATCACTTGATTGTTGGTTAAAGGTCAGTATTTTATTAATGACAATTAACTGACACAGTATGGTCCAGCAAGGCTGACAATTAGCACAATATAAAGTAAGATGTTACAGAGGAGCATACCCCTCAAACAGACTGCACTGTGAGAATAGCTAACCCTCTAAGTGTACCAGATTGGATTTTTTTTAACTAACTCGCTCCTGGTTTGCGCTGAAGAACAGGAACTCTCACCTTACTTCAAATGGGAAGTTGCCTCACAATCCCACAATCCTACAATAGAAATATTGATACTGAGAAACAATGCTTTCTGCAAGAAAATCCATGCAAGCCAACCAGTAACCATATGGAAGGAGAGGAAGGGAAGAACCATACAAATACTTCCTTTGCATAAGCTGCATTACCTGTAAATAAAAAAAATGTCCTAAAAATTAACCTATAGTAGACAACCAAACTTATCCTCCTTAAATTTATGTCCATACATTCAGGTTCCAGAATGATTGATGTGAAAGAAGAAATGGTGGTGTGGACTTTGGTGGAAAGGATGATTTGAATTGGATTCTCAAACATATAAGGAACGAGAACAAGGATTTTTAGGGCGGTATTAAATCTGTGCCGGTATTTCCCTCAGGGGGAAATACCGGCACTCACCTATTCAATACTGCAACTTCTGACAGCATTGAAGGTTCTAAGTTTCGTCTCTTTTTAGAGAGAAAACTGTTTTGTCAAGAGAAGGCCATGGATTGTCAAATCTACGGATGGTTTAATACAATCCACGGCTATTTTGACTGATTCACTGACTTTTCAACACTCAACAGTCGTAACATTAAATTCTGACTGTCAAATTAGTGCTGGAACCGGTGAAAGCGGCTGGGATTCCGACTGTGGGACGTTCCAACAGTCTCAATTCCGGATTGAATGCCCCCTATTAAAGTGATATATCAAAAAAGTAGCAAGAGAATCATTATGTATGTATATATTTGTGGGATTATCATTAAATAGATTTTTTCTATGAGAAAAGGTAAACGACTTCACTGAGAGTGAATGGTATCTGGATGATTTATAGATTCAGAATGAACTTCAGTGTCACAGAGCCCACCCATGCTACATACAATTTAAAACCCACCTTACTGTAATGGTTTTAATCAGTATCTTGCCATGCCACACATGCTCAGGACCATAATGATGGTACAATTTAATAGGAGTCATAACGGACACATCACAGTCTTCCTAGCTACTAGGCTAAGACCCTGTGATCTGCAGACTTTTTAAAAACAACATTCTTTAAGATGTGAATGCGGTGGTAAAGTCTAGAGATATTTGACCCCTAAGTAAAGTCATGCTCAGTGTACAGTACATAATTGGTTCTTTTTCCTTATTGGAAAATGCATAAGCAATCAATTGTCAGGCATACAGTACAAAGGTTTACAGTGTCCCTGATGCTAAATATCTTTTCTTAAAAGCTGCTTGCATTTACTATCTATATTGCACATTGTTCAATGATCCTTGGATTTCATATTCATGTGTGATAACTACTGGACATAACAGCTGTTAAACTAGCAACATCGCACTCAGGGCTGGAATAAGGTCCTCATGGGCCTGGAGCTAAAAATGTTCAAGGGCCTAAGATGAGGCCAATGCCAAGTAGGCATGTAGAACCCATGTACTTTAAACCCCATTGGGCTAAATATTTAAAAGTGCAAACATTGCATAAATGTGAGGAATATAGAAATGCAATTTTTGTACTTATGATTTACGGCCAACCATCGGGACAGTTGGTATCTGTCTGATGATCAATGGTGGCTCGTACCTTTTTGCAGGAAGGGGATGCCGCTGACCGCGATGCAGGCACCCCACCCCCCCCTGCCGCTCCTTCTGGTCCCCAACACACACAGGCGCAGTGTTCCCGGCGCCTGTACTATGATGACAGGCACCGGGACTGGCGCATGCACAGTACAAAACTCTGTACTATGCATGCGGCCAGCTTCTATGGGCTGCTTTGGCAATAGCCCATAGAAGGGAAATCACAGTCTCGGTGCCTGTATAATACAGATGACAGGCACCAGGACTGGCGCGTGCGCAGTACCGATGAAGATACTGTGCATGTGCAATCCTTGTATTTTATGGGCAGCAAAGCTACGTCCCAGAGGGAGAGAATGCCTCCCAATGGGACTGCCTTGGTGACTGGCAGGTTGGACTTCCAATAGGAAGTCACTGCCAGTCACAGTGAAGCCAGTGAAGTCTCACAGACTGCATCTGGCTTCACTACAGTGGCAAATTTTAGCTGGGGGGGGGGGGACTACGTAAAAACCGCCACTGATGGTGATCATCATGCGGTCATGATGATTGGACTATTTTTATGCGGAGGACTGCACTTGGTTGATTTTCTAAAAAAAAAAAAAACAATTCTGTTAATACAGTGTGACCCGCCCAAATGATGATTACAAAGTCACAGCACATTTACTTTAAAAAAATCTGTTAATTTATTAAACAGAGATTAAGCCAAATATAATCTCCTTGAAATCCGACAAAATGAATGTTTAGCAAAATGGAAAGAGATAAAATGTGAAATTATTTTCTTTGACTAAATTTGATAATTAAATTGTATGCAAATTAAAACAAATAGCTTTATAATGTATTGATATTCAAGACAGCGCTATAAAGGCACATTTTTTGGGCAAGTATCAAGCAGATCATTTGTAGCGAATATACATTTGAGTTTGATTTGCATATACTGTACCTAGATTATTTCCCAAATGTGTTTGAGATTACATTTCAGACAATGAAGGGATGTAATGAAAGATATAACTTTGCTGTAAGAAAATTGTGTGGTGAGATTGTGAGAAAATAAGCTTGTCACCTAACGTGATTGTCATTTTATTATGCAATGCAACAGCATTAGCTGTGTTTTAGAGATGCATTTGGGCTTTTCAAATGCCTTTTCAAGTAATTGCAGAATTTGAAAACAATATCTTCTTATTATAGAACAAGTGGAGGGTATAATCCAGTACATTTCTCCTACTAATGCATCTTCATTGTCTATGTATCTTCCCAGAACCTTCGCTGTACCGCAGTCACAGAGAAACACAGTATACAGATCAATATATTAAAAAGCATTGTCCATATTGATTTGTTAATGCACCATTAATCTTTCCCGTACAGTTTGCCGAAAATTTGATTTCTGAGGCAATATACTTAAACACTATTTTTGTAGTAATTTTGCAATAAATTAGATTATTTGTGAAAACAAATGCTGTTTGAAATATAGTAACATAAAACCTTTTTTGACTGAAATTACTAAATGCACATGCTGCTGATCACATATGTCACATACATGTGTAAGTGCTTTTTTCGCATGTTGTGAGAGGCAACCTCTATTGGTTGTAGAGGCTACCACTATTGGTTGTAGAGGCTATTACTATTGGTTGCAGAGGCTACCACTATTGTTTGTAGAGGCTACCACTATTGTTTGTAGAGGCTACCACTATTGGTTGTAGAGGCTACCACTATTGGTTGTAGAGGCTACCACTATTGGTTGTAGAGGCTACCACTATTGGTTGTAGAGGCTATTACTATTGGTTGTAGAGGCTATTACTATTGGTTGTAGAGGCTACCACTATTGGTTGTAGAGGCTACCACTATTGGTTGTTGAGTCTACCACTATTGGTTGTAGAGGCTACCACTATTGGTTGTAGAGGCTACCACTATTGGTTGTAGAGGCTACCACTATTGGTTGTAGAGGCTACCACTATTGGTTGTAGAGGCTATTACTATTGGTTGTAGAGGCAATTACTATTGGTTGTAGAGGCTACCACTATTGGTTGTAGAGGCTACCACTATTGGTTGTAGAGGCTACCTATTATGTTGTAGTAGACTGCACAACATATTTGATTTGTTGTATTATACAATGACTGACAGTGTCTACTCCCGCATTGAATAAAAAAAAAATATATACTAATCCCCAGTTCTTCTATACTACTAGGGGTCTTAATGATACTGATGAGGCCCCTGTCTGCAACATCACTTATTCCAGTGTGTACAAAGTCTGTATTCACTAGTACAAAAAGCAGAACTCATTTTATTAACCATGTTACAGAATTGCTGTGGATACGTTGTGCTCCAGAGAAATGTATTCCGTCCTGAGGAGCCTGTGTAGCATTATATTCATGTAATCAATCCCCATTTTCATCATCATGTCCCACCAATCTCCTCCCATATTATGTCACATCCAATAACCATATCCCTCATTGATCTCCCCAACTCTGTTGCCTCACTTACATATAACCTTATTATGCCACACAGTAGTTTTCTGAATTCATATAATGCCAAATAGATCTGGACAAAGGGCTTGATTCATTGTTAGATTTAGAAACAATGCTTTAAAATGCTATTACTGCAGGAGACATCTGAGGAGAAAATCCACCAGTTGAAAGCATTGCAGGTCCAAGTGCTAACAGTCGTGACCATTGGTTTTGCTCCATAGAATGGCCATCTTATCTGTATAACTGAAGCCAGTAAATGTGAAGGCGTGTACGGAGAGCAGTGTCTAGCATGGTGCACCAAATTCCGGTAGTGCTGATTCTGACAGCACCATCCTCCACAGCTGAAATTCTGTCAGGGTTGGTAAAAATGTGTGCCTGCTTGGGCCCTGGCAAGTCCTTGATGCTTTCACATCT
Organism: Crinia signifera; assembly: GCF_055691185.1. Taxonomy (NCBI): domain Eukaryota; kingdom Metazoa; phylum Chordata; class Amphibia; order Anura; family Myobatrachidae; genus Crinia; species Crinia signifera. The sequence goes on along the minus strand of NC_139220.1, from coordinate 126,402,358 downwards.
TGCCTCATAATGCTGAAACCACCGGAATATTCTGCACAGTGTGAGACTCTGCCCTCCATAGACCACCTTCCACCTGTGATAAATTTCCCAAGCATGCTCGTCTCCTGCGCAAAGAAATTGGATAATAGCAGTTTGCACTGATCTGGAGGAATCCATCATGCATCCTACCACGCAAAACAACTTTTCAGGGATGAAGAGACTGACTCAAATCTGATCACTACACATGCCCAACTAGGAAAAAAACTACGCCATCTATTAGCAAACCATACTTACCTACCCTCCTGGAATGGCCAGGAGGGTCCCGAAAATTGGGTTCCCCACCCAGCCCCCCGGATGGGTGGACAAGCCTCCTGCAATCAGCGGGACCCCTGCATCAGCCCCTGCACCCCCACCCCTAGCCAGATCATTTAGAAATGGGGTGAAAATCAATTATGCTATGTTTAAAAGCATAAGGGAATGGAACAATTAGTATCTTTGCCTTGGGAGTAGGTGTCAGAGCTCTGTATCACCACTGATTGTGATCTGTGTAGTGACTCAGTCATTCTTGTCAATGTACTTATTTCACTTATAGATACCTCCAGCAATCCGAGCAATTAATGACCACGTGACAAAAATATGACACAGTTCACCATCATACACAGTGAACGTGTTCAGCTGGTTTGTATTCCAGGAGCCTAATCTAGAATCTTGTCAAACCGTGCAATCATTTTCAAAATCAAGATGACATCCTGGAAGTTTGCGGGTGTGCTGACGAGTGCTGAGCCCGTACAAAAAGTATAGCTCCAACTTTAGTGCATAAATATTTGTGAATGTCTTATATAAAATGTCTTGGAATGAAAGTAAGTGATGTTTTTTAAAAAAAACCTGTGCAACACCCAGCCTTTCTAGGGGTAGATGGATCAAGCAGTAAGTATTTATTTATTAACAGTTTCTTATATAGCGCATATATATTCCGCAGCGCTTTACAGAGAATATTTGAACATTCACATCAGTCCCTGCCCCAGTGGAGCTTACAATCTATATTCCCTACCACATGAACACAGACACAGACATTCTAGGGTTAATTTGTTGGGCACCAATTAGCCTACTAGTATATTTTTGGATTGTGGGAGGAAACCGGAGTCCCAGGAGGAAACCCACACAAGTACGGGGAGAATATACAAACTCTGCACAGTTAGAGCCATGGTGGGAATTGAACCCATGACCTCAGTGCTGTGCTGCGGTAATGCTAACCATTACACCATCCATACTGCCCCAATCCATATCTGCTATCATTTTATGGAATGTACTTGATAAATGCTTCCTCAGAGCTAAATCATTTCTCAACTCATCACTTTATGATATATCCACCACGTAGGGCGTACACCCCTTTCAGACTGCACCCGTGTACAGGGCCGGCCTCAAGCTGGGTACACATATATACAATCGTCGGGCCGTTCTTCCAATCTGGGGGCAAACGGCCGTTCGATTGTATAGGTGTGTACGCTGTCCCAATTGCTGCTGTGCGACCGATAAACGGCCAAAAACGCTCTTGGCCGTCCACGGTCGGTCGGTCGAAGGTTCTTTGCTGCTTAATATTTCATCCGACAGGACGGCTCCATATCGGAACAAAAGTGAAGTGTGTACGCACCTTCGATCGATATGCTTGACAGTTTGACAAAGCACGGTGGTATGCTGCATTATGAGAGACCCTGTAACCCTTTGCCTGCTGTTTTAACTAATGTGTGTATAATGCCTCACTGCCCAACACTTTAGACGCATCACTTTAAGACATTAATCAATGTTGAAGTTTTAATAGTGTGAAGCTGGTGCCCTGAAAAGAGCTTCCAGCCCACTCTATTAAAACTTCAACATTGATTAATGTCTTAAAGGGATGCGTCTAAAGTGTTGAGCCACTGCTCAACATATATACATTATATACACATTAGTTAAAACAGCAGGCAAAGGGTTACAGGGTCTCTCATAAACTTCTTCTTGCGATTGTTTGGACGGGAGTACATCGGACGTCGCAAGTAAAATTGTACATATGTGTACGCGCAGAACGGTCGTATGTTTTGGACGGCCGAACGTGTATTCGGTCGATCGAACGGTCGCAAGAAAAAGGAAATTGTACATATGTGTACCCAGCTTTAGGCATAGGCAAACTAGGCAATTGCCTAGGGCATTTGGAATGCCTAGGGGCATCAGCAGCTTCTGCTGATTAAAATGATATGCAGCATGCCTATATTCTGTGTGTGAGTGAGGCTGTATCTGCATATGAAATAGCTGCATGGCCTATTGAGACAAGATGTATGAGGAAACATCTGTATCCAAGCAGAGGCAGAGGTCACAGTTTTTAGCTTCTGTGCGAGTGCTGTCTGCAGGTGGGTTGGTTGTGCAATAGTGTTCGGCATATGTGTAAGGGGCATTATGTGTGTCATGTATAAATGCATTAATAATGTGCGACATATGTGTAACAGGCATTATGTGTGTCATGTGTATAAGGGCATTAATAATGTGCTACATATGTGTAATGGGCATTATGTGTGTCATGTGCATAAGGGCATTAATAATGTGCAACATATGTGTAAGGGGCATTATGTGTGTCATTATTAGGATAAGGACATTATAAGGACATTAATAATGTGTGTCATGTGTAAGGGGCATTACGGTGTGGTATTATCAGGGGTGCCGAGAGAAAGGGGTAGGGGATACAAATTACCCAGGCCAAAGTCTGATGGGAGGACCCAGTGGGGGCCCCGGGCCCCCTCCCCTTAAGTGACAGCAGCAGCTGCAGCTCTTCTCCTCTGCCCAGCACACACTGCTTTGTGCTGGGTTGCAGTGTGGCCATGGAGGTGGTTAAAATACAATATTTTCTCAGGATTTTTTTCTAAGGGTATAAGGTGAATAATGTGAGGAGTAATGTATATAAGGTAAAGTGGTACTACAGTGTGATGATATGTGAATAAGGGACATTATCGCATGATATGTGAATAAAGTTGCACTACTGTGTGGCATAATTTGAATTGGGGGTAAAATTGTGTGGCCATGCCCCTTCCCAGCAAGAACACACCCCTGTTTGGGCTGTGCACCAAATGTGTGCACTGTTTCTATTTAAAATATTGCGGGTAGGAGCACCAAAATGATGACTGCTATGATGAGGGTTGATGGTGCTAGGAAAGGGGAGCAGGGTCAGAGGCGGAACTAGTGGCGGTGCTAGGGGACACCAGCCAAAATCTTGCCTAGGGCGTCATTTAGGCTAGGGCCGGCTCTACCCGTGTACAGTGCCTGACTTATTTGCCAGCACTTGATCTGAATCTGTGGTCCTTTTAGAGTGACCCAGGTCAGATTAACGCAAACTACCCGGGTTGCTCCCAGGTTTGACCATGGTAGTAGACCTTTTCTCACCAGGAGCTGGATTGCCCTTGCAATATCCTGGGTCAGAAGCTTGGTTTGATAGGGGTATTAGTGTCACCTCCACAGTATTTGTGCCCCGATATTGAATTAGCCGGATAGCCTACTAGGGAGGGATACCGGTGTTTACTTAGACAAAAGAGGTACAGGTTGAGTACCCCTTATTCAAAATGCTCAGAACCAGAAGCTTTTTGGATAAAGCATTATTCCATATTTCTGAATATTTGTATATTTCAATGAGGTATCTTGAGGACAGGACCCAGGTATTAACAAAAATGCTTTTATGTTGTATAAACGCATTAAACACATGAAATAAACACAAATATATTTTATTTTGCATGAAACAAGGTTTCAAGACATGAAACAAAGTTGATGTACTATCTCAGGCCCTGAACTGAAATGCTATGCACTCATTTTCTTGCACATATTTAGTGCCAGTTACATATCATGTCCCCAGTAGTGCTAGTTAAAGAAGTTCCCAGTAGTGCTGGTTAAATATCATGTCCCCAGTAGTGCTAGTTTCAGATGTCCCAGTAGTGGCAGTTATAGATCATGTCCCCAGTAGTGCCAGTTACAGATGCAACCAGTAGTGCCAGTTACAGATCATGTCCCCAATAGTACCAGTTACAGATCATGTCCCCAATAGTGCCAGTTACAGATCATGTCCCCAATAGTGCCAGTTACAGATCATGTCCCCAATAGTGCCAGTTATAGATGTCTACAGTAGTGCCAGTTACACAGCATGTCCCCAGTAGTGCCAGTTACAGATCATGTCCCCAGCAGTGCCAGTTACAGATCATGTCCCCAGCAGTGCCAGTTACAGATCATGTCCCCAGTAGTGCCAGTTACAGATCATTTCCCCAGCAGTGCCAGTTACAGATCATGTCCCCAGCAGTGCTAGTCACAGATGCAACCAGCAGTGCCAGTCGCAGATGTATCTAGTAGTTCCCGTTATAGCAGGGTTGCCGACTTTTTAATTCTCCTCTCCGGGAGAAGCCCGGAGAGGAGACTTTCCTTACCCGATCGGGGGGCGGGGCTTGACGGTGACGTCATTAAGCCCCGCCCCCACTACGGGAAATAGTAGAAATTACTGATATCCATGGAGGGGGCGGGGCTAAAATGACGCGATTGTGCCATTTTAGCTCCGCCCCCTCCTCTGAGACCCGCGGATTGTGGCATTTACATGCCGCGATTAGGGGGGTTCAGGGGGGTCCCCCAGATTCCGGGAGGGTTGCCCACCCTTCCGGGGGGCCGGGAGGGGGACCCGATTTTCGGGAGACTCCCGGGAATTCCGGGAGGGTCGGCAACCCTGCGTTATAGATGTCTCAGCAGTGCTTTTAGCAAAAAAAAAAGTAAATTACATTTAAGAAACTATGGTTTTCTGATTAATTTGGATAACAGATATCCGGATAAGGTGTACTCAACCTGTATGTGTTTTCCTTTTGATCTGGTAAGGTAAAGAACTGAATTGAGTAATAACCTCATGATCACATGTAAGGGCATCATATGTTTTGGTAAAATGCTAGTTCAGCAAACTTCTGCTTTCATGTGTGTTCAAATAGATCACTGTGGTGTATCCATGTGTGGGCGACTTAAGTATAATGTGTGTTATTATTGTACTCTGCATCTCAAGGACAAACTGGTGCTTTTAAATACTTATGATATGCTATATGAACACTTGTGTTCATTCTGCCTATTTAAACTGTACAGAGTAGAAAATGCTGAAAAAATTGTTTTTATAATAGAACACAAGGGAAATCTTAGCTCTCCCTGATTGAAAGATGAGCAGACTAGATGGGCTAGACTAATGGTTCTTATCTGCCATCAAATACTATGTTTCTATGAGTATGTGTTTGGGGCCCTGCATACCTTTGAGAATGAGCAAGCCCAGTTTGAGGTATCACCGCTCCCAGGGGCGTAACTAACTATTCAGCGCCCCCCCGCCGCACGTTTATTCGGTGCCCCCCACCCCCCACCTAACCTGCCCCCCCTTCTTACCCGCAGTCTGCGTCGTCTCGCCCGGCTCTTTGTCGGGACCTTCCTGACGTCACGTCCCGGCCGGCTCCTGCTGCTACAATGAAAACGGACTCTTAGAAAATGGCTGCCCCCATACTGCAGACAGAAAACTGTCTGCAGTATGGGGGCAGCCATTTTCTAATTGTCAGTTTTCATTGCAGCAGGAGCCGTCCGGGACCGTGACGTCAGGAAGGTCCCGACAGAGAGCCGGGCGAGACGCAGACCGCGGGTAACTATAGCCCCGCAGACCCCCCGGCGGCGCCCCCAATTTCTCTGCGCCCCCCCGCCACCGCTGGGGCTGCGGAGCTATAGTTACGCCACTGACCGCTCCCCATAACCAGAAAACAGCAGTAATAAACATATTGGTCTCTCGATTGGTGAGGTAAGTTGCCTATATTTCAAGCTTGTATGCCTTGTAAAGCCATGTACACACGGGACTCAGCCCCGGCCATTTCAAGTGAGCCTCATTGTATCAAGATGTATTTAAGCCGTCGGAGAGACGGTTAACTACATCCTACCAGCCCTGGGAGCCATGGTCAAACATACAGTGGCTCCCAGGGCTATTTGGCCAGGCGGGAGCAACAATGCAGAGCTATGGGGGTGATTCAGGCAAACCTACTAAGTAATTTTGATGACGTAGTCAAAACTGCTTAGAAGAATCGCACCGTGTGTACACCACTTAAGGCATTATGGGATTGACAGATTATTCCTTTAATTATGGACGCTCATGGATTACACAGGTTATTTGGCTGATTAAAATCAGATGAAATTAAGTTAGTCAGCCACAGGGTGATTCAGATGTGACCCTTGTTACAGGGATGATCTGGTCACCATATAATTTGTACACATTGGGCCTTATTCTAGTTCACTCTGACAAAATCCTTCTTAGATGGACAAAACCATGTGCACTGCAGGTGGGGCAGATGGTACTTGTGCAGAGAGAATTCGATTTGGGTGGGGTTTTACTTCAAAGTGAGATCTACAGTATATTGCAGTGTAAGAATAAAGCAGCCAGTATTTACTCTGCAGAGAAACAAAATAACTCATCCAAATCTAATTCTCTCTGCACATTTTACATCTGCTTCACCTGCAGTGCACATGGTTTTGTCCATCTAAGAAGGATTTAGTCAGAAAGAGTGAACTAGAATAAGGCCCATTGTATTCATTTCATTCAAACATCAAAAAATAAATAAAATAAAATAATATATATGTATGTGTACAATCCGGCGTTTTGCTGTTGTGGAAATATGGGCGAATGAAGCAAAAACCACAAAGTGCTCAATTTCTTGGTAGTGGTAAACAAAAAAAATGCACATATGTTTTTAGTTTAGATTCTTGCAATTTCGGTACAAAATGATATTTTGGGTCACTTTGGGTTGATTGTCAGTGGATATTTCACTGGCTTAACATATGGAAAGAATGAAAGTTGCTCATAATCAATTTATAGACTCATAACAGATACATGTAAAGGAAGGGTTAGCACTAGACTCACAAGCACTCTGCAATGGGTCAGACTTAAGGCCCCCATACATTAGGCCGACTTGGACAAGTCGGACCCAATTCTCCTGCGAGCTGACCGGCAGCTCTCTGGGCGGGTCACATACAATTTGGCACATGATGTGCCATTTTTTACATGTTATAATTTGCATGCGATTTGTCACATGTAAAAAAAACCGGGGTGCTGCAAGGCAGTGAGGATCAGGTGGGGCGCAGCCGCGGTAGTGGGGGGCGGGCAGCAGTGCGGGGGGGTGTGCCGGTGACATTGGGGCGGGTGGCGGTGATATGTGTGTGCGCCGCAGCGGGCGGGTGCCGGTGACAGTGGGGCAGGCGGCGGTGACATGTGTGTGCGCCGCAGCGGGTGGGTGTCGGTGACAGTGGGGCGGGTGCCGGTGATATGTGTGTGTGCCGCAGTGGGCGGGTGCCGGTGACAGTGGGGTGGGCGGCGGTGACATGTGTGTGCGCCGCAGCGGGCGGGTGCCGGTGACAGTGGGGCTGGCGGCGGTGACATGTGTGTGCGCCGCAGCAGGCGGGCGAGCAGTGGCTATTTACAACTTTGAAATAAAATGATTGATTGGCTGCCCGACCTCCTGATCTGATCCAATGCGCACGGGACCAGGCATCGGATCAGATAAAATGTCACACGCATACGATTTTGGGACAATTTCTTGCGATTTATCGGCCCAAGTGCCAAAATCGCGTGGAATCGGTCCAAAATCGCATAGTGTATGGGGGCCTAAAGACACATTTGAAAATATATGATAAACCACCGGCCATATCTATCCTCCTCTACTCAGCTGCTCCTATGGGGCCTACACAGGCAGCGATATACAAGCATTTACTAAGTCATCTCACTAGGGGCCGCATTTATCAATGAACTGCGATGTCATCATGATAACATCGATGAACACCGCATTAACATCACATTGCGATGTTCAGCTAAATCACCTGTATGTATGAAGGGAAGTGGGCGGGGAGAGCGGCTGCGTAAAAAGACTGTCCCGGCGATCAGCAGCGATGCAAAGGAGAAGAGTTTCTCACTCCCCCTTTTCACCAGGCCAATCAAGGCCTGTGTAGGAGGCATGTGTACTGTACAGGCCAGTGGCGTAACTTTAAATGTTGCTCCCCCCTGCCAGACACAATTAGGGCGCCCCCCCCCCCTCCCATTTTTGGTCGAACACATTACAGTATAGGAGATGGAGATTTTACCCGTGTGCTGGTGCAGGTCGATGCACAGCGGGGTCTCTTCAGCGGCTGGCCACCGCTCTCTACAGCTGTCATCATTGGAAGGGCAGGGTGGATAGGGAAGCTGCTGTTCGTGGGAGGCTCAGTGACCCCAGTCCCGTCCGGCAGAGAGGTGATGACGTACACGGCGCGCCTGGCCACGCTACGTGTTTCCTTTCCTGCGCCCCCTGTGCAGTGAGTGACAGGGGTGCGTGCAGGGGCCGGGACTGCGAGCTGGGCATTCATTGAGGGGGGGGGGGGGGGTGTCGGTAATTGCCGGGGCGATAATTGCTGGTCAGCGCCCGGCATGCAGGAACATGCTGGGGACTTGGAGGCTGGAGCCGATGATTGTCAGTGCACTGAGCCGGCGCCCAGGGGCTGCCTTACAGTAGCTACGCCACTTGCTGCAGATCACAGAAATAAGCTCTGTGGTGTTTTGGAACCAGTCTTCATAAACTGCAAATTATTATTGTAATCTGGGGCATCGGGGGGGGGGGGGTGTTTAAGGGCAGACTGGGGGCTGGGTGGCTTACTTTCCCAGGCCGACTGGGGACTGAGCGGCACTATTTTTGCGCTAACACATTGATTTGTTGTTCCCCCCTGCACCCAGTCACCCGCCAGTGCTGCTCCCCAGTGGGGGCTCCTGCAGGATGGATGGTCCTCAGGTCAGCGCTGCTGTACTGGAGGATCAGCACTGCTGTACTGGGGACACAAGCTGCCTCCTGTCGGGACCCCACTCCGTGGGTAAAGTTGGCAGTAATGCTGAGTGGCAGGGCAGCACAATGATGGGTAAGGGAGGAAGGGACACTCGGGAGGGTTCTAACGCCACTTTCCCAATGCAAGATTATCGGCGATCAAGTTCTTGGTGTCCAAAAATCTGATTTTTTTTTCTGTGAAGGGGCATGCTATTTTTATTCATGTGCTTGCAGCACATGAATATATTTTTTATAATTTTATTTAAAAAAAAATTTTTTCTTTTTTTACAAATTCGCCAGCAACATATATTCACTGCACTCTGGTCCCGGCTTGTTACATGCGGGACCAGAGGAGCGGCTCCCTACCCCTGCCCCCCATGCCAGCATTCCCGGGGGCAGCCTCTGCTGCCTGTGCCCCGGGAGCCCTCCCCCATAAATTCTGGGGCAGGCAGGGAGGCTTACATCTCCCTGCCTGCCTCCGTCCCCCCGATCCCTGCGGCATTCGCTGCAGGGGTTAAAATTCGCCAGCAGGGGCAGCGAGCCCCTGCTGCATTGAATAGGGTGACAGGGAGGGCTGGCAACTAATTCTCCAGCCCTCCAGAACCCTGCAAATGTGCAGCGAATCCTAAACAGGATTCGCTGCACATGGAGAACACAAACATTGAATACTCCCCTATGTGTGTAGACCAATTTACCTGGCGGCACTAAAGGATTTGTGACTTGGCCATTGCATTATGATGCAATTTGCATAATTTAGAACATGCCTCTGGTTAAAGTGCAGGCAGGTAAGTATGGAGTATGGGGCAGGGATTCTCCAATATTGCGACAGATTAAATGACTATGCAATACACTTTGCTTATTTAAATATGAGGCGTGTAAAGCTGTAAATTGTTCTTTATTGGTGGTAAAACAAATAATCACCTAGTCTACTTGGTTCTATACATTGTATTGTATTATTTATGAATTGGACAAAGCTGTTGAAGTGCCTGCTTTTTGTCTTCAATACAATTCAGCTTCTATTGTTCTAATGTTTAGGTTATTACATTTTATTGAAATAAAATATGTTGAAGTATCGTTAATTTGCCTTTATTAAATAAAAAAAACTTGATTGTTTCAGATTTTCTGACTGAATAAAACAAGTGTGCAACAATTATATCTTCCACTGTTCGAAATTAAACTTTAACTCAATAAGACTGATCAATTAATTTATTTATCTGCTACAAATACTGTAGATAACAGCCATAATTCCTCTACCTTTGTTATATGGACACAATAATTTACCATTTCTTAAGCTGGGTACACATATGTACAATTTCATTTTTCTTGCGACCGTTCGATCGACCGAATACACGTTCGGCCGTCCGAAACATACGACCGATCTGCGCGTACACATATGTACAATTTTACTTGCGACGTCCGATGTACTCCCGTCCAAAAAATCGCAAGAAAAAGATTGTACCACCGTACACACTCTCCCGTTCTGGCTATTCGCACGATAAAAATGCACACAACATTATCATAATGGGCTGGATTAAAAGAGCATACCAAAACGAGGCGTGATCACGGAACAAAGAATCGTTCGTGTAGTACAGTGAATAGAGCCGTGACTATTCAGATCCATTGCTAGCTGTACAGGATATACGTACGTACGTTCGTCTATCGGTGTATTTGGGCCTTTTTAATTATGAGCTTGAGGAGAAGGAAGGCTCGTGCGTGCATTTTGGCTGCTATGGCCATTAGATTGCAGGCTATTAAAAAAGGACCAAGAATCGGAGCTGCTGGACCAGAGACTGGCTTCTGAGGAGAGACACCTTCTCCCACATGCCATTGCTACAGGAGATACGGGAGAACAATCCTGATGACTTCAGGAATTATCTCCGTATGGATGACGCTACCTTCATGGAGCTGCTGACACTGGTTACCCCTTTAATAGAGAGAGAGGACACCTATTTCAGGAGGCCTATTTCCGCAGAGCAGAGACTGGTGGCAACGCTGCGTTACCTGGCAACAGGCAGGACCCTTGCCGACCTGAGATTCACCACCGCAATATCATCTCAAGCGCTGGGGCTGATAATACCAGACACCTGTGATGCCATCGTCCAAGTTCTACAGGACAAATACATGAAGGTAAATATGGAAATTACATACATGTCCCCCATATGTATAGCTGTGCACATACCTGTACCCTATATGTATATCTTTACAATGCCTGTTAATTTAAACTTTTACACCAGTGGGTGGGGGGTCATTTTGATAAGGCGGGTAATAGCTTTAAGGCTGCAATGGGGGAGGGCTGATGGGTCTAAAATCAACCCAACAGATTATTAATACGCATATACTTTTATATTGCAGTTTCCATCGACCAGGTAGGAGTGGCAAATTATTGCACGTGATTTCCGTGATCTTTGGAATTTCCCTAATTGTGGTGGAGCTATCGATGGCAAACACGTCAGAATCATGCCCCCTGCAAAGAGTGGCTCTTTTTATTATAACTATAAGGGGTTCTTCAGCATTGTTCTAATGGCCATCGCTAATGCCCGATACGAGTTTGTATTTGTGGACATTGGGAAAAATGGTAGAGTTTCAGATGGAGGAGCCCTGGAGAATACATTTTTCCATGACAAACTGAAAATAAATGAACTGAATCTGCCAGAGCGGACTGAAAATGAGCACGGTTTGAACTTTGTTTTTGTGGCGGATGAGGCCTTTGCATTGCACCCTAATGTCCTTAAACCCTACCCACAAAGGGCACTGAACAGGGAATGACGCATTTTTAACTATCGCCTGTCACGTGCCAGGCGAGTGGTTGAAAATGCGTTTGGGATTCTGAGTAATAAATTCAGAATTTTTCACAGTGCCATCAATCTGCGCCTAGATAAGATTGACAAAATTGGTGCTGGCCTGTTGTGTGCTGCACAACTACATGCGCAGAAAAGCGGTGCACACACAACAACTGGGGGCTAAGTAAATGTTAAGTGTTTATGCAGAACAATGAACATCAAATATCTATCTATCTATCTATCTATCTATCTATCTATCTTCTATAACTATATCTGTCAGGAATGCACACACAACGATTATTTATTTCAAAAGGAATGCACACACAACGAATATTCTTTAACAGCATGGCGCGGAAAGTACGGGGGAGAAGACTTCCTGTTGTTTACATGCTGCGCTGATGGAGGGATGACGCAGCTAGTCAACACCCACATGGGCGTGCTGCTTTTGGGAGGAATGATCGCAGGAACGGGCTGCATATCGATCGAACGTGCGTACACATGTCACTTTTCTTTCGATATGGAGCCGTCCTGTCGGAAGAATATTAAGCAGCAAAGAACCTGCAACCGACCGACCGTGGACGGCCAAGAGCGTTTTTGGCCGTTTATCGATCGCAACGAAGGGATCGGAACTGCATACACATATATACAATCGAACGGCCGTTCGTCCGCAGATTGGAAGAACGGCCCGACGATTGTACATATGTGTACCCAGCTTTAGAATCTACAGTAATTCATTGTCTGATTTGTCACAGGAAGCTGAATCACAAAGCAATGTTAGTATTTCACAACCACATGATCATCATCATCCTCATTCAATCTACAGTCAGGTAATGTACAATTCAATTCTGAATATTGTTTTCTTTAAAAAAAAAAAAAAAAGATGTTCTGGAAACTTTACCTAACTCAAGCAGAGATTATCAATGTCTCTTTGATTGTTTTTAAGAACATACAACACTGACAAGAAAACTAAAGCTAAAATATTAATACAATTTTCTTTAGTTTTTGGCTAGTTCATGGTTTTATTTACACGTGCACTCCATAGCTGCCTACCCTCCTGCATTCTGCAGGAGACTCCCTGAAATAACAGCAATCTCCCTCTCTCCCTGATTAGTCTAGCAATCTCCCTCATTTCCCCTAGCCCACATTACACTGTAAAGGGCCCCTTACACTTGTGAGATTTTGTGAGATTTGATCCAATTTGAGTCAATTTATCTGACAAAATCTGATGTGCCTGTCTGACAAAATCTTATGTGCCTGATGTGTAGGACACAATCCACAATCCCTTGCCATTGGGTATAACCAAGAGATTGGAAGAGATTGAACCTCCTGCACATAGGATAAATCTTGAGTCAATCAGGTTCAATTTGTTGAACAATAAAGGCCCCCATACACTAGGGCGACTTGTCCTTAGGACAAGTCGCCCCCGACTTCCCCCTGAGCTTCCCCGGCTGCTCCCCGGGGGAGCTTGATTAGATTGGCACTTGATGTGCCATTTTTTACATGTGATAAATCGTCTCGATTTATCACATGTAAAAAACCCGGGGAGCAGGGGGGGGGGGCTATAGAGCAGGGCTGCTGGTGGGAGCAGGGGGAGCTGGGGACGCTGCAGGGGACACAGGCGGCATAGAGCCGGGCAGAGGGAGCCGGGAGCTGTCAGTGCTAGAAAAAAAAGCCTATACAATGAATGGGCAGCCTGTGATTGGCTGAGCGCTCTCTCAGCCAATTGCTGACTGGCTGAGAGAGCGCTAAGCCAATCACAGGCCGCCCATTCATTTTGATATACTGTAAGTCATTATAGAAGAATCCTCTCAGATGTAGCAGTACACACCCACGCTTCTAGGTGCCACATTCACAATCTGCTTTCACAATCTCTTCATATATGGAACTAGATATGCCCTTTGGGAGGGGCATGACACGCCCCCTCAATGGGTGCTGTGCAAAATTATGATACCAACTATAATCTGCCTGAGACTTGTTTTCAAAAGTAGGCAAGCTGCATGCCTACTGTACTCTCCACTTTAGGGAGATTTCTCCACAAAGTAGACAACCTAGTTGCATGGGGAGGTAAAAATGTTTTAAAGTGAGGCACTGTGAAAAACTAACAAGTCCAACTTCTTAACACTTAAGAAACCATGTAACTAATATTTTTAGCAGGGATCTAGGATTGTCCATACAAGCAGCAGCTATGCTATCTGGTGTGTGTGTGTTGGGGGGCAATTGCACTACAGCCGGAAGATTGCTGATGAAAAAAACATGACAGTTATAAGAAAACATGAAATAATTACACTTAAGTTGTTTTTCTGTTCCATGATTAAATGTTATCCTGACTATTGCACGTAGTCAGCAGTTACATGTTGCATCATGGTTATATTTTCACTCTCTAAAATTTCACAACTTCCAATTTTGTAATATATGTCCATTATAATATATAAACGTTCTTTGTTTGCGGTAAACACAGTAATCTTTGCTGTCTATGTACCTTGTTATTTAGTAATGTGACCTTGTTGACATAGAACAGAAACCAGTGGTCATTTTGGCTTTTTTGCTCACATCATAGTGTTTTTTTCCATTTGGTATCCAGATGGTAGATTGATCAGTTTTGGGGAATTTATTTTTATTTTATAAACTTTTTCATACTTTACTATAAACATGGACTACGAATGGGAACAGTAAAGTGTGCCGAATGCAGTGCTAATGGGGACCACATGCTAAGGTAGAATTGATAGAATTGTCGGAATTGACACAAAAAAATTGTAACCTATTCATCTATCGACTTTTTCCATGTCAACCTTTTGCTTGTTCTGACCTTGTGCATGTCGACCTTTTGGTGTCCACCTAGACATTGTGAGTGACTCCTCATGCACATAAAATGTAATGTGCATATGCAGCTGCTTGGTGCGAGCAGGCGCGGCAAACTGCATGTTCGCTGTCCTGCTCACAGAGCGAGCGTGGGGTGGTGGAGACAGGCTACACCCATGGGAATAGTGAAGGAGAGGGAGTGCTGGCACTCTGGGGTTAAATATGGCAGTCAGTGGGTTAAAGTTAGTGTTTGTGGTGGAGATGAACTGATGATGGGGAGCTGGGAGCAATAACTGTTGGCTGGGTGTTGTGATGATGCATCAACTGGGAGCAGTAACTGTATCATCACAACACCCAGCCAACAGGTATTGCTCCCAGCTCCCCATCATCAGTTCATGTTCACCACAAACATTAACTTTAACCCATTGACTGCCATATTTAACCCAAGAGCGCCAGCACTCCCTCTCCTTGACTCTTCTTGTTTATCGCTAGGGGGACCAGGACATTCCCCCCACGAGTGTAGGCTGCTAAGAGTTATACCTCCAAGCGCTGTGTAAACATCCCCTTTCCGCATTTTACACCCATGGGAATGCCCAGCGTATCATGGGCCGGTGATGCAGGGGTGGGCAGCTGACGTCAGTGGATGGCCACCCTGTAAGATATAACAAGTAGGAGACAATAATGAACTCACTTATGCTGTGTACACACGGTCCGATTTCCTTTCCGATGTTGACGATATAGTCAACATCGGATCGGCATCGGAATCGGATGCAGATCGCAAGGGTTTTAACCCTTGCGATCCTGATCCGATCCCGATGCGCGTTCACGTATCGGAAGCCAGAAAGTCTTGGCTTCCTTGTCTATATAGTGCAGATCTGCACTATATAGTCAAGATAGGATGCAAATCGGATGTGCCTTAAGATCCTATCCACGATCCTATCTGATCAGATCGTGGATAGGATCTTAAGGCACATCTGACCGTGTGTACACACCATTAGTAAGATGCCTGTCTTATTTTATTGACAGCTGCTTTCCGGTCTCTATGCTCTGGGGCACTGATTAAGCACTCAGATACACAAACAACAGACTTAGGGATCTATGGACCTAATTCTGCCTGGATAGCTAATCAGAAAATTTGCAAACCGAGCGACTATGGAAGGACTGTGCATGTGCTGCATTCCCATCATGCATGCGTGGGACCAAAGAGCGAAAAATTAGTAGTCGCAGTTTGACAGGAAGCTGGCGTTTAGGGGCAAAAAAAATGCCATTTTCTGGGAGTGGAAATGCAGGTGTGCCCAGGCATGATGTCAGCAGTGACCACTTTCAGCAGATTAGTGGAAGCTCTAGACTGGCGCAGATTGTATAAACTGTATGATGGTTCGGTTTTTGTGAATGCATTTGCAATTTTTTTTTCCGTCTGGGCGGCATCTTTCTGCTCACAGATCACCACAAAGTCTCTGATTAGTGATCCATGCTGAATTAGGCCTATTTACTAAGCCTTGGAGAGAGATAACATGGATGGAGATAAAGTACCAGCCAATCGGCTCCTAACTGCCATCTAACAGGCTGTGTATGAAAGATTATAGTTAGGAGAAGTAGGAGAACGTGTTACCTCTCGGCATGTGCAGCAGCTTCATTCCATCCCTTATACTGTATGTTGACACTGTAGCGCTAGTAAAATCAAACGATATACTACTGCTATTGTGTTCATGATTTATACTACTTGCCAAGAAATGGAGTTTTACTGGGCAAACCTTACAGACCATTTATTAACTGTTATCTATATATCTGATCAGTAATTCTCCTCCCTACAGTGTGTGTGAGTTGGTGGGAAGATGTAAGTATGACATCACCAGATATCACATGACTTACAGTGGGGGCATGAATGGAGTTTGGATTGGGTTTTGGTCAGGCTCTACCCCGCTAGGGCTTCTGACTCCATATTATCTGTCTCAGGTCTCCCTGCTGATAATGATCCCAACAGCGAGTCACAGAGCAAGCTGCTGGTGCCGAGTTGCTTAATTAGTACAGATGGAGCACCTCTCATATAGCCGGGTCCTGGCGATTCTATTGCCAATCAACAGGACCCGCTTCAGATGGAAGGGGGCATCTGTGTGCACAAGACACTCACACACCCCATCCCATTGGAGCCCACTTCCACCTCCCATTGCTTCCCTCCCATTGCTTCTCCTCGCCGCTCCCCCGTGCCTCCCCCTCCCCCAACCTTGCCCATCTCCCTGAAGCAGAGACGGGCAGGGATTCTGCTCCCCGCCACCGAGAGACGGGAATGCGCGTGCGTGTGAGATGCTCGCGCATCTCAGCCAGCTCCCGCCAGTGGAAGGGATCTGGTGAGGGCTGGAGCTATATGAGAGGCACTCCATCTGTACCTCAATTTGATTTAATCATGTTTGCTGAGCCATGGATATACTTAAAACCTACACCATTGGGTTGCCTTGAGGACTAAGGGGCCTATTCAGGCCCTGCCCCGATGGTCAGGGTTTGCACAACCACATTTCTGCACATGTACAAATCTCGACAGCGAATGGCCGCAGCAAGTTACACACTCACCAGGCTGTTCACAGCATAGAGGGGGGGGGGGAGGAGGGGGGGGGGGGTGGTGGCAGCGATGACCATGAGAATGTCCAGCGTTAGTGTTACATTAATGATATAGCTCAGGGAGCGAATTTGTACAGTGTGTATGCATCCTCCTAAAATTAAAAGCTTTTGCACACAGGGCTTTCACTCCATTGGACCAAGGCCCTCATTCAGGTTGGCTCGGTATGCTGCAAACATTGCATGATTTCTCCTGCCTTAGCAAATAGAAGTCAGTGAAAACTAACCTTTATTTGTGTGCACTCTTGGCAGGCATCTGCCTGCCCACGTACCCATGGGAATGCCCAGAGTTTTCATGAGGACACACATAAAACATTGGGTGTTCCAGTGGCAAACACAGTATTTCTAGAGTGGGGTTTCCACATGCTGTCCACAATCTCCCACTATGCAGAACATTGGAGTATGAGCGGGACCTAGTAAGGACCCTGGACAGTAATGTACACATTGGTCTTTTATCAATATTTAAATCTATTGGCGTCTATGGCTGTATCAAACATATTTAATATATGTAAGTGGTCATGAAAAAGGTTAAACATACTATAATACAACAAGTACTGCACTAAGCAGACATTCTCCCACCTCATGGTAAGGCTCCTGTCTCTTCTTCCTGGTAGCTGCTCTCTGGTCATGTGCACT
This sequence comes from Crinia signifera, assembly GCF_055691185.1. NCBI lineage: Eukaryota > Metazoa > Chordata > Amphibia > Anura > Myobatrachidae > Crinia > Crinia signifera. The sequence continues at coordinate 126,384,705 of NC_139220.1, read as the reverse complement.
GATTAAGGACTCAGAACCACATACACAGCAAACTTGGTACTTGTTTTTCTAGAACGGCCACAATCGGGGGTAATCGTGTACCTTAACTTAAGGTACACGATTACCCCCGATGGACTCGATTTCCTTTGAAATCAGGTCCATTTTGCCGGCAAAGGCAAAATCGGGTCCATCGCGTCGGTCGAGTGCATTAACATGCACGATGGACCCGATTTTGCCATAGGGTTCAATGTTAAAATATTTTTAACATTGTAATCTGGGAAAAAATGGGAAATAGGCCAATATGGGTCATTTCTCATTGTATATGCCCCCCCCCCCCCATTGTGAACGTCACCCCACGATTGACGCCAACCCGAAGCGTGGCGAGCGTAGCGAGCCCGCAAGGGGAGGCGGTACGCATCCTCCGACCTTTTCATACCCCTACTATCCACGTCGGCGTGGAGTTGAGAATATAAAGTGTGGCGAGCGCAGCGAGCCACCGAGCCCGAATCGTGGCGAGCGCAGCGAGGGGCGGCGTTACGCGTCCTCCGACCTTTTCATACCCCTACTATCCACGTCGGCGTGGAGTTGAGAATATAAAGTGTGGCGAGCGCAGCGAGCCACCGAGCCCGAAGCGTGGTGAGCGCAGCGAGCCCCGCTTGGGGATGCGTATACCTGTGAAGTTATACGCGTCCGCTCGCCACGCTTCGGGCTCGGTGGCTCGCCACACTTTATATTCTCAACTCCACGCCGACGTGGATAGTAGGGGTATGAAAAGGTCGGAGGACGCGTACCGCCGCCCCTCGCGGGCTCGCCACACTTCGGGTTGGCGTCAATCGTGGGGTGCCATTGAGGGGGTTAAAATTGGGGTCTGGGGAGAATTTTACATTGAATCCAATGTAAAATAGGGTCCCAGGGACCCTATTCACATTTCAATCAATGTAAAAATTGGGGCCATCGCGTCGGTCGCATCGCATGCGATTTGGTCGCATGCGATGCGATCGACGCAATGCGACCGACCCGATCAAAATCGGTGTGGCCGTTCTAGGAAACGAGTACCGCAAACTTTATAGAAGAAACTTCTACCACTGGGCATGTGCCACAAGTCTGTCATTTTACTTAAATTGCATGATGTGGCGGCATCTCTAGCATTGTTATAGTTGTCATTATTTGAGCCACTTGCTAACAGAAGGCGTGTTTCCGTGTAACCTGAAACCCCCCTTGTGTTTGCCTATGCGTTCCGTGGTCCAGTGCCATTACCATCCCTGGCCGGCCCTGGCTCGCCCTCCACGCATTGAATGGCCCGGCGATCTGCAAATGCGAAAATACGCGCAGACCCCAAACATCGGAACTGGGCCTAATTCGCCCCATTCCGAATGTTACTGAATCAGGGTGCAATTTCCATTCCTCTGTTATAATCACTGTATTTTTATTTTATGACAATAAACATGTCATTATGTAATAACAAGATTAGCCAAAATAACCTAGTAGTAACAAATTGAACTGACATAAAAATAAATGAATAACAGTCAGTGAAATGAACCCCCCATGACTGCCTGCGAACAGTCGCTTTCTGCTTTTCTTTCACACTTCAGAGAATCACAACAGACTGAGACCACAAATCTGCTGTTGCATGGAACAGGCAGTAACTTGCATACAGTAATGCCCCTTTCAGACCGCACTTTTAAAACGGTAAATTGCCGTTTTTTTACCGTTTTAAAACGGTAATGTGTGCGGTCTGAAAGGTCCAGTCCCACTTAACCGGTTAGAAAATGCCGTTTTTTCTAACCGGTTAAAATGCAGGGTCCTACCCGTTTCTGAACCGGTATTTTAGCGCAAAAATCGGCTCAGAAACGGTATTTAGGACCCAGCCAATGAGCTGGGTCCTAAATTCAGCACAGTGAATACTTAATGAGCGCTCATTAAGTATTCACAGCACTGGAGCCCCCCCGCGCGTGTCGACGCCCCCCCCGCGCGTGTCGACGGCCCCCCCGCGTGTCGACCCCCCCCCCCCCCCGCGCGTGTCGGCGCCCCCCCCGTGTCGACTTACCCCGTGCCGGTATCTCCGTTGTGGTTCCCGGCACTGCAGCTCAGTATGCTCGGAAAGCACTTATGAAAAAAGTGTCTTTCAGAAAATGGCTGCCCCCCATACGGAAGACAGTTTTTTTAAACAGGGTTTCCTATGGGGCAGCCATTTTCTGGAAGACACTTTTTTCATAAGTGCTTTCCGAGCATACTGAGCTGCAGTCCACAACGGAGGTACCGGCACGGGGTAAGTCGACACGGGGGGGGGGGCGCCGACACGCGGGGTGGGGTGGGGGGGGCGTCGACACGCGCGGGGGGCGTCGATATGCGCGGGGGGCGTCGACATGCTCTCGGTCGACACGCGAGGGGGGGGGGGAGCTGCACGGAGGGGAGGGCTGAAGGCTGCTCTGGCTTTGACCCTGTATTTGGAAAGTTTCCAAAAACGGGTCTGCCAGTGTCAAAAAATCGGCACTTAAACGGTAATATACCGTTTAAGTGCTGCGGTGTGAAAGGGGTTTTATCTGGCAGACCCGTTTTTGGAAACGTTTCCAAATACAGGGTCAAAGCCAGTTATGCGGTCTGAAAGCAGCATTAGTGTGGCTCTGAGCAGGGAGCACATCAAATACACACTTGCTAGGGAAATAACATACAGGTGCAGCTGCGTAATCTGATTGCAACATGTTGGAATATGTGCCACAAAAAAACAAGTTCTTCTGCTTTCATGGTTTGCTTCAAACTGTCATTTAGGGCTGAGTGGTACACACAAACATTCTGCTCAGGTAACAAGATAATGAACAAAAAGTTAGAAAACATGATATGAGACTGAAACACTGAAACCGGGTTATTCATCTGTATAGGAAACATATGTTGTATTTATTAGTAGGACTCATTTTCATTTTCATTAGAACTCTAAAAAACATATGTCCATAGACTATTTTGCAGTAACGGATGCCCGTTACATGTCATCTAGTAAATGGCATTAAATCATAAGGGGCCAGATGCACTAAGCTTCAAAAGTGATAAAATAGAGAGTGATAAACAACCAATCAGCTCCTGCCTGACATTTTTCAAACATAGTCTGTGACATGGCAAGTAGGAGCTGATGGTTAGGGGGTAGGGGGAGAGGGTTAGGGCACATACAGAGCCCCTGTCAGGATTCTGCATATCAGGATGCCAGGGTCAGTCTTTTGACTGCCGGGACCTTGACCTCTGGGATATCAAATGCATCGGGTGAAATGTAATAGGATGAGAGATTCAGAAAGTGAGAGATTTGGTAAGAAATCTCCAGTTTTTTTAAAGTGGCAATCATTTACACAGCAAAACCAGTGTGATTTTGCAGTGTAAATGATTGCCACTTTAAAAAAACTGGAGATTTCTTACCAAATCTCTCACTTTCTGAATCTCTCATCCTATTACATTTCACCCATTATGTTTCGGTTGCTCTAGGTCTGGGGTAGCCAACCCTAGTCCTCGAGAGCTACCAACAGTGCATGTTTTGCAGGTCTCCTCACAGAATCACAAGTGAGCTAATTAGCTCCATCTGTGTATCTTTTAAAATGTGTCGGTGATTAATGAGTGCAGCTGTGCAGCAGCTAGGTTGTCTGGAAAATGTGAACTGTTGGTAGCTCTCGAGGGCTAGGGTTGGCTACCACTAGGGATGCCAATCCCGGGGCATTTTTTCAATCCCGGGAATCGGGATTGAAAAATGCTCAATCCCGGGATTCCCGGGATCCCGGGATTGGCATCTCTAATCAGTTCAGGCAAAACAAATGCTCCAAAGAAGCCCAGTCCCCCCCGCTACAGCCGCCGCGCACATTCATTTACTCACAACGGCGGCCGGGAGCAGGGCAGACAGGGCAGGAGGCGTCAGCGGCGGTAGGCGGCCGGGTGCAGGGCAGACAGGGCAGGAGGCGTCAGCGGCGGTAGGCGGCCGGGAGCAGGGCAGACAGGGCAGGAGGCGTCAGCGGCGGTAGGCGGCCGGGTGCAGGGCAGACAGGGCAGGAGGCGTCAGCGGCGGTAGGCGGCCGGGTGCAGGGCAGACAGGGCAGGAGGCGTCAGCGGCGGTAGGCGGCCGGGAGCAGGGCAGACAGGGCAGGAGGCGTCAGCGGCGGTAGGCGGCCGGGAGCAGGGCAGACAGGGCAGGAGGCGTCAGCGGCGGTAGGCGGCCGGGAGCAGGAGGCATCAGCGGCGGTAGCAGCAGCAGCAGAGCCGCCGGAGGGCGGGCGGCCGACGCTGCCAGGTCCGGTCCAGGTCAAAGATGATTCTGGAGCGGGTATGGGCAGTCCGACCTGCGCAGCGTGATGGTCAGAGGTCACGCTGCGCAGGTCGGACTGCCCATACACGCTCCAGACTGCAGTCTGGGGATCAGGACCTCCTGGGTAGCTCAGACGCTGCCCGGCATTAGATATGCGCATGCGCATATAATCCTGAAATCCCGGGATTGGAAGATCCAATCCCGGGATTCAAATCCCGGCGTTTTTTAGGCCAAATCCCGGGATCCCGCCGATCCCGATCCCGGGATTGGCCACCCTAGCTACCACTGCTCTAGGTGTATCAAGGGGGAATTTATCACAACACTAAAATGGTCATATAAAGAACCACTGACTTTTGTAATACTATCAACGTCACTTACCTGAGAATGACCTTACATAAATGGGGCCAGATGCACTAAGCTTCAAAAGTGATAAAATGGAGAGTGATAAACAGCCAGCCAATCAGCTCCTACCTACCATGTCACAGACTGTGTTTGAAAAATGTCATGCAGGAGCTGATTGGTTGGTTGTTTATCACACTCGATTTGATCACTTTTGAAGCTTAGTGCATCTGGCCCATGATGCACGAAAAATGTTTCAACTGATAAAAGGTAGATATTTAGATCACTGATTTGTATGGATAACCGACTTTTTGGGGTGTCTATGGCCTTTTTAAAAGATTTGGGGTCTATTTACTAAAAGCCTTGGAAAGAGATAAAGTACCAGCCAATCAGCGCCCAACTATCATGTTACAAGCTGTGTTTGAAAAATAACAGCAGCTGATTGGTTGGAAGTTTATTTCTATCTACTTTAGCACTCTCCAAGGCTTAGTACATCTGCTCGTCAACTGTATGATTTTTAGTCTCTTTTTTGCAGAGTATTTATGTTACTCTTATTAATGACTATGTTTCTCGCTAAAGTTTTTGTTTGATTTGAGTTGTGATGATTATCTGCAGATCATTGAAGATACACCTTAAAATAATATTACACATCTGAAACACTGTAGTGCAGAATAGATAGTGATTGATAGGATTGGAGGGTCAACAGAAACTCATGTTGCAAGTTTACCAGTAGAATTTCTTTATTCAAATTCAAAAAACCAATTGAATCATTAGTAATTAAATCCCCTAAATGAATTATAACGTGTATGTTAATTGTTGATATAGATGTCAGTAAATGAAAATGTACCTATTATAAATATGCCATTTACAAGGACATCTCTCTGGACATTACAACTGCTAATATAGAACTAAACAGGACATTACCGTTAGAGCAGTTTAATCATAGCAAACAGGAGCCACATTATTTTTTTATTGTCTTTCCTCCTTGATTAACTGTACAAGTTGGTTTGTCCATTTGTGTCCCTGCCTTTGGTTACACTCAATGCGGTAGACCATTATATTTGTGTGAGGCACGCACCAACAAACACAGGTGTGTGGCCTTGTGGGTAAGAATCATGACCTCACGGCCCCAACCCCCATTTTTGTCACTCTGGGGTGATGTGGTCTGCTATCGCTGCGGACTGCTATCGGTGCTGTGCCATCTCCTGTGACAGTAATTTGGTGCTGCATGCAGTGTCACAGTGCAGCACCCAGTTCCAGTACCTGACATGAGCCAGAATTTTGTCAGGTAATATACTGGAATGCCCCACACCACCTGAACCACCATAGTGACGCTGCTGGTTTACTGATTTACAAATGTAATTGAAGCTAAACATTTGAAGTAAACAATGACTGTGTGAATATAAGCAAATGTTTTTACAGCCACATAGTATTTTATAGTGCGATACCCACCAGTGGCACATGTGAGCCCCATTGGTGGTGTACAAAGATGCTGTGTCGATCACAGACAAGATGATAATGGAACTTCTGGGTAGGCCTAATGGTCAGACAGCATGGCCGCAGGAAGTTAGTCACTGGGGTCACTGCAGCTGCATATGGGATCACATGTCTGCCCTTTAGCTGCCATACCCCATATTCACCCTCAAACTGTCCCTGACTGTAAATCACGACCATTTTGGCACATGTGCAGTATGACGTACCTAGATGCATGTGCAGTTGGCCTATCAAGGCTCCACTGTGAAACAAAGAACAGGTTTTTGTACACTTCGGACTCATTGTTAGGATATAGCGTTCGTTAGGCTGTGGATGCTCAGGTCAGCGCCGCACCACCGTCCCGCCGAACACCCCCCCCTGCAGCTCGCAGTCCCTCACTAGTATGCAAGGGGATGAGTACAAGCACACATCCCCTCACATGTAACCAAAGGGGAAAGAAATTATTCAATGGTCACCTATGAATAAAACTGACTTTTATTTCCGCAGATGATCGCCGAATATGGGGCGGACACTGACATCTTGTGACATCACCTGCCTGCACCGAACAGGCAACACCACGCCTGTGTTCCCAGGGGAACGCCCACTGTTTTCATGGGGATACAGATAAAACACTGAGCTTCCACCTGCTGCCACCCCGCACATGTGCATATATGTGCATGCACAGACCCCCACTATCGAAAATGGGTCTGAATTTGAACCCGTACTAATGAATCTGCTCCATAATACAGAAACAAAAAGATCTGCAGCTGTTATAGACATTTTATTAATATGGAAAAAAGTACGGTACTTGTGTATTTTGGCGGCGCCCATCGCATTGCATACCATAAGGCATGCGATGGTATGCGATGCGATATCGCGCGATATTGTACAATGTCATACAATTTTTAAATTGTATGACATTGTATATGGCATACAATGCCATACAATGCGATGGGATTAAACATTGTATAAGCACCCTAATGGGTGCTTATACAATGTTAAATGCACCCCCATGCCACCCCCCCACTATAAACGTGAACCCGAAGCGGGCCGAGCGGCGGCGGTACGGGTCCTCTGACCTTTTCATACCCCCACTATCCACGTCGGCGTGGAGTTGAGAATAGAAAGTGTGGCGAGCACAGCGAGCCACCGAGCCCGAAGTGTGGCGAGCGCAGCAAGCCCCGCGAGGGGACGCGGATACCTCTGAAGCCCGCCAAGGGACGCGGATACCTGTGAAGGTATCCTCGTCCGCTCGCCACGCTTCGGGCTCGGTGGCTCGCTGCGCTCGCCGCACTTTCTATTCTCAACTCCACGCCGACGTGGATAGTGGGGGTATGAAAAGGTCGGAGGATGCGTACCGCCGCCCCTAGCGGGCTCGCTGCGCTCGCCACGCTTCGGGTTCACGTTTATAGTGGGGGGGTGGCGTGGGGGTGCATTTAACATTGTAAGCACCCAATTGGGTGCTTAAAAGCACCCTTTAGGGTGCTTATCCAATGTTTCATCGCATAGGGGGCAAAAATCGTGTCGCATCGCATCGCATGCCATCGGGTGCATGCCATGCGATAAAAACATTGTGCGATGGACATCGGGGGCGCCGCCAAAATACACAAGTACCAAAAGTACCTTGGAGTACAAATATAATAATAATAATAATTATTCACTGATAACAGCTGCTGGCAGCTATGTTTGTTCTCTGATAGATCATATATGTTTTATCTAGAGGTGACTACAGAACTGAGTCATATCAGTGGTAACCATACTAGTACAAGCATCCTTCCACAGGTGTGACAACAGTGTGAGCCAATTACTTGCCGACTTTTGATTGGGCCTCTTAGGCGGATGTGTCATGAACCTGACTTGTTTCAAATTGTTTTCTCCATTTCCAAGTGTTTCCAGGCTTGCCTGTGTCCATTCTGCTGCTGCAGCAGCATAAAATTCCTAGTTGAATATGCACCTGTGAGGATTTTTGTCTGCTGAAGTGATCACAGGCTACTTCAGGTTGTCTGCATTATAGGCTCCTCCGTGTTGGAGACCATCAGCTTACATGGTTGCTCCAATAGCTCACCTGCAAACTCTGACCTGGTTACCTGTGTCAGAACCAAGGTAATTCCAGGCACTTCCTGGTTCTCATTGATGCTGCGGCTTGCAGCCAATCAGAGACAGGCAAGGGGGATATAAGTCAGGGTTCAGGTCCAGCCTCCTTGCCTTGAACAACTTCTCAATCTGTCCCATGAGTTCCCATGTTCCTAGCTACCCAGCATTTCCAGTGATTCCATCTCCTGTGTCCTGCTGTTGCTATCTGGCTATCTCTCTACCTGCCAGCCACTCCTTTGGTAGAGTGTGCCCAGCCATCCACAGCAGAGGTTGCCGCTGGTTCTGGCTAGCTGTTCCTACTAGCTCCCAGGCGAGTTACTCATCTTGGCTCCCAGGCCAATCTCTTGTTATTGTGTCAGTGTTCTGACTGTCGACCCCCCTGGGTTGACCATCAACTGCAGTGCTGCTCCAGAGACTATTACTATCTGTGTCCTGACTGCTGACACCCCGGGTTGATCACTAGCTGTTGTGTTCACCAGAGACTGTTACCATTCCTGTCCTGGCTGTCGACATCTCTAGCCTGTCATCTCCCGTGTTGGCTCCCATACCATCTACTGCCATGTCGACTCCCAGACCATCAACTGCCGTGTCGACTCCCAAGTCATCAACATCCCTCCAGCTCTCTGGCCATCTACAGTCTGTGTTAACTACCAGGTCATCAACACTCCTCCGGCTCCCAGGCTGTTTACAGTCCGCGTTGACTCCCAGGTCATCGACAAGCTATCCCCGGATCCCAGGCCGTCGACAAGCTATCCCCGGCTCGCAGGCCGGCAACAAGCTATCCCCTGCTGCCAGGCCGACAACTGTCATCGGCTCCCAGGCTATCGACACTTCTCCGGCTCCCAGGCCATCAACACTCCTCTGGCTCCGAGGCTGTCAACAATCGCCTACGGCTCCCAGGCCGTCGACCACCGTCATTGGCTCCCAGGCAGTCGACTACTCCTAATGACTCCCAGGTCGTCATCAATCATCTTCGGCTTTCAGGCCAATGACAACTCCTACCAGCTCTCATGCCGTCCACAGTTATCTCCGGCTCTCAGGCCGTCCACAGTTATCTCTAGCTCTCAGGCCGTTAACAACTCCTACCGGCTCCGAGGTTGTCCACAGTTATCTCTGACTCTCAGGCCGTTGACAACTCCTACCGGCTGCCAGGCCGTCATCAATCATCTCCGCCTTTAAGGCTGTCAACAACTCCTAATGGCTCCCAGGCCGCCTACTGTCATCCCCGGCTCCCAGGCCGACAGGTCATCTCAGGACATCCCTCAGTTTCCTGTCTAGCATGCTCGGCACCAGCCAGTTGCTGCTAGCGGACCAGGGCAGGGGGCCCTGACCTGCTTGTCAGATGCAGCCAAGTCCAAAGGTCCTTGCGGGGCTCCCTGATGAATACCACTGATGAGTTAGACTCCGTGCCCCTGTTCCTGGTCTCCACCAACCCTCTGGTCCAGCTGTTCCCTGGTGTCCCTGTGTATGACCTCTTCAAATGTCTTAATACCCTCCTTCCAGTTCACAGTGCCCTCCACTGGTCCACCATGGTCCCAGCCGGGAACACAGCACATCCTGGTGCTGACATGATGATTTAAAGCCCAGCCCTCAATGCACGCAAACACCGCAATTCGCAAGGCTAAAATGATGCGATTTGCATCATTTAGTCCCACCCCTCCCATTGACCTGCAAATTTTGGCATTTCTGGAGGGCATGCGGGAGACTTGCCCACCTTTCCGGGTTTTCAGGAGCCTCCGAGCCATTCCGGGAGGGTAGACAAGTATGGCATGAGCATCCTGACATGACTAATACATTTACATTATTGTTTATAGATTCTTTGTGTAACAATGGGCTTTGCTAGCATAATGTGGACAATGATAAATGGTTTATATTGAATAAATGCAAAATATCTTATAGGAAATGCTAAAAAAATTTCCCACTGCTTACAATATGTATCAGGTGCTCAGTGGCAAGTAATAATTTACAAATAAGAAAATGCCCTTATACAGAAAAGTTCCTGTATAATGGGTGTGGTACGGGACTCCGACAGTTGGGATCCCAACAGTTGGGATCTAGACAGTCATTATCCCGACATCGGGACCCCGACTGCCCAGAGTCAGACAGCATGGCGAGCGCAAAAAAGCCCCTTGCGAGGGAAAATAGCGGGTGGCTGTCAGGCACCCGGCTGTCAGCGTCTTGACAGTCGGGATCCCGACTTCGAGTAAACTACTGTCGGGATCCCGACTGTCGGGAACCCGTCCGGCACCCCTGTATAATATAGGGAAAGACAAAATAGTTGAACCATTACTTGAATTTCGATACATGGAATTTTAATATAATTATATATTAGTTGATACATGTTAAACACGATTATAACATTAATTATTGGACCTGTGAGAAGGATAATAATCTTCCCAGTCTCTTATATATAAAATGGATGACATTCGTATACCCCCCAACTTTCTATGATGATGAAGAGGGACGTTTGCGGGCACCTGGGTGTGGCCTCGTGTTGAGGGGGTGTGGCCTTCAAATTGTGTCAGTCACGCGAGGCTATGCCCCTGTTTTGATACTGCTGCCCCAGACAGAATAGACAATGCCCAGCGGGTGACTGCCCCCCCCCCCCCCCCACCGCGGGACACCACTTGCCCCAGGCGGGACGCGGGAATGTCCCCAAAAACTGGACGTTCTTGCGGAAAGCAGGACAGTTGGGAGGTATGCATTCGGTTGGCAAGTGAGGTGGAATGTCACCCACACATCAGATTTTTCCTGTATTAAAATTTGTGACACAATGCTGCAGTATGGGGGTTATTCTGGTTGACATGCAGAGTTGAGAAATTTGCAGTGCATGCGTGTCATTTTTTTGTCTGCCCGCCACTCGTAAATGCTTTCGCCCCCTTTCCCAGGCTGAATTCGGTCACGCGGCTGCGAATGGATGTTTTACATAAACATCCATTCACAGCCTATGGGGAAACACCCACATCATTCGGTGGCCGTACGCTAGACCAATTTATCTGCATGTCAGATTTTGTACTTGAGTGTTTATTTCACATCAGATATATTGCATGCAATTAATCAACCAATGAGAAATCGCATGCATTATCTTATCCAATTCTGACGGAATGGGCCAAGAAATCATCCCAAATCATATGTGTATGACATCCCATTCAACAGGATGCGCGGTCCCGTGTGCATCCGGTCGAACCCTACAGATTGAACCTGCTGCAGGTTCAATCTGTTTGATCGGACCCATCAGCTGCACACCACGAGTGCTTTTTAGTACCCACGATGTGTTGGTCCGATCCGTAGGTGTGTGCTAGTGGTGAAGCACCGCTGGCACACACCTATGTAAAGGGGCCGGGCAGCACGAAACTCCCAGGGGCTGTAGGTGCAGGGTTGTGGTGGGGTGGGCAGTCTGCACAGAAAAAAAAAATCCAAGACAGCGTGGGGTCCGGGGTTTGGCGATCCCACTGACAGACCCCTGCTGGAAGAGAGCAGCTCCATCTTTACATAAAGAGATTTATATTGTAACAATTTACATATGGGAAAACTTACAGTAAGCACAGTATTGGAGCTGGAGAATTTCACAGAAATGCTTTACCTATAATTTGTATGTATGTATCATCATTTCTATTTAACATAATAAAGATTATAAACTATAAATACCAACATAATTACTTTATATTGTATAATGTGAACTGCCGAAGGTCACAACGAACTGACTCTGGAAACAAACCAAACTTCCCTGCCTTTATTTAATTGCCAACTATAGCTCTCCCTCTTTCTGGAAACAGATCTAGGCATGTGCACAGTTTCTACATCTTAAATCACCTTCTTTTAGTCTTTTTTTTTATTATTTTTTTTTTTTTACCAGCTTGGACATTTTTGGAAGGGGGCAGGGTCTCTGTATACAATGTGGACAGAGCTCCTGAGTTGCCGCTCATTCCGCACATGTCCTCAGGTGCAGTGGAGAAGGGGCCGGCGGCACTCCCTCGCTCCAAAGGAGCCCCCCACAGCTCCTGTGCACAGAATTGGCTTGCAATGTCGGCCATAGTTCCCCTTCTGCATGATAGAGAGGCAACGGCATTGAGGGGGTGGGGAAGGAAAGGGAGGTGGACTGTGGGCCCGATACAGTATCACTCGCTAAGCAGTGAGTGGCTTAATGCTGTTCGTTCCTGGATTTTGCACATGTACAAGTAGACCCCCCCCCCCATCCTATCGTCGCTAAATCACCCCCTGTGTTCCTAGAGACAGGGGCATGTCATCGCCGTTTTCTGGGAGAGGGGAGACGAGGTCTGCATGTCCTCAAGCATGTCACCACATGGACCCCCTGGCCTCGCACACCCTTCTTCCATTGGTGAGCTGTGTAAGTTGAGGCTTACTCAGCGGGCCATCAACGATGGTCACAATGCTAAATCCCAGCTCACAACATCGGACATAGTGCTGGGATTGGAAGACCTATGCATTCCAGTCCATTTCTTAAACAGCCTTAATACCTAACTGGAAATCACGCTCTACTACTATTTGTATGGTTTAATAAGCCACAGCATCTTTAGTTCCGCCAAACTGTGCCACCTAGTGTATTTTGGGGGTAAGTGCATGTGTACATCAGACCACCTTTCTTTCATCATCACCAGCTGACAAATACCCAGATATGCGGACATCCATGTCTGACACCTACACATCCAGTGTCCACTATTTCCAGCCCCAAATTGCCCCCAGCAACCTACTAACTTCTGTCATTTTGTAGACTGTATAGAAAATGTCTAGAAGCTGATTTATTCTACAGTATGAGCAACGTTTTCATGCTAGTTTGATACACCTCCTCCAATGTTCCCTCTAATTTTACGAAGACTGTGTGCGGCTAAAGATTTTGGCTGTACAACTTTGGAATGAAATTTACATTTTTGTGCGTCACTTCTATATAACTGGAAAATGACGTTCAGCATTTCTGTTAACTTTACTTCAAAATTATATTAAACATTCAAAATACAGCACACAATGTGTCCACAACTGCAAAAAGGGACCACTGCTGCTTTGTGTGCTCAGTTGTAATGTCTGTGGGCACGCTCATCATGGTGTGTGCGCACGCACGTGTGCACAGCTTAGAGGGAACACTGACCTCCCTCTCTATTATACGACTTTGATTTTACAATCACATATTTGACTATTTCAGAATGACCACATTTCTATACTCGGGTGTGTTTAAAGTTAAAAGAAAAATATATGTAACTTTTGAACATCAAACAAGGTTATATTAGATGTATTTTGGAGAAGGATAAAACATTCATGTCTGAACTGCAATGAATGCACGTACGTGCTGGCTGCCTTTATGTATAATTAAAGTAAATATTTGGCAGACTACCTACTGCTGATTGAATTAACGTACAGGAAACCAAGCTAAGGTTAGAATCTGATGCTTGGTTACATGCAGGCATTACTACTAGCATGAACACATAAGCCCAATAATCGACATGTAATACAATGTCACCTTGAGACACAAACACACACTAACACAAAGCCCTTGTTTCTAACTCTCATTTAACAGGATATGTTTGAGAAATGGTGCATGTTTGGGCTCTCTTTATTAATATTTACTGCAAAAAATAGTATATTTAATTTTGAATTGTTTCTTGCATTGATATAAGTTTGGATACCATTGATATTTATCAGTGCTTACTATCCTCGTGACCCATGGCAGTCTCTTCCTGTCTGACGATATTTATTTCCTGATTGCTGACAGCCGAACTTGCTACATTAAGTAAGTATTATTTTATAAAGGGATGGTGTAGGAAAGAGGGGTTTGGGTTCCTAGAGCACTGGTCAGACTTTTCAGACAGGCGCCATCTATACAGCAGAGACGGATTGCACCTGAATGGAAAGGGGGCGGCAGGATGGTTAGAAGGTTGGAGGAGTCTTTAAACTAGTCATAGGGGGGGGGGGGGGGGGGGGGGGGGAAGGATGCAGATATAAACTATGGGCACGTAAGACAGAACAGTGAGGAACGGGCAATTAAGAGATTGGAGGGTGGAGAAGGGGGGTTGGGGAGTAAGTCAGTAAGAAATCAATAGAGCATCGAGTTCTCAACGAAGCCTTAATGGAAGCATCTAAAAATAAACATAAACTCAAATGCTTACTGGCTAATTCAAGAAGCTTAACAGGAAAATCGGGAAACTAGAAGCTATGGCAACTAGGGATGACTATGACATTATTGGTATAACAGAAACATGGTGTAATGAGTCACACAACTGGGCACTAAGCATGGAGGGATATACTCTCTACGGAAAAGACAGGGAAATTAGAAGGGGTGTGCCTTTATTTAAAAAATCACTTAACATTGTGTGGGAAAGTTATGAGGTCAGATACAGAAGAAGATAACACGGAGGCCGTGCGGGCAGAGATAACTGATAATACTACAATTTTAATTGGGGTATGCTACAGACCGCCAAATGTGAACGATAGGGACGAGTCTCTACTCTTAAACCAAATCAAAAAATCGTCAGATCAGGGGCAGGTACTAATAATGGGGGATTTTAATTTACCAGATATTGATTGGAAAAATGAGACATGTAAATCAGCTAAAAGCAATGGGTTCCTATGATAAATTTATCACACAAACGGTAGAAGCTCCAACTCGTAATGAGGCACTATTGGATTTAGAATTAACAAATAACATAGATTTAGTTTCAAACACCAGAGTAATTGAACACCTAGGGAACAGTGACCACAACATGGTTTCACTTGAAATCAACTTTTGTAAGCTACAATATACAGGACCGGCTTAAATATTTAACTTCAGAAAAGCTACTGTAACTTTGAATTAATCAGGGAAGCTCTAAAAGAAATCAAGTGGGAAGAGTTATTTGAAGGGAAGAATGCAGAGGAAATGTGGGATACATTTAAAAATGTGCTTTAATTATTAAATACATCCCAAAAGTGAACAAGCGTAAATTTAACAAAAAAAAAAGCCATCATGGTTGGACAATAAAGCAAGGACAGCAATCAGCAATAAAACAAAAGCTTTTAAATTCTATAAAAATAACTTCAATGAGGAGGCGTTCATCGAGTATAAAGAAACAAACAAAATTTGTAAAGAGGTAATCAAAGTAGCTAAAAGGGAAAGCAAAACTAACCCCAAGAAGTTTTTCAAGTACATAAACAGTAAGCAAATAATTAAAGAGAACATAGGCCCATTAACCGATATCAATGGTAAAAGTTTTGCAGAGGATAAGGGAAAATCAGAACTGTTAAATGGGTTCTTCTCATCAGTGTTTACTAGGGGAGAGCAGATAGAGGAATGCACAGATACCACAATTGGGATGAACAAGCCAGATCTCAATATTGATTTCAGGACCGATGAGATAATATTGAGGCTCAGCAAAATCAAAACAAAAAAATCACCAGGGCCAGATGGGATACATCCTAGGGTACTAATGGAATTAAGGGAGGAACTAGCAACCCCTCTAACTGCTTTTTTGATCATTCACTATCATCAGGTATGGTACCAAAAGACTGGAGAATAGCAGAGGTAGTGACAATATTCAAAAAAGGAAAAAGGGATGACCCAGCTAATTACAGGCCTGTGAGCTTAACATCAGTAGTGGGTAAAATATTTGAAGGAATTTTAAGGGATGGTATCCTGGAATACTTAGACCTTCATAGTTTAGTTAGTACTAACCAACATGGATTCATGAAAAATCGTTCATGCGAGACAAATTTACTAGGCTTCTATGAGGATGTCAGCAAAAACCTTGATAATGGAAACGCAGTAGATGTAGTCTTCCTAGATTTTGCAAAATCTTTTGATACAGTACCACACAAGACGTTGATAAATAAAATGGAGGACCTGGGATTAGGGGCAAATATCTGTAGATGGGTAGGGAACTGGCTGTGTTACAGAGAACAAAGAGTGGTGTATCAAATAT
The DNA here is from genome assembly GCF_055691185.1 of Crinia signifera. Classification (NCBI taxonomy): domain Eukaryota; kingdom Metazoa; phylum Chordata; class Amphibia; order Anura; family Myobatrachidae; genus Crinia; species Crinia signifera. The sequence continues at coordinate 126,368,637 of NC_139220.1, read as the reverse complement.
GACACCAGTTCTAAGTGGAGTGCCACAGGGTTCGGTACTAAGGCCCATCTTATTTAACATATATATTAACGATATTGGGGTGGGGATATTCAGCAATGTATCCATCTTTGCTGATGACACAAAATTGAGTAGAGATATTAAATCAACAGAGGATGTAACCGCACTTCAAAATGATCTTAACAAGCTAGATGAGTGGGCTAAAAAGTGGAAGATGAGGTTCAATGTAGATAAATGCAAGCTTATGCATCTCAGGAGGCATAACCAGTGTGCTAGTTACAATCTAAGTGGGGAGGCATTGGGTATTTCAGTACTCGAAAAGGATTTAGGAGTCCAAAAATCTCAATGTCACATAGCAACAAAATGACTCTCAGGTCACTTAGATATGCACGCATCTTCGGGAGGAAGTAGGCGGGCAGCTGATATCTGGTGTACTCCACCCTGGCAAGGTAGCAGGTGCGGCAGCCATTTCAGGTGCTCTACCTAGGATTACCCCGGGTGTAATAGATTACCCCTAGAAGAAATTACACAAAATGGGTGATTTCAGTGTAGACTCAGGTCCATGTATTTTTCATGACATTCACAAGGGCGCCAGATGAGGCAGCCATGGTGGGCGCACTATGAAGGTTACACTGAAGGAGGCAAGCCATACAAGGGCCCAATGCATATATTGGAAAGCAAATACTTTTGTAGTAGTAGTATGATACACCCTGCACAGAAACACCCACATAAAGCACATCCTGTCCATAGAGAAACCATCTAAGGCATTGCATAGATAAGCGCTGGCAGGGTGTGCAATCTGCGGAGGTACACATTACAGGAATAGCACATGGTGGGCTGGATGTACGCTGCAGAATGGGGATACAAAAACCTGAAAACACCTTTGCTGACTGACTAAAGGGCAATATTTCTAAATCATTTTCATAGAGAGCAGTACAGGTAGTTATGAGAAAGTGGGGTGCACATTCATGTATGGGGGAAGTGTTGATATGTAGGCTGGCCCTGGTACTTCCCCTCACAGCTCCATGCTCACCATAAGGGGTAGGCCTGGGGGTGGTCCTGGTGTTCTCAGCCGTAGGGGTGGATCTGGTCCACGTGTTCTCATGGCAAAGGTGAGTTGCAGCCACATAAAGGGGCAGATGTATTAAGCCTGGTGAAGAGATAAACTGGAGATAAAGTGGAAGGAGATAACGCACCAGCCAATCAACTCCCAACTGTCATATTTCAAACACAGCTGATTGGCTGGTGCGTTATCTCTTCCATGTTATCTCCACTTTATCTCCAGTTTATCTCTTCTCCAGGCTTAATACATCTGCCCCAATGTTCCTTAGTTTTGTGGTTATAATGCAGCCATTCAGAAGTAATGTTGGTTGGTTGTTTGCCTTCTGGTTTCCTTCGGTTAAACGCCAGTATAACGCTGTTTTTAATTTAAAGCTGACCCTTTATAACTAGACCCTTCATATACTAGATAACTAGCATCCTGAAGGACTGGCGTCCCAAGCTATACTTAAGGTTAAAGAATTCCTCCCAACTTGTGCAAAGTGTAGTTCAGGACAGGGCCTGACTGGGGCCAGAAATCGGCCCTGGCATTTTGAGCCCACAGGCCCACCAGAAGTAGTTGGGACCCTTGTACAGCACAGCCACGTGGTGAAAAGGGGGCGTGGTCTCATGGAAAGGAGGCACTACACGTTATGGAATACATCGCAATGCCCAGAATATTACACAATCTGGAACCCACAGGCTGCTCCCCCTGTATAATTAATGGATCCCCACAGGCTGCTCCACCTGTATAAAGCAGTGCAGATAACCTGGATGCAGTGCAGATAACAGCGCCCCTCCCCACTGAGACTGGGGGTACTTGCGAGCAGGGTGGGGTGCAGTGCAGGTAACAGCCTTCCTACCCATTAACACTAGGGGTAGCTGTGAGCAGGGTTGGGGTTATAGTGGGGGGGGCTTGATAGATTCAGGCTGTGAGGGTGTGTGTGTGGTGGCTGTAGTACTAACCTAGCACTCTGACTGCAGACACCTCCTGCGCGGTCCTCCAGTTCCCGAGATCCCTCTCATGGTGACAAGCTGCACAAATGTGTTATTTCTACACTGAGTCCCCACAGTAGCATTGCTGCCCGGCCTGCAGAGATCTGAGGCATACTGGAGCTGTGAGCTGTCACTCACACACTCCGCAAAGGTCCACGGGAGGGCCACAACACCACTCTCTTTGTAGCGGCCTCCTGCACTAGAAATGTCCTCAGAGCAGGAGGCCGGCAGACATGTTTTTGCAGACCAGTCGGAAACTGGTGGCCAACGCCGCTCACAAAGAACAAATTCGGCCCACCTGGCCATCGGCCCTTCTGGCATTTGCCAGAAGTGTCAGATGGCCAGTCCGGCCCTAGTTCGGGACCCCACGCGACTAAAATTTGGGGACGTGGCCTAGCGACAAGGGGAAGTGGTCAATATGCTTGCGGCGCTCCTGCAAGGCCATGCCCACGTTTTTAAAGCTGTGGGGGCATGGCCAACAGCTCTGTGAGCTGTTGGCCATGCCCCAGCCCCTCTGTCTCCGGGAATAGACGCTGCGCACATCTGCCAGCCAACATCTGCTGTCATTTTTAAAACAAGCCTGTAACATGACAAGAGCTGGTTGGTTGGTTCTTTATCTCTCACCAATGTTTAGTAAATAGACCAGGGTTGCCGACTTTCAAAAAATCCTCTCCGGGAGAAGCCCGGAGAAGAATCTTTCATTACGAATTTTGGGGGCGGGGCTTAACTGTGACGTCATTAAGCCCCGCCCCCATTACGTTAAATAGCCTAAATAACTGATATCCATGGAGGGGGCGGGGCTAAAACGACACGATTGTGCCGTTTTAGCTCCGCCCCCTCCCTCGAGACCCGCGGATTGCGGCATATAAATGCCGCGATCGGGGGGCTCAGTGGGGGTCCCCCTGATTCCGGGAGGGTTGCCCACCCTTCCGGGGGCCGGGAGGAAGGACCCGATTTTCGGGAGACTCCCGCAAATTCCGGGATTGTCGGCAACCCTGAAATAGACTCATGCTACAATCGCTTTAGTATCTTTTCTCGCACTCTAGTCTAGTCCCTAAGTGATTAAACATCTGAGTTTGGAACCAGTTTGCTCATCATGTCTGGGACACTCTCATAGTATGCCCACTAGACCATACATCTCCATGCATCTAAATAACTACTCCCCAGGAACAGCCAGTACATTTACAATACATTTCTGAGAATGTGATTCTCAACTGCCCCATGGACTCTGTATTTGCACACAGTGGGACGTATACTTTGTGTGACTTTTATTTACGATTATTTATTACCAGTTATTTATATGCTGCACACATATTCCGCAGGGCTGTACATTTTTCCATTCATCATTCACCATCAGTCCCTGCTCCAGTGGAACTTTCAGTTTATATCCTAACCACTTGTACACGCACACACATTCATTATAGGGCTAATTTTGTTGGGAGCCAATTAGCTTACCAGCATATTTTTGGATTGTGGGAGGAAACCGGAGTACCCAGAGGAAACCCACACCAGCATGTGTAAATTTACAAACTCCACACAGTTACGGCTGTAGATGCAGTGGAATAACATCACTGCGGTCACCTCAGGCCCATAATCAGTGATAACTCTATAAGATCTCACTAGCAAGATGTATAGCAAGATGTATAGCAGAAATAATGTAAGTAGATAAGGTCAGGGAGATTAACGGCCCCCACACAGGTGTGTGATATCTGATCCGATCCGATGCACGGTCCCGTGCGCATCGGACCGGATCAGGGAGGTCGGACGGTCAGTACATACGATCACGTCCGACCTCCCTGTATGCATATGCCTGCCCACCTGACAGGCATATGCATGCAGACACCGGGGGAGCAGTGGGGCGGGCAGCGGGTCCCTGAGTGCTAAGCTGGCGGCGCCGGGGAGTGCTGACCTGGCCGGGCGGTGATGATCATAGATATCAGCACAGCAGCGCTGCGGGATGGGACGCGCAGTGGCGGGTATTAGATTTTAAAATTCCTGTCAAATGACTAGCCGTTCTCTGATTGGCTGAGCTCTCAGCCAGCCAATCAGAGAATGGCCAGTCATTTGACAGGTATTTTAAAATCTAATACCCGCCACTGCGCGTCCCGTCCCGCAGCGCTGCTGTGCTGATATCTATGATCATCACCTTCCGGCCAGGTCAGCACTCCCCGGCGCCGCCAGCTTAGCACTCAGGGACCCGCTGCCCGCCCCACTGCTCCCCCTGATAAGAGCACCGCCACTCCCTGACCCTCACAGCCCGCCCCCTTCGCCCCGACATGTGATAAATCGCAAGCGATTTATCACATGTCAAATTTGGCTCATCAAGTGCCAAATTGTGTGTGAGCCTCCCGGGGAGCTCCCGGGCGGCTCACAGGAGAATTGGGTCCGACTTGTCCTAAGGACAAGTCGGCCTAATGTATAGGGGCCTTTAGAAGTAAAAGACCTTGGAAGTATCCTTTATATAAAGATGAAATCTTCACTGAGGACAAGGATGTGGAGAGATAATCCTGAAGGATGTCTTTAGACACAGGAACAATAAATATAATTTTAGAGAACTAGAGGAAGCTGTCTAGAGAGCTGTTTGCTTTCTCTGGTTCAGACTCTTACAAAGGTTACAGTATATGGGCTTTACAGTCCCCACATTGTAATGTAGTGTGTGCAAATGTTCCTCTAAAATGCAGACTGTCGGGAAGAATGGCAGTATAGTATAATACAGCATATATAGTATAATATAGCATAATCTAGTGTTACATTTACCTATTTTAAATTCACTGCGGCATGATGGATGGTGTAATGGTTAAAATTACTTCTTCACAGCATTGATGTATTGGGTTTAATTCATACTTGCCTACTTTTGAAAAAGGTAGATTAGAGTTGGTAGTAGAATTTTGCACAGCTACCATTGCGGGGGCGTGTCATGCTCCACCCATAGGGCGTGACAGGTTCCATATATGGATAGATTGCGAAAAGAGATTGTGAACGTGGCACCTAGAAGCGTGGGTGTGTACTGCTACATCTGAGAGGAATCTTTTAAAATGACTTATATCCAAATGTAGATGAGCCTCAAAGCAGTTAGTAAGAGCTACTATACTTGCTAAACAAAAGTCCCTGATAGGTGTCAGGGATTGTTCCATATAAATAGCCACAAGACATGCATGTAGCCTTCATTGTGGGATAACTGTGTTTTATCACCAATGCTGGGAAATGGTGCTGATGATCAGTGCCAGGTTAAGGTCTAAATGGGCCTGGAGCTGAAAATTATCAAGGGTCTATTATGCGCAATAATAGGGGTTGTGCCCAGCACCTAATATTGTGGAGGGCATGACCAGTCTTGCGGGGTGAGGCAGCACTCCAGTCATTAAAAAATACTGAAAGCCAAAACTTGGTACAGAACATTTCAGCACCTTTTATATGCTCACCTAAGTTTACCACACCATATACCCCTTATACAAATCAGGCAACACAATAGTAACCCCCTTATACTGTACTTGCCTCTTACACATTATGCCACATGGAATGACCCAAAATTCACACTGACTGAGTCAAAATTCACTTTATGCCACACACATTAAGGCAAAATTCACATTTTGCCACATGGATTGAGCCAAAATACACACTATACCAAACAGATTGAGTCAAAATTCACAATATAATTCTCAAACAGGGAAATTGCGCGCCATAAAAATTTTACACCATAATGCCCATTACTTGTTAAGCCACACACTATAATGTACATTATGTATTATGCCAAACACCATAATGCCAATTAAAAATTATGCTACACCTATGTGCTCATTGCCAGAGGTTCCATGCTCATTGCCAGGGGTTCCATGCTCGTTGCCATGTGTGATTACATGCTCATTGCCAAAGGGGGAATACAGGCTTGTGGTAACTGTGGGACAGCTGCTTCCAGGCACAAGTGACAGCCATTGACAGCCAGGCAGAGAGCAGGGGGGCTGCCCGGATTTATTCAGAGCACTGCAGATCCCGGCTATTTGAAATAATACCCCTTTCACACCAAAAAATGCAGGGATTTACCCAGGAATATGGTCTCAGGATTATGCAGGGACATTCCCGGGCTGGACCCATTTACACCAGCCTAATCCCTGCATTTTCTGGAGTGAAGGGGAGAGAAAACCACCCCCCTCTTTTAACCGGCTATATCATTTAAGCGGGTATGTCTTCGGAACTAACAGACCCATTTACATGAAACCAGTATAATATTGCAGAACTTTTAAGTGGGCTTCAAATGATTTTGGTCCTATGAAATTGGGCAATTTGGTTCCAGAGAAATCTGCCCTCAAAGAACATGAACAGCCATGAAATTATATTTCAGAATGAAACAAAATTGGTTTACCCGCAATATCTCTGGAACCAATTAAACCATATGAACCAGCCTGGTATCAGATTGAAGGCCCAGTGAACTGTAATGCCAGGGGGGGAACTGGGTGGGGACCGGAATTAGCGGGTCCCGTGTTATCCTACGGAGAAAACGTTCCAGATTTGCCCGGCATTATCTCTGGTTCCTGGGGGGCTAGCGATGCGGGGCTGAGCTCGTTGGAAAGCCCCAGTTCTCATCTACAAAATCAGGCCCATTGTTAATCTGGCCCTGCTGATGATTCAATATATATGTATCTATCTCTTATTCCCTTTTTCCCAAAAAAGCAGCTACATAATGTGGGCTAGAGGATATGAGGAACATTGCCAGACTAATCAGGCATAGAGGGAGATTGCTGCTATTTCAGGGAGTCTCTTGCAGAATGCAGGAGGGTAGGTAACTATGGTTTAATTGAGCTTACATATGACAACTGAGCTTGAGTTGGTTCCTCTGGAAACTCTGGTATCCTCTTACAATTCAAAAATATTCTGTTATGTTAATTAGCTCTAGACAAAAATGAACCTTAGCAGGAGCTTGAAGAGAGGAGGAGGGTGGGTACTAAATACCTGAGCCTGGCATTGTCCAGCTAGCTATAAAAAATATACATCTTCTAGTATTTTTCATAGTCTTTTTTTGTCATGAAAGGGTATCTGGCAATGCCCATGTCTCTCCCGGGTCTGCAGTTTTTCTCAGCAACCCTGTGTGTAAATGTGTATACATGTGGTAGGGAATATAGAATAAAAGATTCACTAGGGCAGAGACTGATGTGAAAAATTGTTTTCTGTATGTGTGTGCTATATAAATCCCAATTAATAAAAAAATTCTAAATAAATGCAGGAACATTTATTGAATATGTTTTTGACGTTGTGAAAGAAGTATACAAATGGGCACCTGTACACCAAAATGGTAGTGAGGACTATCCCAACCTGTAGTTAGTAAGAGCAACATTTTATTAATTAGACAAGTCACATTGTAGATGCGGGTTGGGATCATTTGGTCTACAGCATGATTGTCGACAGTCATTAGATCGACACCATTAGGTCGACATGGGAGAAGGTCGTCATGGTTAAAGGTCGAAAGTCGTTAGATCAACAGGTCATTAGTTCGAAAATGTCTAGGTCGACAGTGAAAAGGTCGACATGGGTTTTTCACAGTTTTTTTACCTGAATGTCAACACAGCTGACATGGACACAGTTTAAAGTGCACCGCGTCCCCTCGCATCGCTCGCTGCGCTCGCAATGCGTCGGGCACGGTGCCTCGCTACGCTCGGCACACTATTTTATTCTCCCACCATGCCCTAGTGCAGGGGTGCCCAAACTTTTTGAGACGAGGGCCAGTTTTGGTGAAGTGAAAATGTGTGGGGGCCGACCATTCAGCCTGACATTCTTTGAATCATGAATCACATCAGAATGGTCCCCCACTCTGCCCCCATTCACTTTATGTCACCCAGCCTGCCCCCCCTTCTCTGTATTTCCTCCAGCCTGCCCCCTTCACTGTATATTCCCCTGCCTGACCATCCTTCTCTGTATGTCCCCCAGCCTGCTCCTCCTTCACTGTATGTCCACCATTCACTGTATGTTCCCCTCTCTGCACCCATTCACTCTGTCTCCCAGCCTGTCCCCCCTTCTCTGAATGTCCATCACTGCCTCCATTCATTGTATGTCCCAAGGCCTGACCCTCCATTCACTGTATGTCCCAAAGCCTGACCCTCCTTCACTGTATGTCCCCCAATCTGCCCCCATTCACTGTATGACTCCCATTCACTATGTCCCCTACTCTGCCCCCATTCACGTCCCCCAGCCTGCCCCCCTTCTCTGAATGTCCAACACTGCCTCCATTGACTGTATGTCCCCCACTCTGCCCCCATTGACTGTATGTCCCCCTGCCTGCCTCTTCCCTTCTCTGTACATTTCCCAGCCCCTTGTGTGAGCCAGAGGATGGAGAGGCAAAGCAGGAACTGCAAGGACAGGAGATGCTTGGGCTCCCACTGCTGCCCTCCTCCACTCTGCATGTTACGGGAGCAAGCTTCCCCCTTGCTGCACCCCCTCCCCACACACTGCTGTCCCTGTGATTGTGGAGGAGGGTGATATACAATTGCAGCTGCAGGGGTTGGATGCATACTCACCTGAAAGACGCCAAACATATCTCACTGTGGCAGCCGGCACCACCTCATTGCTGCTGACAGCAAGGTAAAGGCACGCTCGCCGGGGCCCCACCTTTAGTGCTGTGTGCCCCGCATCTGATGCTCCACCCGCTTTTGCCTGGAGGCTAAGTGCCGCTTGAAATGACAGCAAGGGCCGCAATTGGCCCCCGGGCCTGACTTTGGACATGCCTGCCCTAGTGGATTGTAGGGCATCAAATTCCGCCTGTCGGCACATATCGGCTCAAAAAAAACAGTGGAAATCCCCATGTCGACCTAGACACTGTCGAACTAACGACCTGTCGAACTAATGACCTTTCGACCTAGAATCATGTCAACGTTTTCCTATGTCGACCAAATGGTGTCGATCTAATGACTGTTGACCAAATGACCGCATCCTGTAGATGCTAGCAGAATCAACTGCAATATAAACAACAACATAGGGTGGAATTCAATTGGGCTTGAGGTGTAGTGGAGTATTCCATCCCGTGAAAATTTTTCGGCAGGCAAAAAATCTGCAGTTTGTCATGCAAATTCGACACACCCAATTAAATCCCAGTGCTGATTTTTCACCTAGGCAAAAAAAAAGTGAAATGGCATTGGCAAAAATAAACTCAAAAACAGGCGAGAACACCCGGGATTCAGTACTAATCAGCAAATTATTGCCAATGTTTCACCTGGCAAGGAAATTTGGACGGGGATTGAATACCCCTCCATTATGAGGAAAAAAACTTTGCGGACCTCACATCCAATTTTGGATGACCATGAGTATGCGTGCTCCCGATACCTACAGTATCCAACTTTGGTTTCAGGGTTCCCTGCTTTGGAAACCCCATGAGGTAAGTAAAAAGATAATAATAAAAAAGATACAGTACTTTTAGTGCTCTCCACAGCTTCCAGTGGTCTCCCATCTATCTTTACACTGTGGAAGGGGCTGCTAGGAGGAAAAACCAAACTTACACTGGAGGTGCAAGAAAAAACGTGTGCCCAGGGGTGGAACTACTGGCGGTGCAGATGGTGTAGTGCACCGGAGCTCAAGCCAGTTCATGGGGCCTGCTGCCGTTTGCACCGCGGCCACAGTTTCTCTTAATTTTTATTTATTTATTTTACTTAAAGTTCGGCGGCCGGCATGGGTGCGGGGGAGGAGTGCGGACGGCGGGGACTGGATGTTGCGCGACGGTGGTGACGGGGTTCGGGGGTTGATGGATTGGATCTCTGCTGTGGATCTGATCTGCGGCATTGCTCCCCCAGCCCTGTGACAGCCGTCACAGCTGACGGCGCTGCACAATCAGTGCGGATGTGACAGCTTCCTGGTGAGCTCAGCTGTGTGAGTGGCTGGTGCGCAGGCTGCCTGAAGGCAAGGCCGGTGCAATGTTTACTTGCACCCTAGGCAAACTGTCAGCCCCTGCCCCCCCCCCCCTTATTCTCCACATTTGGATATATAGCATACAATGGCATACAATTCGATGGTATACAATTTAAAATTGTATAACATTGGCTGCCATCGCATAACATCGCATCGCATACCATCGTATGCCTTATAGTATGCGATGCGATGGGCACCGTGCTAGGAAACAAGTACCTATCTTACATATTAAAATGTTTTCTACAATGTCTTTTTAATTTGTGTTCTACTTAATTAAATTGACATTCTAAATATGGCAGCTTTAATTAAGAAATCTTCTAAAGTACAAGTCAACCTGTCTTCTCTTCACTTGTCTTGAGAAAGATACGGGCTGAAAAGTGTTCTGCATGGAGTTCAATGCAGGGTGTGCACTTTCCCATCCATTAGCCAGCTGCCTCAGCATTTCATTATCTTGAGAGAGTTTTTCATACATCAAAGCCATCTCCAAACAGTGAGACCAAGTGGAAGTAACCAAGCCTGGCCAATGTTACATGTAGAGTATCCTCTGCCGGGGTTGTGCACATAGTACTGTACCATCTGGCTTACTCATAGATTATGTCTGTAATGGAAAATAAAGCCTGTACTCTTAGCCTGTTTACTGTTAAAACAATTTGTCCTGATAAATCCACAGGATATGATAGCAATCGCATGTCACTATCTTACATGTTTGTTTATTCATTGTTCTTCTCTAACAAGGCTGCAGAGGACAACAATGACAATAAATTTAGGATTTCGAGAGAACACACACTAAGAAAATTCTTTGTCTACCTGTCTAATCAACAAAGGAAAAACTATGAAACAAAATTCTTATCCTGAGTTCATCAGTTCAAGGCTTGCCTGAGCAAATGGCCAAAATGTGTTTACAGAACAACCACTATACACATGTTTTCAAACTCAACCAGGAAAATAATTGCCTTGTTTGATACAGTATTTTGTACCAGTGTAAAAATTTAGCTTGGACCTTAGGAATTACAACCACGGTATTTGGAACCAGGGATCTAACTGAACACCAGGATGCATACATTATTTATTATAAGTCAAACTAAGCTATGATGAGACAATGGATTTCCATTGATTGAGAAGGCACCGAGGGGACACTTAGGTAGGGTATATACCATGAGTGACAAGTTGTGAGAGGGTTTAGTGACATAGGGGGTTATTCTGGTTGGTGCGGCCAAACGTGCGTACGTTCCATATTAACGTACGCTCTCCGTACGCGGCCGTTGAGGTTAAGTCCACCCACAAATCAGCCGCATACGTACGGCCAGAAACAACGTCGAAGGGGAGTGGCGTACAATTGAGCGTACGCCAACGTACACGGACGGATCAGCCCTTAGACTCCGACAACTGGCGTACAACAGAGCGTACGCCCCCGTTTACGGATGTCTCTCGTCCGTCTTCCCGCCGACTTCTTGCGGCTATCTGAGCGTACGCCAGCTTGTACGGACGGGTCCCTATTGTTTTCAATAGAAAACTCAGCTTATGTCACCGCTCGTGAGAGTGAGCGTACGTCCGTGCACGTTGGCATACCCTTCACATATATGGACCTGCAAATCTAGCCTTTCAACTATGATTAAGGCAATTAAATGAATTATTCTAATTGTTATTCAATTATTGTTTTATATTACCTCAATTGTCTACCTTAATGAACACCCTAATAAAAATACATTTTAACCCTCCTTACATGTATATTTATTATGTTCTAATGTTGCATTTTAATCACTATCTATGTGTCCCCAGATTGCTGTTACTTTTAGATCAACTTATGTTGATGTTACAGTGAAAACGTTGACACATGTCGACTTGTGTAGATTGAGTGTGCTACTGTGTAAAGTCTATGAAAGCACGTAGTGAATGTGTATAACTGTTTAACAAATACCTACCTTAGCATATATAAGCAGGTCTTACAAAGATTCTTACCTTAAATTAAACATACCTTTAAATGTAGAGAAGTATAGAAAGATAAGCTTCCAAGGTGTTTCAGTGCTGTGTGTGGCTTGCAGGTAGTGAAATAATGGTTTGGACTTAATAGACTGCAGCATTGCTTATTACATTCAGGTGTATGTGTTTGAGTAGTAATCAGCGTAAATTAGCAAACCCAGGCGTCCGCTGTCATGCGGTATCTGTAGGGGTGGTCTGAGGTGGCGGTTGGCGGCCGCCTGTTTTGTGTCCGAAATGAACGGTGCTTTAGCCGATCGAGCGGTAGTAGCACCGTTCATTTTTTGTGCACACCCCCGTGTACGCCCATGTTTACGCCCATTTTCCCTCATTATTTCGGCCGCTCCCCTCAACACGCCCCTATGCCGCCCCCAATGACCGTACTCTCGCGTACAGGTTTTTTTGCACGGAGAGACCCGTCCGTAAGCGTTGTGGAGTGGTCGCGCCTGCGCATTGGAGATGGTACGCATGCGCAGATCATTAAAAACCCCGGAACGTACGCGTACGGCCCAGCCGCACGAACCAGAATAAGGCCCATAATCTGTTATAAGTGAGACATTAGGGGGATTTTATATCAGTGAGTATAAACCTCTTGGACCTTTAAAGTCCCTCTTTTTTGATAGGGTTAATGATTTTGGTGCCTGTATAATGGTCTCAAATCCCCCCAACCACCCATTTAAAATTGTATAAGCGCCCTAATGGGTGTTTTCAAACTAAACAGTTTAAAAAATCAGCAATTACTCTATACAACTTAACAAGTCATTTCCAGACTTGCACAGGACAGGTTTTCACTCTCATACCTTACTGAATCTTGGATTCAGGAGAAAAATGTGGTTACCGGAGGGGAAGAAAGGTCATTGGCCGGAGTGGCCTGGAGGAATATTTATGTAGATGAGGATGTTGATGTAGGTTACAGTGAAAGGCCATGTACATGAGAGTGAGGAGTTTAAAGAGGGTTCTGTTGGGGAAGGTGAGACAGTGAAGGGCTTGGCAGAGTAGAAGGCATATGTGGATCACCAGGAGATGATAAGTACTTCTGTATCAATTAGTACAGATTGGAGAGGAGTGAGTTCAGTTTTGGCCATGCTGAGCTTGAGAAAGTGTGTGAACATCCTAGAGCAGATGGCGGAGAAGCAAGAGGAATGTGAGGGGTCAGAAGAGGCGATATAGAGTTGGATGTCGTCAGTATAGAGGTCTGACTGGAGCCCAAAGGATCTGATGAGTTCGCCCAGGGAGCAGTTGTACAGAGAAAAGGGCAGTTGCACAGAATAGGGCTTGTTTATACGCTTTTCACAGCATTGTTGTCAAAACATAAATTTGTTCTAAGAAAAACGTTGAAAAGAAAAGACTTATTTATCTACAGAATTAGTGTTCACGTACACTAGCTTGTGTGGATGTATCAACTGTGACGTAAAGGAACGCCTAGAATGTTTGGAATAACAACACTGAAAACCTGTAAAACCGGAGCCCTGTGTTTTGCTACGTGTTTAAAGGTCATCATTGTCTTCCAGCTAGAATAATTATATGTACAATTTAAAGAATAAACATGGATATTTCTTTACACATAACAGAATACCTGAAACTGCTTGCAGACTTTTTTGTTTGACTGTATTCTGTCGATATAACAATTATGTACAATTCTTAAGAATATACAATTAACAAAGAAACATTACATTGTAGATATATTTCACATTGCTCTAGTTATACTTGATGATGATTTTGTATAAATGTATTTTCCCAAGGTACAGGTCGAGTATCCCGTATCCGAATATCCGTTATTTTTTTTTTTTTGCTAAAAACTCACTGGGGACATTTGTAACAGCATCACTGGGGACATGATATGTAACTGGCACTATATATGTGCAAGACAATGATTGCTTGGCATTCAAATTCAGTGCTGAGATAGTACACACATTTTGTTTCACGTTTTGAAACCTTGTTTTTTGAACAATTAAAATATATTTGTGTGTATTTTATGTGGTAATAAAATATATTTGTGTGTATATTATGTGTTTATACAGCATAAATGCAAGATACTTCAAAATACATCATTGAAATATTAAAATATTCCGAAATACGGAATAATCCGTTATCCAAAATTCTCCTGGTCCCGAGCATTTTGGATACGGGATACTCAACCTGTACTAAAATTGTGTAATATTTTTATATGTTTCATCAGTGAATCTATGGATTTAGTAATAAACAAATCAGTTGACTGCAGTGATATATTTGAAAACGTACATTTGCAGATGAACTCAACTAATATGCTTATCAGCAGGGCCATCGAGAGGGGGGGAGGGGGGGAGAGGGTACTTTTTACCCTGGGCCTGCTGGAGGGGCCCGCCCCCCCTTTGCAGGAAGCCGGACAGTGGGGAGAGAGATGACAGGCTGCAGCCACAGCACAGCCTTTCCTAGTTGCTTAGTGCCATGTTCTGAGCTGAGCAGCAGCTTATCATCTCTCTCTCTAGTTTATTTTTTTTCCACAGGGATGTGACCACGCCCCATCCAGTAGCCACACCCCCTATTTAATTTGTAGCTCAGCCTAGCATTTATCAGTGGTGACATTTGTATGTGCAATGAACACATTGTGCAGAGACTCTGATTCAGAAGAAAGTAAAGGGGAACAAATCATCGAGGCGGATCATCCAGAGTGGGGGCGTGGTCAGCATGGCCGTGTCCTCGTGATTTCAGGCATTGCACAGCAGGGGACAGTGCTACAAACATGCGATTTGCGTAATTTGCTCCCACGGACCCCCTTGTCGAGGGGGGGTCGCGGGAGACTGGCCAGATTCCGGGAGGCTTGCCCCCCTTTCCGGTAGGCCGGGAGGGGGACCCGATTTATGGGACCATCCCGGGAGGGTAGGCAACCCTGCTATAAACTGTGACTTTTGCTTATGACATCTCTTGTGCTTCACCTGCAACTTTATGTTTTATGCTAATTCCAGTATGGTCAAAGTTGCAGTCCAATGGCCTGATTCAGTAAGGGTCATATATATGCTAAGCTGTTTTCAGCATCTTAGCCTATGCTATCCTTAACAATTCAAATGCAGGAGCAAATGCATACCATCTCCTTCCTGCATTTGTGATTGCTAGAACTGTGTTTTGCGATTGGAGTTCTAGAGGAACATCGTGACTTGCAGTTGCAGGGGGCATTGCGAGGCCAAGGAAACTGTGTTGTAGACACAGTCCTTGGCTATGCCATGTCGAGGAAATTGTGGCATTTTCCCAAGAACTGTCTGCCCTGCCCCAATCCTGCTCCCTGAAATCTCTATCTCCCTAATTAGATAGAGGCATTCACTAAACTGCATTGCGATTGCAGGACCCATTCTGCTCTTTCCCAATAATCTGGAAATGGTGGTTTGGACTACATGAGGGATCCAACCTGAATTAGGCCCCAAGCGTCTAGTACATGGTCAGTGACATTTTACTATGCCTGTCATCAGGGCCGGCGTTACCACTAGGCAGCAGCCTAGGGCGCCTGGAGCTAGAGGGCGCCCTTGGGTTGCCTCTATTCTCCCAGCAGGTTTTTTTTTTTATATGTTTCCGCGGTTTGCGGGGGGCAGATGGCGGGGCAGAAATTGAGACAACACATTAATCAGGCATCAGCTGGCTGCCCTACCTCCCCCTTGCGGCGCTGCTGGGGAAACTGTTAATGGTGCTAGACAGTTATACAGCTGCAGCAGCAGGAAGAAGCTGAGGAGCTCTTTGGGCTCTGGTGCTTTGTGCTGCTCAGCACATGGAGGCGGAAATGCTGGACAAGCAGCACCTTCATGGTGCCTGGACAACGACGCTAGGAAACACCCGCAAGGTGGTGGGTGAGTAAAAGATTGAACAGCTGAAGCAGAGCAAGGCGGAGGAGGGGGGGGGGGCAGCAGGAGAGATCTGGAGCATAGAGTCAGGGACAGGAAGAGTTTGGGGGAGGTGGCATAGGCCATAGAGCCGGGGAGAAGGAGAGGGTGTGGGGGCATGGACACGGGGGATGGGGGGTGCGTCAGACTATTCTCTTAGTCGGAGGGGGATTTATTTATCCTAATTCCTCCTCTTTTTCACTCACACTTTTTTTTTTATGTGTAGACACACTGATTATTCCACACGGATTTTAATGTGTAGACACACTGATTATTCCACACTGATTTTAATGTGTACACACTGATTATTCCACAATACATTATTTATATATACTATTCAAACCCTACCCATAACCTTCTCTCCTGTGCCATTATAATCTCCTGCAACCTAACCTCCCCTGTGTCTAATCCTAACCTCCACTGTGCCTAATCTTAACCTCCCCTCCCGCAGCCTAACCCCCCCCCCCGTGCCTAATCCTAACCTCCCGCAGCCTAACCCTCTCCCCTGTGCCTAATTCTAACCTCTCCTGCCACAGCCTAACCCTCTCCCGTGTGCCTAATCCTAATCTCCAGCATCCTAATCCTCTGTCCAGTGCCTAATGCTAACCTCCCCCCTACAGCGAAGGGGCATGGAGGGCATGCAATGGTAGAGACATGGCGAGGGCAATGTTAGAGAAATGCAGGATAAGAATAACACTTTCTTTTTTTGTGAATTATGAAACAAGGCTTACTGTGGAAATGATACTTGTGGCACACGAGATGATGACTTATTGCCCCCTGGATTCGCATTCTTCAGAAGTAAGAGACCATTTTGCTTTCATTTTTTTTCTAAATAAAAGAAGTCAGCTGCACATTTACTGTAATTCAGACCTGCTCGCTAGGTTGCACACATTCTCAGCCCAGTGAGCAGGTTAACACTGTCCCTTCACCTGACTGACTGGGAATGTGGGTAATTGGTGGTGTTTGGGGGGGGGAGAGTAGGCAGAAGTTTTGCCTAGGGTGCCAAGAACCCTTGCACCGGCCCTGCCTGTCATGTGAACAAGACGCTATTTAAAAAACAACAACATGGTACCGCTTTGAGCTGCTCAGACACTCTGGCTGCCAACAGTATGCATACCTCCCAACTGTCACGATTACAGCGGGACAGTCCCGATTTCGGGTTCTGTCCCGCTGTCCCACCCGCGGCAGGCATTGTCCCGCTGCGGGGGGTGGCAGTTGGGAGACCCCCCCAATCTAATTGAATAGACGCTGTGCGCATGCGCACAGCGTCTATTCTCGTATGAAAATGAGGTTGCGGCTAATTAGCATACACCCGCCCCCTTTTCGGGCTCTATTTAATTTAATCAGAAGTTGGGAGGTATGCAGTATGTCCTATGCACCTAACCTATGCTGAATCTGATTCTAATGGTGCTGACATTTATAGGACTATTCAATTCTCCCTTTTCATGCATGAAAATTGTCAAGGTATGAAAAAATATTTTTTTCCCTTTCAGTTCTTCCTTTTCTTTTATTTGAGATAAAAAATGTATTCTCTATACAGGTACTTATGTATTATCTGGGCTCCCATGTTAAATGCACCCCATTTTTTCATACCCCTACTATCCAACTACGCATGGAGTTGATTTTATATAGTGTGGCGAGCGCAGCGAGCCACCGTGCCCGAAGCGTGGCGAGCGCAGCAAGCCCCGCGAGGGGACGTGGTCTCATAAGAAAAACGGGAGCCCAGATATTACATACTGTAAGTACCTCTATACATACTAAGGACTTCAAGGAAATTCAAGGGCAGTCGAACATAAGGTCAAATGTATGGCAATCACACAATAATGCACACAGAGATATAAATGTACCTATATGTATTCAAAAATATAAATGTATTCACTCAATCTTCTACACTATCACAATTTCCTTCTCACTACAATCTGTTTCTAAATTCAGTTTCCAATCTTCCTTGCATAACATTGATCAGCCCTTACATTAAATGCTTAGACACGGGGGGTTATTCAGCTTGGCTCGGACAAGTGCGAATTCGGTCGGTGGACCGATTTTGTGGCTCTGCGCATCCGTATCGGTGAAAATACGCTGTGCAAACATCTTCTGCGACTATCACAGTGGCCGAGGCGTTCACAGAGGGGGAAGGCAGTGGGCAGACAGGGGGCTGGCGCATGGGGATGACCAGTGTTTCCTGGGCATGCCCACAAAAATGGTAGGTGCGCCCAGAAGAAAAACCTGCTGGGCATCCCTATGCGAATGCAGGCGTGGCGAAGCCTACGTGGGGCGAGTGGCTGACATCACAAGACATCAGTGCCTGCACCCTGTTTGGTCAACCCGGCCCTGATGAAAGTCAGATCAGAGGTTGTTGGTATATCATTGGCCAGTGATATTGGCCTGCCCACCAATCGTCCAGGTCACCTCTTGTCGAGCAGGTCCCTAACACTCTGGGGTCACCACCTGGGACGCAGGGAACCCCGAAACACGATCCAGCTAAAGACCCCCCCAGGGCATCACAATAAAGAATAGGGGTAGTAAAGTGGTGAAATTATAAGAATGGAGGTCCCTACTATATGTTTGAAGGTAGAGAGATAGTGAAATAAAAAGTGCATACATAAATAATAGACATACAGGATATAAAAAGTGACTGTGTATTTAAGTTGTGATGCCCTGAGACAGTCCAGCCAGAGCAGCCCGGGGGCCCCACGACCAGATGCCAACCCCAAATTTTCTGACACTATGCACAAATAAATAGGACTTACTTGGTATTATACCTCTGTCTCAGTGCAGTCCATGCTGGTTCCCTGCTTAAAAACATAGAGGGGGGTGGGGGAGGGGTGCTAATCCAGAGTGAGGCATTCTCAAACCTCAGGTGTGTATTGCTACACAGATATATGGTAGGGGGAATTGGCTCTAAATTGCACACCCTCAGTAATGAAAGGTGCCATCTGCTGAGAATAAAATGGGTTACACAGAGAGAGAGGGTGCAAATGCACTATGCTATCATTACATTATAATATATAATAAGAGGTTGTTGGTATATCATTGGCCAGTGATATTGGCCTGCCCACCAAGGGACCTGCTCGACAAGAGGTGACCTGGACGATTGGTGGGCAGGCCAATATCACTGGCCAATGATATACCAACAACCTCTTATTATATATTATAATGTAATGATAGCATAGTGCATTTGCACCTTCTCTCTCTGTGAAAGTCAGATCAGACTGACTTTTATCCGTAAGCAGGCAAAAAAATCCTTTGATGGTCTGTAACATCAAAGGATTTTTCACCTGTATGGCTGAATCTTAATCGAAAGGTGCCAGCGAACACAACCATTTGCATGCAAATGCAGAAATTCCCTCTGCGAAGAGGGCACCCCCTGAATCTGATATAAAATGCTTCTACTAAAATACTTTTGTGTCAAAAATACCTCCTAGCCTGACCAGGCTGCTCTGCCCAAGATCTGTGTGTCTGTCATTCAAATGCAATAGAAGACCTGATTTTGAATTACTGATAGACAATACACAGTTCCAAAGAAAAAAACAAGCAACTTTCTGACCCCAAAGCTAGGGCTAGCACAGTCCTAGCTAGGAACACTATGTTTCCCATTGTACTTCTCAGGTGCCCACTACCGCTGGCCCCTGTATAGCAGCACCAGATCAGGGGAAGCGGTACATCTGTCAGAACAGACTTAGGTCTACAGTCATTAGGTCGACCCCAGAAGGTCGACAGGCCCCAAGGTCGACAGGGTTAAAGGTCGACATGGGTCAAAGGTCGACATGGGCCAAGGTCGACAGTCATTAGGTCGACATGAGTTTTTCACTGTTTTTTACCCGAATGTCGACACAGTCGACATGGACACAGTTGGAGTTGAAGCGCAGTCCCTCGCTTTGCACGCGATGCTTCGGGCACGGTGCCTCGCTACGCTCGGCACACTATTTTATTCTCCCACCACGCCCTAGTGGATGGTAGGGCATGAAATATCGCCTGTCGGCACATGTCGGCTCAAAAAACAGTGAAAACTCATGTCGACCTAATGACTGTCGACCTAGAACCATGTCGACCTTGACCCATTTCGACCTTTAACCCTGTCGACCTTGGGGCCAGTCGACCTTCCGGGGTCGACCTAATGACTGTCGACCTAAGTGTGATCTGACAGATGACCGTTTCCCAGACCAGGCAGGGAGGGAGACAAGAGTGCCGCTCCCTGGACCCCCCAACAGCAGTGTGAAATACAGTTTAAAAGTATGAATAAAACAGATTTTTTTTGTTTATTGTTTTTGATGGTTAAAGGTTGATTGAATTAATTAAGGCCACAAATGAGACTGTGTCCACCATGCTTCATCATGATTTTTCCTATAGATTGACAGCTTGAAAACAGGGCCCTCTTATCCCTGTGTCTGTTAACACTCAGTATTGTTTTATTACTGTGTTAGAAAATGTAAAGATATGGCTGGAAGTAAATAGTGAAGGCTATAGGGGCCCCTACACAATGCAATGTTGCAGAGATGCCAGATTGTTCAGATAGCTGAGCAAGATGCTCAGCACTCAGCGATGCACAGCGATGTGTCAGCGTTGTGTGCTGAGCGGTCTGTCAGGGGTATTTGGTAATGTTTACCATATTACATTTGCGATTCTGATGCTTTGATGACTCATTTTGATGTATACCTATACCACCAGGGCGTACGGCTGTCACCTCTGACAACCTGCTGTTGGCTGTGAGTACTTCTTTGCTGTAGTGTAATCCTGTGGTGATGCAGAGAAATGTATGTTATTGTGCAATTAAATGGTAATTGTAAGATATACCTATCTGTATATATTGTATGTGTGTGTAAATCTGGCTCTGATACTAGCCAGTGCCTCACCAGTTACTGACCTCACTGCACGTCACTGGTGCACTTTACCCATACATACTTGCCTACTTTCGAAAACTAGTTTCAGGGAGATTGCATGTGGCAGCCGAACTTGCCATGCTAAGCACGGCACGCCGTGTCATGCTTCACTGAAAGGGTGCATCTAGCTTCACTCATGGGCATGTCTGTTCCACTCTGGGGTTTGCCTTGCAGCTAAGCTGCTGGGCTCAGTATCTGTGTGGTTCCCAGTGCATGGGTACCAACAAGGTGAGGTCATGTAATTTAATTGAAAAATCACCCTCCCCTAGACTAACCTTAACCTTCCCCTCTCATAGCCTAGCCCTAACCTAATGTTAGCAGTTTATTTGTGTCCCATGACTGCGGGAGGGGTTCCCGCAGTCATGAGACACAAATAAACTGCTAACATTCAAACTCAAGCCCTGGTACAGCATCTGATACAGCAGAGTGGAGCATCTCTGACTGATGAGGGTCCCACTGTGAGGCCCTGAGCAGAGTCTGTGAGCTGTGTGGGGTGCCCCTCCGAATGTGCACTATCAGGTGGCCAACGCTACCGACAACTCCATTATGGACAGCATTTCTCCCACACAGGCACTGCACCTGGTACAGTATTTCTGGACTTACGCATGTGCGCTCAAGGGGCACAGTGGAAAAAAACCCACACACACTCCACCCAATAGGAGGAACCCATGCCAGGTCCAGGGTAGCTCAATCATATTCACATTACACAGTAGTGCCCCTTATTCATGTTATGACACACAGCAGTGCCCCTTATTCAAGTTACACTACACAGTAGTATTCCTTATACATGTATGCCACACAGTAGTGTCACTTGCAAACTTACAAATAATGCCCACAGCAGTAGTACCCCTTACAGAAAATGTCCACAGTAAGTGCCCTTTATACACTGTCCTTCCAGAAGCTTCCTCTTCTCTCTTGTTCACTCTAGCAATGGAGACGACATGACATCACATACGCAGTCCCAGAAAAAGGAAGCCATTGGAATTACTGTTCAGGGCAGTGGTGGAGGTGGAACTGAGTACCTCCTACCATTACAGGTGGTGGAACTCAGTTCCACCCAGTTCCCCCCCCCCCCCCCCACACTTTAACCCCTGTATATAACACATGGTGGGGTGGCAAACTGAGCTGGTCTCTGCATGGGGGGGGGGGGGGGTTGAAGGGGGAGCTCCTGTTCTGCTCTGCCTCCCAGCACAGAGGGAACATACACTGTAATAAAAACCGGGAGGAATAGAACATTTTTGGGGCAACGGGAGGCTCCAGCTGAATGTGAATGAGAGGGTAGGCAAGCCTGACTTTACCTTACCCAACTGTAGTCACGTGGATCATAAAGTTATCAGCGTGAAAGAAATCATGAAAAACTCATGACAACCTTTTCAGGTGTAGGCCATTGCCATATCGATTATAGAGATACGGGAGACTCAGAATCAGGCCCAATGCATGTATGCACAGCATTTATATGTCACATGCAAACACAGTTATTCATTCAGACACTATTTACATGGTAGATATGGAGTCATATTACTACTTTTAGTAACCTTATAGTTAATACTGCTGTTTAATATTGAAACAAGCTCTTGAAAAGCAGATTGAAAATATTAGCTACATTTCATTTTTAAGTCTGATTTCCATGATCCAAATGTATGTAAATCATATTCATCCAGAAAATATTTTCTTTTACAAAACATGGCAAAATGACTGTCAGTTTTACAATCGAGTAGAACAGACATCACATACGACCTTGAACACACAGAGAGCTGGCAGGAGTAGAATACATAAATCTCAGCAATCTGCTTGATGAATAGAGGTATTATCTCCGGGTGTAAATTCAGTGGCCATTGCTTGGCCGCATATAACACACATTTATATTTCCTTTGGCTATTCTCCTCCCTACTCTACTGTTAAATGTTTTTGTATATTTTCCTATCAACATATCACTCATATCACTCATATTCCCCAGGTAAACAGAATAGAATAGAATTCCTTTATTCGTCTCACAATGGGGAAATTTCAGTGTTACAGCAAGGTTCAAGTACAGATAAGAGTAATAGCATAATAATAAGAACACACATAATAAGATAAGATCCAAACAATATAACTCAAGAATCTAGGAACATGCAGGTCTTCTTCAGACCATGACAGTTGTACATTCTAATTACAGCCGGAAGGAAAGATCTGCAATATCTCTCCATTGAGCATCGAGGATGAAGCAACCTATCACTAAAAGTGCTACACAGATCTGTCAAAACGTTTTTGAGCGGGTGTGAAGCATTATCCAATAATGATGTCATCTTGCTGATCATTCTCCTCTCACCCACAATCTCTACAGTATCCAAAGGCATTCCTAGGACAGAACTGGCCTTCCTTACCAGCCTGTTAAGTCTCTTATTGTCGGCTGTTGAAACACTGCTGCCCCAGCAAACCACTCCGTAGAATATGAAAAAAATTGAATCACCACCAGGTGATAAAAGGCGCTGGAGAGATGGGGTGTGTTGTTGTGGCAGCTCACACGTAGGGGGGGTTCAGTCTACTACACTCCGTAGAATATGGCCGATGCCACTACACAGTTGAAGAAGGTCTTCAGGAGCGCTCCCTGCACTCCAAAGGACCTCAGTCTCCTCAGCAGATAAAGTCTGCTCTGCCCTTTTCTATACAGAGCAGCAGAATTATCAGACCAGTCGAGTTTAAATAACACAGGGATAAATTTACTAACAATCCTGATTGGTCTGAGTTGAAACAGGCGTAACATTGCTGTGACACAAGAGTTTTTCAAGATCAAATATTCAAATTTATGAAGAATTGTGTTTGATGGAACCGTGCATGCAATCATGTTTAGTCGCATTTAATATTGTGAATGTTCAGTCATTTTTGTGCCTGGATTATATAGTGAGCAGTGTGTTTCTCTATGTATAAAAGTAAAGAAATAGTTCTAAAATAGAAATAAAAATGCACAAGTATAACTAGCCCAGGGCTCTTTCAGTCAGTCCGTGTTCCAAAAATGATGGGAAAATTGTGTAGGGGTTCCCGGTATCTTAGGAACCAACACCAGGATCTTGGAGCTAGGTCTGGTTCTTAAAATATGAAGAAAATTTTGTGTATGGTCCCCCCGAATTCTTAGAACCAGCATCAGGCTCCACTAGCAGGGGATCACCCTGCCACAGCATTAACCCCCACTAACTTGTCAGCCAAAGCTGGGAAGTGGGAATAACCTCAATGCAGCCTGCTGATTGGCTAACAGCCAGCCTACTCACAGTCAATCAGCCTCCTTTTCATGGTAGCGGGTGCTCATTGACTGGCAGCCATAGAAGTGATGGAACTGGGTGGGTTCTGTCACCTGAGAGAGAGAAGAGATGTATGTATACACATTTACCCCATACAGCATACTAGTTTGAAGGAGTCACATTTAAAGGATAATGGGGCAGATTTATTAAGCTCGGTAAAGTGATAAAGAGTCTGGTTTTTAATCACCAGCCAATCAGCTCCTAACTGTGAAGTTGCAGGCTTGGTTTGAAAAATGACAGGTAGGAGCTGCTTGGCCGGTGATAAAAACCAGACACTTTATCACTTCACCGAGCTTAATAAATCTACCCCTTAGTTGTTGATTCTGTCTGTTGTCCAAAGTCCCTACAGAATAAATATGATATAGCTGCACTGAATGGGGAAATTGTTGATAAGGACAATAAAGCTGCCAACTAAGGCTAAAGTGACCCTGGGCAGGGATGCTTTTGTTTGATCTAGATGTGTTATGACTGCCCAAGTAAAGAACATGTTGCATAACAGAAACATGAAGTAGCTGTTTGTCTTGTGTTGGATTATGTACCAATTATGTAAGTAGTTTAGCTTATTTCCTATTGAAGAGTTTGATTTAATCATCTTGCATGAAAATAATATAAGTAAGCCTCAGGGGAAACACTGTAGCCTCCAATTTTGCCCAAACTGTAGTTCCTGGTGAGTTGCAAATCTGTGTATGTAACACACCCTCCAACATCTGTAGGGCATAAAGCGGTACACATTTTGTAAGGGGGCGTGGCCACAGGTAAAGGGGCGTGTACCAGACATTTTTTCTCCTTCCTCTCCATGCAGGGAAAAATGTGGGATTAAGGTACCTGGGTTGATTCTCACTTCTGCGCCGGCCGGCAGAGAGACAGCCCCTGAGTACGCCGTGCGGGAGCTAGTCCGCGGGCTGTGTGCTGATGTCATGAAGCATGCTGGCTGCTGGGACACCACAAGGCACCACTGGGAATGGGGCAACTGGACGTAATTTCATCTGTACACCCCTGCTGGACCCGATCCGATGGGCGACCATTGTAAGCCGGAGCGGCCACCACGGAAAAACGGTACATCAATACATTTATTTTTAGCCGGTACAGTCTATTAAAAAGCAGTACAGTACCGGCTAAATCGGTATAGTTGGAGTGTATGATGTAATATAGTGAAACTCGAGTGGGTGTAAAGTCTGTGGGAGTGACCGGAGGACTAGGTTGGTTTGAGCGAAACAGTTCATGTGTTGAGAAAAAGTACAGTAGTTGCATCCCCGGACCGGGATTTAAACCTGGGTCTCAGCAGAGAGCCATATCGAGACCATTGTAACACCAGGGACTTTGGTGTTGATCACAGGGTGGTAAATGTAGCCGAGAAGAGTGTTACAGAACATTACTGGATGGATACCGTTAAAAATAATATTACACTCTCCTTGCTTGGTAAATAATCTAGAATGCTTGAGTGGCAGAATCTGGCAGGGTGATGGGTGAGAATAAGCAGGAGCGATGTTGAGCAGGGTTTAGCTGTATCAAAGAAGAATAGAGTTTGGCTGGAACAATGGTGAATCAATATACCCAAAATGAACTAATGGCGAGGCTATATCTGACTGGAATTGAAGGCGAGGCAAAATGGGACTGGAACCCCATGTTGTGACAATATTGAATTGGAACCAATGGTATTTGCGATGGGACTGTAGTACTGACTGGGCTGTATAAAGATTTATGACACTGGTGGATTCCCACGAAGTGCAGATGGTATTACAGTAACAAATAGATAACACAGGTACTAGGTGGTAACTGAAACCCAGATGAGTACAGCTTAAAGCTCACAGACTAAGCTGTGTGACTTATGGCATTGGCATAGTTTGAAACTCAGGTCTCACTACTTATACCCTTTGGTGGAGTCAGGTGATTCAAAGAGTCTCAGTCTGGCTCAGGATTGGATGGACCATGGTCAGGTGATCAGAACCTTTTACAACTGGATTGAAGCCTAGCAGGTCAGGAAAAGCTAAAGCCTAAACATCTTAAAATGGACAACGGACCCTGGCATCATTCTATGAGTTTGGATCACAGTGTGAAAGGAATAGTAAGTCACCCAGCGGCATGGTAAACAGGACTGAATTGTGACAATACCATTTCAAAACACATTTCACTGTATCATTAGTACACATTAGACAATATTTTAAACTAGATAATTGTATTCCACAATATTATTTTTAAAACAAGACTGAAATGGTTTTGTTTAAAATTCATCAGTTGCAGATGAATGAATTCAGCTTTTCACAGTTCAATGCCTTTGATGTCAAAGCAGCATAAGCAAAGAGCTCACCATAAACACAGATGTTGTGTATGCATAAATACACATAAATGCGCTGACATATAATTTACAGTCAATAGGTATGTTGCATATTTAGTATTTACAGTTTTAATTCCAATTCCTATGAATATAAGGGAGATGATAAAAAGTCAAACAGCACTATACAGAAAAGGGTCCAGCCCATTAATCTTCTGCAATTTGTTGTCCCATTGCATACTGTAATTTAGTAGATTAATCAAAGTGACATTTCGTATATACCTGTACTTTAAACTTTAATATATATATATATATATATATATATATATACATATATCCAAACAGGGATCCGGCACTGCCCGCTGGAGCAATCACTCACCATAGAATAATTCTGCCCAGGTGCCCATCCATACAGTGGAGTGCCTATGGCATTTCGGGCCGGGGGCCCTTCTTCAGGACATGAACTATTACATGAGTATTATAATAATAAAATAAGTTTGGAGAGCTGATAGGGCAAAAGACTTTAAAATGTAGTAAGGTAGTAGCTAAAGGGCGGGATGTACCAAGCAGCGTCAGTACATCCCGCCGCCCATAGCGCTGTTGATCCCTGCCGCTGCTTTGATTTTCTAGTTTCTGATGGGGAAGTCCAACTGCACATGCGCAGTTGGACCAAGGATACTTTTTCGTTTGAGTATCCTTGGAAGCAGAGGAAATGGTGGAAACAGATACACTAGATCGAAGTCCCACGGAATCGATAGTGCATCCACTGCTACTGCCGCTGGATCCCGGGACCTGGTGCAATACATGCATCCTGCTATGGAAAGTCGGTCACTCCCTGTGAAAATCACTGGCCATGGAAAAAAAAAAACGCTCTGTGTGTATTTCAGCCCAGCGGTTTTCATATCATCACCGCCCATACACACTGGGTGAAATAGCCCAGTGTGTATGGACCTTAAAACCACATTATGTAAACCTCATCAATTAAATTATACCACCGTCCTGTCTTGTTCATGCCTCCTCATATAACTGGCAAACAACAAAAGCAAAGTTACAGGGTATGCTGTTTTGAGGTGGAGCGCAACAGGCTGCATACTTCAATGGCAGGGTGTCTCTTAAGCAAAGCACTATACTGTGCTCCACTGTGTACTATACTGAAGAGTGAGAGGCTGCCCACTATACCTGGCAGACCAAGAATAAACAAAAATGGCAGTACAAACTCCAATACTGGGTGTGTAGTTTATATTGTTGACATTCACTGTACCAACATTCATTATGTAGATGTCTATGAGAATGTCAATATTGAAAATGCCTATATGTTCATGCTGTTGCCAAAAAGCATGTTGACAATGATCTTGTTGACAATGAAATGCTGGATTGAAATGCTGACACTATGCTTACATTCTGTTGTGCAGGCAGGTTGAGAAATAACTACTGACAAGACTGGTCATGAGACCGACTTAGATCAGAAACAGCCTTTGTGATAGCACTAAAGCCGTACACAAATCAGTGCTAGTTTATCACAGTCATTTATCAGCTAAGTGGGCGTTGTATATTATATACATAAATATAAAAAGGTCACACCTCTATATCCATCAAAGAACAAGGGCCAGATGTATCAAGCTTCAAAAGTGATAAAATGGAGAGTGATAAACAGCCAGCCAATCAGCTCATACCTGCCATGTCACTGACTGTGTTTGAAAAATGTCAGGCAGGAGCTGATTGGCTGGTTGTTTATCCCTCTACCTTTTATCACTTTTGAAGCTTAGTACATCTGGCCCCAAGTGTTTTCCCCCAGAACATTTTGCCAGCTGGGTGGAGGTGCACTGAGAAGTGGCCAGGTTGGGAGAGTGCAATCTGTCTGGACACTAATATAGCAAGCATTGGAGACACTGGCGTAACTAAGCTACCGCAGCCCCCGCCATGGCGGGGAGGCGCAGAGTAACTATGGGCGCCTGGGGGGCTGCGGTGCTATAGATACCCGCTGCGTTGCTGCCCGGCCGCATCTGCGGTCACTGCCCGTCACTCACTCCCGTCGCCGACTCCTGCTGATAATGAAAAGTGACACTTAGAAAATGGCTGCCCCCGTATTGCAGACAGTTTTGGCAGCCATTTTCTAAGAGTCACTTTTCATTATCAGCAGGAGCCGAAAAAATTTGGCGGGGGGGCGCAAAATATATAGTTACGCCACTGATTGGAGACTATAGGCGAATCTAGAAATATGGTAATGGGTGGTTCCAGACTCAACCATTTAGTATGTGGGTCCATTGCGTGACAAAGAGGGGGTGTGGTCTCATGAAAGGAGGCATGTCATCACAAAAAGGGTGGGGTATTACACATTATACCACACACCATAATGCCCATTACACATTTTAGCAAACTCTGTAATACCCATTACACATAACGCAACACACCGTAAGGCCATTTACACATAAGTCCATAATACCCATTACACATTGTGCCACAAATCATGATGCCCATTGTATACTATATATACAAACCGTAATGCCCATTACATATTTGACACATAAGTGTAACTTACTTACATGCTCATTGCTAGGGAGTTCTTGCTTGATGCCAGGGGCTTCAAGCTTGAGGCCAAGGGGGCTTCATGCTCGTTGCCAAGTGGGATTGGACCGTACCTTGGTCACTGCCCACTTCTCCTGGGTCGTCAGGGCCAGGTATGTCCTGGTGATGGTGTCGACAAATCCCATCCCATGTCTATTTGCTGCCTGTGTGCTTCTACAAACTGTAGAAATTCTCTGTGTGGAGGTGATTAACAGGGCAGCTCCCAGCGAGGATGGCTGCCTGGGGTCAGGAAGTGCTGTGCCTGTACTGTGTATGGCTGCCTGGGGTCAGGAAGTGCTGTGCACTGTAGTGCCATCTTCTCTCCTCACAACGTGGGAGTCGGGACACACGCTATACAGGGAGCGGGGGTAAAGCCACGCTGACACTAACAGCACAAGGCATGCTGATAATGGACACAGCGCGCACAGGGGAGAGCAGGGACTGCCTACACCAGGGGTCGGGAGGCGCAGAGGGACAAACAAGTCAGCCTGTTGGCTGAAGCTGCTATTGCCACTCTGGGAGATAGGTGCAGATTGCATCTCTTCAACTATACAGCCGGGCAGAACACAGCTCTCTCTGCCCTGCTGTCAGTGCTTTAAATTGTGTGCGGCGGTCTAATGGGTGGTTCCCTTGGAGTCTGAGTGAGAAGTCTGGCCGCCCGGTCCACCAACATCACCAAGCAGGTCTCGTGTGTGGTACCAACATTGCAGCACAGTCGGAGCAGTGGCAGAGTTCCCCGAAGTGCTGCTACGCCACGAGGCCCCGGTGCACATATGGCAAGGAGCCGCCGGGATACATCAAGGTCAGACCTTCCACATGCTGACGGACGTGCCGGAGAGATACCCACAGCAGCAGCGCTACCCGCACTGAAGCCGCACTATCCACACTGGGTCTCCGTGCTTCAAGTCCAAGTGAGGACACTTCACACCACCAGCGTCCGCCCAGTCTAAAGGACCGGTAATATAAAATTTACTGCTGCTATATTGTACTGTGCAATTCACTGGGCACTTGGCCCTGACCACCAATTATTGGATATGCCCAATGGTTCAGCAACACTTGCATCTTTTTAATTATGGATATCCTTAACTAAGCCTTACGTGTTTAAGGACTTACCTTTTCACCCGGATGCGGGTAATCTTTATTATACACTTGGACGGTATATTGTGCCTAATATAGGCTGCCAATTATAGTGCTGCTAATTTGCTCATCCATTGTCTCCCCCCCCCCCCCCCCCATTTATTTATTTTTCATATTATTTTATTTCATTTTATTTTTTATTTTTTTATTTTATTTCATTTGTTCTATGTATTTTTTATTTTTTATGTGTAGGTTGTGTTAATACATGCAAAGTATCCACATTTTAGTGTGCATCTGCACATAATTAACTGTATTTGTCTACCAATAAATTTTTACTTAAGTACATTGAGTTTCTATTTCATTCAGCACCCCTTGCTATTCGCTCTATCTCTGTTACTTTGCCTGTAAAAGTAGGGATTGCCATTGGTGTCTTCCATCCATGGCAAAAGTGCCACTGGCCATCGATACTGTAAAACTATTCAATGGGTGACCATTGATAGTTTTATATATCGATGGTCCTCTATTATGTTTCAGTGATTGGCCTGTGGGCCAATTAAAACACCTGAGTGGGGCTTTGCGGGTGTCGTGGGGCTATGCTCCATGTCCCGGCACTTTGAAATAAAAAAATCAAAACATTGGTTTTGCTGTGCCATCGATGTAGGGAAACCATCTGGTTCTCCCCCATTTATGGCAAAAGTATGCAACATCGGCCATGAAGCATCAACAATTTTGAATTATCGATGGTCAATGGCCATCCCTATGTAAAAGTAACTTGAGCTCAGAGCAACTCTGATTCTGGCAGTAAAGGTGCCCATACACGTACCGATTACCCGGTACTTTTTGTGCTAAAATAGCATCGTTGTGCATGCGTTGTGCATACGATGCGATGCTATTTTAGCACAAAAAGTACCGGGTAATTGGTACGTGTATGGGCACCTTAAGACTTGGAGTAGGATAGTGCTTAGTGGCATGTGAAGAAAAGCTAGAAGTGCCATGGAATTCTTCACTGTCAACCCTCTAGGAATGCCACCACACAGTAGCAACAAATATTTGCTGGCAACTCTCAATGTTCCACAACTTTACAAAAAGAACCCACATGCCAAGCCACAGCAGCTTCCTCCTCCAACTCTGACTCTGGGCAGCCAGCATGCTACCATCCTCCCGCCACCACCAAAGCAACAGTACTTCAGGGGCGGACCTGGCCGAGCATAGTGGCAGAACTTCTGCTGCATAAGCATTTTAAGAAGTGTGATTTTTTATTATTATTATTATTATATTGTGTTTGTGTGGGGTAAGGTGGGGTGGGGGGGCACTAACACCTATGTTGCCTCCGGGCACCTGAACTTACGCCCCTGTACACTGCATGGGGGTCACTGTGCCAGGTGGGGCCAGACACACAGTAAATGTAAATAAATAAATGCAACCCCTCCAGAGTCCTTTCCCCTACCCACAGCCATTTTTCATCAGCACCACTAAAGCCCCCAGAGCAAATATTCTAAAAACAAACACACACCTTGTTAGAATCTAATTTACTGTATTTAACATTGCTATCTATGTAGCTGAGTGCCAGCTATTGTTCTGTTATCAGCCATTTCATTTTAAGGAGAGGCAGACCACAGTGTCCTTGAATGGGATTACAATCAGGAAGTCTGTAGTGAGTAGGAAAATATTTCTCTTAACGATTGCAACTTTCACTAAAAATAGCTTACATTTTGATAAGTGAACTAATACCCCATTCTCACTGCAGGCAAATTCCCGGGTCTATCATGTTGACCCGGGAATTTGCCTTTGAACACAGGTTTTTCTGCAGTGTGAACGGGTCGCATACCCGGATCTCATACACCGGTAAAACCCTTCTTTTTACCCTTGTTTGAAATCCAAGTATGCAGACATGGGCTGACCCGTTCACACTGCAGAAAAACCCGTGTTAAAAGGCAAATTACCGGGTAGAACTTCTTCACCCGGGAATTTGCCTTGCAGTGAGAACGGGGGTCTGTCCCTGCAGTCCGGGGAAAAGCTGTGTATTTCTCACTGGCAGTGAGAACACGGTATTAGTGCCCAAATAGATATTTCAGTTGTAGTGCAGGTGAGCAGTATAAGGTATAGCCTGAGTGCATCATACACCCAGGTGTGGTTTTCTGTTCTGTTTACTCAATATCTATTTTCCTAGATTTCTTTTTCCCATCAAGCTGTATAGAAAAAGGGGCAGCAATACACAATTACACAATGGTTTTCTTGCTAAATTCTAATGTATCCCAACATGGCATTAACAGAAGAAGTGATTCGCTAAAATAAGAGTTTTAATGTGGATCTCTTTCAAATGTGTATGGTTATAGCTCTGCCCTTATACATACAGTATTACTGACTAGGGAGGAGGGAAGATCTAATATAGCTTATACATTATTACTTCTGCTGCTATGTATTTATGCCTATAACCATTATATTTAACTTTAAAAAAAAAAAAATATATATATATATATATATATATATATTTCTAAGCTCTTAGTTTTTATTTAGCAGTGCATTGTTCTGTCTGAAGCCAGGACATACCAGTACAGAGAATTTAAGACAGCTGAGGAACAAGTAACTATTGCACCTTAGGGCCAGTATTCCTGTGGCAGCTGATTAATGCTCAGGTGGCTTGGCAGTATTCTGCTGATAAATATGGTAGAACAGTCTTTGCTTTTGGCTTTAGAAAGGGAAAGCAGATAAATAGTCCCCACTAGCCCAGACTGGCAACTAGGATGCGTAATGTGTCCCTTTAGGACTGGCTTTGGCCCGCCTGGTCGTACAATCAGAAACCGGCCCCCAGCTAGGGCAAACAAAAGGCAAGAAATAAGGCGAAATCCACCCTGCACCACCACCAACAAGAAAATGTAGTGATGAATTTATCTCATTGTTTTCTCTGACACAGATGGAATTACAGGTCTTAAATAAAGGATTGTCCTATGTATCTAACTAAGCTACATGATCCTTTTGCATGAAAATGTGACCAACACAAATCCTTAAGGAAATTACGTTTAAAGGAACATTTTCTATCATGTGTCGAGGCTGGTTCGGGGGATCCATTGAATGATTTCCTTGTGAGTACTGTAGGTCAAAATCATCTTTTGATCCTCCATCTATTAATCCATCCATACCTTTGGACGATTATTGGATGAGTCAGTTTCCAAATTCAGCTAAAATGAAGAATAATTTAACATCTGTTGAATCAAAAGCCCTCTGTGCTTTAGGTAAATAAGATGATATTGTCATCAGGCCCGCCGATAAGGGCGGGGCCATCGTCTTCCAGGACTTGACCGACTATCGCAATGAGTTGTATAGACAATTGGCTGATTCTGATGTGCATCAGAAATTACCTAATAATCCACCTAAGAGTTATCAACTCAAATTACATGGGCTGTTATCGGCAGCAATGAAGAATGGGAAAATATCATCCAAGATCTTCAACGCTATCTACTGTGAATAGTTCCTGTGCTATAGTCTCTGCTGAAAGTGCATAAGAACGCAGAGAGACTGCCCAGAAGACCCATTATTGCAGCCTGGGATTCATTATACCAGCCATCATTGGGTTATTCTATTACTTCTCTGAAATATTTTATGATTGACCACATTGCTGATTCAATGCATTGTGGTGATAGGGCCAAACAATATTTGAAACTTGAGTCCAAATGGATCTTCAGGCTTTAAACTATTCAGCCTGGAGGTCTCAATTAAAAAAATCACTTGAATAGCTTGATGTGATATGTGCTTATGTGCTGTTGTTGCACTTTAATTATGGTATTGCTATGTTATACTGTGATTTTCTCTCCTGCTTAGATTTTTGCTATATTTTTGTATACGTGTTATTTCACATTTTTATTTTTTGTATTTCATGTGTTTCAGGTATTTTTTTGGTTCAGTGCGAAGTGTGGTCAAGTTGGTCATAGAAATGGGGGTAGACTGCAGTGTGGCTTCCGGACTGTGACAATTTGATGGTTGTCTAGGTAACATCATCTGTTGTGGCTCTGTTGATGCTACATTTGCTTGTTTCTCCCCTGTTAATATTGAGCCCATCCTCCTAGCACCTAGACCAGTATTTACTATTCAGCCCCTGACCCCGGTTTATTTGCGCCACCACATGAGTCTCCGGTGGCCTGCACACCGCTCTTCCATCTCGTGGAACGCATGTGACTGGTTGCTTAGCATCGCCCACAGCATCCCCATCTGTAAGTGCGTAGCGCTGCTTACGTTGGCTTGTGGGTGGTGTGCGGCATCCTGTGGAGGTTCAGGTGGCTGGTAGGTATAAGAATGTTGAGGTTTTGGGTTATATTTAGCTGAGGATGGGGTTAATTTCCCAAAAATGTTACCTGTCATCTGTATTTGAATACAGTCTTTTACTTCAGATGTCCGTCTCTTGAGTGCCGTTTTTCCTGCATGGGATTGGAATTGCTCTATTTTTTGTTTTCTGGCACCAGAGCAAGTGGATGACTATTGTGAGCAACAGCAGTATTGGACATACATGTATGTGTGTATATATATATATATAATTTAGGAAAACAAATGCTTTCTTAGCTGGGGCAAAGCAAGAATTGTAAAAAAAAAAAGTTTTTCACGATTTTTCCTAATGTGTCACCAATCCAATTAGGTTGCCCAGAATAAAAAATCCTCCTCTTGCGAAAATAAAACAAAAAGATTCTATAAAGAATTTGCCAAAGAGCTTTTGTATGTTCCACAGTGCCACTTGCAAAATATTCTGTGTCACATTAAACAAAGTTGAGTTGTTACAAGCACAAGTTAAGCATGGTAAAGGGAGACCATGGTTTAGAGGCTGATTTGGAAACCATTATCAAACCAGATGATCTACCCGACCTTTGTGCAACTGACTACAGGCAGTGAAGAAAATTGCCTCCATACTTTTGGTTGCATTATACTGTCACTTACGGCTAGCTGTCTGATAAGAGATGCTCAACAGCTGGGTAATGCTTTAGGACAAGGACCCAAAACAGAAATTAATTAGAAACTGAATGACTTCAGCAGTAGAAAATAGCTGATCTCATCCCGATTAAGAAGCTTTGGCATGAACTGAAGAAACCAGTTCACTGTAGACATCCCTAAAATATTGCTGAACTGAAAGAGTTTTGTAATGAGGAATATTCCTCCCAGAGTTCTGTTTATACGGATGAGGTTATTGCTGCTAATAGAGGGTCAACCAATCATTAAATCCAGTTCACTTATTGTACTAGTTCGACCTTGCACTGTGAATGTTTACAGCGTTTATTAGTTCTGAAAACATTCTACTCTTGTCCGCTAGATGAAGATAAGATCAAAATGTATATGTCCAAGTAATTCCAAAGGGTTCTCACTTTATCTTGCCACTGTAAATTAGCATGCAACATTATAAGCTGTTGTCATAGTGACACGTTCTGACATAAGAGGCGCTGTGTCATTAATAATCTGAATTTGCTAAAAGATAATTTTATTTATGCAGGAAACACCAATTATCATTTAGCCTTTGTATTTGTCTACCTGTTTTCAGGGTTCTCATGCGAATAGAGATCCGTACGACAATGCTTTCCCTATGTGCCTAATTATAACCTAGATGGTCCCTCTCCACTGCCTCACCATTACAGAAAATATTTAGCATACCCCAGAAATGTCACAACACCTCTGGGGGTAGTCAACCCTCTGTTTTAAACAATTGGGAGAAAATTCAGCCAAATTACGAGTTCATCAAGTTCAACATGGTGCAAGCTGCCATGCATGAGGCACTGCCAGACGTGCAAATATATGTTTGTAGCCCAAAGGGCTGTGTACAAAAATCCGCAAGTCCAGTGTGAAATAGAGGCATGAAGGGGCAACTTGTGGTGCCGTTGCCGCCATTCTCACTCCTTTTGTGGCCAAGTAATCTTTAACATCCATGGACTCTGTTGGCTGCCATACACTTGTAGTACCTAGTCCATGAGTACATATTCCTGACACTTTGCCAAAGACATCAGTCAGACGCATCCCATTTAACCTAAGCAACTAGTTTACCCCTTTGACCCTATACAAGCTGGGTCACACCCAAAAATTTTTACCGGCTTGCAAACCCTTTCCCACTAGCATAATGCCGGGGCGGGAGGTGGGTGGCACTCAGCAGCAGCTTTTACATTGCAGTGAATGGGACCCGGGAAGCATCAACCCGGGTTTCCTGTTTCTGCTGCCCCTGGACCCAGGTAATTGCCCAGGTAGGATTGCCGGGGAAGTCAACCCTGGATTTTACCTTGGGACACATTTCCACTAGCAAAAACCCGGGTCAATGCGCATTCTTGCACAAAATCCCAGGTTATTTTTCTTAGTGGAAAAGGGGTATACGTATGTGGATGGTCTGAACATGATAGTGCTGCTTGGTGCTCAGGACAAATAGCAGGACAGTCTGTAGTTGGCTTAATAATAAAAAAACATTTACCTTTTATTATGCCTTTTAAATCACTTATACACTAAATTCAGTAGCATTTCTGTATTTAATATGTGTGCAGCAAGCTGACAGTACACAACTTAAAGCAGTTTAGGTCTATTTTGTGCCCTTCTAATTTCCCATGTGAACCATTTTCCCAGTCTACAAAGGTGACAAAGAATAAATGAACATTACAGTATGTATACAAATCAATGTGACATCTAGATTATGTCACTTGATTTATTTTCTGGAACCCTGCTCTGAAGGCAGGCGTCTTATATTTCTACAGAGAATGGGTTTTTATCTTTGGATATCTAAGATAAGGAATGAGGCAGCTGCCAGAATGTGGAGACTTAAGAAAGATCATTTCAGTCTACATTTAAATATGGGTAGGCTTTGCATTAAGCCCTGTGATTCAGAAAAAAAAAACAGACGTTACAGTATATAAAAAACGATGAATTGTTTGTACCAACTATCTGACAGAGATAAATAATTCAAATGCATTTGGGCTAATTGCTTTTTGATACATCTATTTACATTCAGTTGATGCCTGGAGCCCGTCTGTCTCTCCGGAGAGATAGGTTCTGTTATCCTAGCAGCAGCTGGTACCACACCCTTTGTCCATTGTGAGCTTTGCTCTTTCGCTGTTGACACTCTTCTCCACCCACTTCTCAGATCCCATTTTGTATTATCAATAATACAACTGTAAGGTGCTTCCTGAATTCTTATCAGGCTATTCATTGTTTAAGCACAGGTAGAGTATTGTGTTTTTAGAAGCAATTGGCCAAATACCCTATAATCTGCCACAAAGGCAAGCTTGCCTAAGCAGGCATAAAATTATAGAGAAATTTACTATTTTGAAATGAAAATGAGCCTGGTAAATCCATAGGGCCTAGAAAGGGCGCTTAGATGGACACAGCCTATGCACTCACTGTCAGGAACCATGCGGAGAAACATTCATAGGGGTGTATTCAATCCCGGGTCATGAATGCTGGTCCGACCCGGCAGCCGTGACCCTGGCCCGTTTTAGTTTTTCAATGTCCTGCATGGCACTCATTGAAAAGGGGGTGTGTCGCATAAACTGACGTGGATTGTCAACATACGGCTGTGATCGCAACAATTCACGGCTGTTCTGGGCCCGACAGCTTTTAAAGTTGGGCCCGTTCTGTCGATCTGCCTCTTCAATGCTGTCGGGTAAGACATTAAATAGCCACTCGCCCCTATTTCACCCGGCAGAAATAGTGGCAGGAATTGAATACCTCCCATAGTGAGAGACTTGGGCTCAATAAAGACCCCCCTGTATACAAGACTTAATCCCGATGGACACACAGAATATTTTTAGAATGAGAAATACAGTGACAAGCTGAGTGATGACACCAACCCAGTACTCTTGGTGGTATTTCATATAATAAACTATTCCTGGACCATCTAGGTCAAGGTCACTACATTCAGGACTGATAGTCTAGAGCAGGCATTCCCAACCACGGTCCTCAAGGCACACTTACAGTGCAGGTTTTAGTCATATCCAGGCTTGAGCACAGGTGACTTTATTAGTACCTTAGTGATTCTGATTAAACCATCTGTGCTGAAGCCTGGATATCACTAAAACCTGCACTGTTGGTGTGCCTTGAGGACCGTGGTTGGGATTGCCTGGTCTAGAGAATCCACTGGGGGGTTACACTATTTGAAACATAAGGAAACAATGGTTATACAGTGCCTCAGTAAACCATGAGACAGGGTTATAACTCTCCAAAACGTGTCAGATCAAGACTAAACAGTAGTGATTGTATTGATTGGGGACAACAAAATGACATAAATTCTTAAAGCATTGACAAACTAGGTTATTGATTATTGTATTGAGGTATGACGCATGGGCAATTCATATGTATTGTTCTTCAACCTGTGCTATGTTTAATTCACCTGTCATCGAACAGAGCAGACATGCACCTCAGACATGTCCCTCAATCTATGTTATGTTCTACATGCCACCTGAGTAATGCTGGGTACACACCAGCACAATGCTGCTCCTGAGCGGGTCATCACAGGAACGTATGACCCGCTCATGAGCTGACTGAGCCGCCGACTCACACAGAAAAGGCACCTTATGTGATTGCACCCTGCTGTAGGTAGGATCTCAGAAAAGACCTAACGACCCACAGGACTGCGCATCGGATTGGGATCGCATCAAAACGGCAGCGAAGTGGCCCAAAACATGGTCAATTTACATACAATCGGTCAAGGCTGTATATAAATTGGCTCATTTTGGGCCAAATCATCCTGGTGTGTACCCCTCATTATTTTGGTTGTTCAATGTACTCCTCATAGGAATGTCAGAGGCCCCCTTCCTGGGTCTGTCTGTGACACATTTCAATGGGACAGAGTAAGGGAAAACACATGTATGTGTTTAGCACTCTTACGGGCTGGTTTTGGGTTGCAAGCAAGTACCTGTAGTTTTGAGAAGGTATGGGACCCGGATTTACTGCCTTATGATAATGGAGACATCTGTGCCATGAAAATCAATGACTGTATGCCAGCTGCTGTAAGAAGTCACAAACAGGGGTGGATTGGGATGTAAAACCAGCCTGGGAAATTTCTGGAAGCAGATCTCTTGTCTGTTGAAGGGACAGGAACCCTCACAGGGCCTGATTCTGAGAAGGACACAGTTGTAGCCATCCTTGTATCTTTTTGTGCAGTTGTGTCTGCAACTTTATGCTAATTCCACCACAATGCTCTCCCCAGGTGTCATGAGCGGATTGGGAATTTAACGTGTCTCCCTTACATGCTCACATCACCAGCCTGCCTCTTTCTACCCCCTTACACATCCAAACTAGCATGCCACCCTCTAACCCCTAACAACCTACACCACCAGTCTGTCACTTTTATCCTCTCTGGGCCAAATGTGAACCGGCCCACTGGGACTCTTCCCTATGGCTTCAATTGCCAATCTGCTCCTGATCTCCATTAATATCTGTACATGCATATGCTTGGTGCTAGAGGTCCATCAGAAGCACAGTACCCTTTCCCATATGCATTAGTCAGAAGCATACCAAGCTTCTGATTCACGTCCACAACAGAGGACGTTTCAGTTCGCTGTAATGTTGTCGCCCAGAAAGGTCATGTCATTCATGTATCATTTAAAATATATAAATGAATGCAAATGTTGAAATACAAAATTCTTTCACCTGACAATCATCATATTACTTATATTATATATTTTATTATATCCCTCTACAAAAATTCCCAAAATGTAAAATACAGTAGCTGTTTGCTAACAAATATACTAGTAATATTCACAAATACAGTAGATATTAAGGTTAACAAGCTCATTAGAACTGAAGAGATATGAGCGTAGAATGAATGGGGAATGATAATGTCCTGGTTACACAGCTAATTTCTTGTCATGAATCCTACTAAAGGTAAATCAGATATATTGGTGTATGCTGCTGACCTATTTGAATGGGTTGGGATCCTTTGGTCTACAGAAAGTTGGTCAACAAGCATTAGGTCGACATGGTTCTAGGTCGATAGGTCAATATGTCGACACAAGCATTAGGTCGACAGTAAATACAAGAAAAAGTTTCGGACCAATTGATCATGCCCTTAAAGCAGCTTAGGGATACCTATCAGACAATGAAGAACCACTTCAATCAAAACCATACAATACCACAAGAGTGTCTGAAAATTCCCAGAGCGCTATGAATGAAGATTTATTTTTCTCGTTTCGATACAAAGTATGTTTCTCAAGGCAGAAATACTTTGTATCGAAACCGGTTGGCTTGTGGACACAGAGGAGAATACCAGAGGACCCTTTACCGTTGATCAGCATTCAGGGACGCCTGCTAAACATGCTCTTTTTGTCTGCAATTTCTCTGTAGACAAATGTACATGGTGAGAGTCCTTTGATCCTATCTCTTATGTCGTTTTATTTTATCCTGTTTTTATTAAAAACGTATTGCACCATAATGTCTCTCTTATCATTCTGAGTGCACATCTCACCCATTTGGGCAAGAAAGGAGAGAGGAATCCATTGGTGGAAATTGCATTCCCCCAATCACATACCTCCCAACATTTGAAAGTCGTAAAGAGGGACAGGCAGGGCCGGATTATAATGGAGGCACAAGGGGTCAGTGCCCCTGGGCCCCCCTCTAGCTAGGGGCCCCCTGTGGTTGTCATGTATTTAAAAAAAAAAAAAAAATAAGTTTTTATTTGTTTTTTTTAGCTAAAGGTTTTGTGCATGGGTGGGGTAGTGCTGCAGCTTCACCTATCTGCCAATGTGACAATGATTTATGGTGCTGAGCATCGGGAGCCAAGGCACACTGATTGCACAAGTGTGCAGTGCATTTCTGGGAGTTGACTAAGTCCCATGACACTTTGCACCAGAGGACAGAGGCTGAGAAGTTTGTGCTGAGCTCTGATTGGTGGAGCTCATTACATGCTTCTCAGGTCCATGGAGAACAGCAGCAGCAGCTTAGTCATGTGAGGGTTTTTAATCAGAGGCAGCACTAGGACTGTGAGGTCTCCTCCAGAGTAAGGGGCAGAGGGACAAATACAGGCTTTTCATGTGGTGTGTGTGTGTGTGTGTGTGTGTGTGTGTGTGTGTATATATATATATATATATATATATATATATATATATATATATATATATATATATATATATATATATATATCCCCTGCAGTTAACCATTGACCAAGTTTATTCTGCCTTTACTCTGTGTTTTGACAGTATAATATTCTCCCATGCAGTGTGCGGCCAGTAATGACAAGTGCAAGGGGCCCCCCCGGTCTAAAGTACCCCGGGCCCCCCGAAGGCTTAATCTGGCACTGGGGACAGGGGGCGTGGTTTATGACATGGGGGCATGGGGGCATGTCTTGAAACACACACTGGGCATGTCTTATAACAGCCAGTGTGTGTGGTCTACTGTAGTGCATATATAATGTTTTTAATATATATATATATATATATATATATATATATATAAAGAAAGAAAAAGAAGGAGCGCACAATAGAGCCAACAGTTTAAGATTTTACTGAAAAAATCTGTATTAATGCTCATACAACACAGTAAAAATAGCCAGCATGAGAAGCATAGTCACCGACAATTAATGCACGCTGTAGGCACGGGATCTGGGGACTCCAGGTGTTCCGTCCAAGATGTATAGCGGCAGTAGCGTTCTCTAGGTAAGAGATACGTATGGCACGGGATCTGGGACTTCCAGCAACCTCCGACCAGAATGATGACAGGCGGTTACAGCGTGCTCGACACACCAAGCTGATGGTACGGGACCTGGGGACTCCAGTCTCTCCGACCAAGATGGATCAGCGAAGGCGGCGGCGGCGGCGTTCTCAGCACGGCAAGGCGACAGACAGGTGGGGATCAGCACAGGAGTTCTGATACGTCAGGTGGACACGCCCCAACGCGTTTCGTCGTGGGACGAAGTTCTTCGTGGGACGAAGTAAGAGATACGTATGGCACGGGATCTGGGACTTCCAGCAACCTCCGACCAGAATGATGACAGGCGGTGACAGCGTTGGGGCGTGTCCACCTGACGTATCAGAACTCCTGTGCTGATCCCCACCTGTCTGTCGCCTTGCCGTGCTGAGAACGCCGCCGTCGCTGATCCATCTTGGTCGGAGAGACTGGAGTCCCCAGGTCCCGAGCACGCTGTCACCGCCTGTCATCATTCTGGTCGGAGGTTGCTGGACAGTCAAAAGGTCGACATGAGGTTTTTCAGTTTTTTTACCTGAATGTTGACACAATCGACATGGACACAATTTCCAGTGCACCACATCTCCTCGCATTACACGCTTCGCTTCGGACACACTATTTTATTCTCCCACCACGCCCTAGTGGATGGTAGGGCATGAAATACCGCCTATCGGCACATGTTGGCTCAAAAAACAGTGAATAAACCCATATCGACCTTTTGACTGTCGACCTAATGACCTGTCTACATAAACCCATGTCGACCTAATGGTGTCGACCCAATGCTTGTCGACCATCTTGCTGTAGACCCAATGACTGTATCCCATTTGGATAGTCCAAACACATTAACAGGGCCCAGAGATTTCAGATGTGACCTGCTGGCTTGGTTCAATGGGCTAGATCTCATCCAGTTTACTCACATACATTTTTGGACCAGCAATATACTGAGCATTGTACAGACTGGTTTATATACCTGGCTTTAGATACAAACTATTGACTTGTAAATGTGCACCTTTTTAACCACAGTCTTCTACTGATCAGTATAGTGAAGTAGAAAATTATGGAAGAATAGGCTTACCACAAAGACCAAGTTTCAAGGGCAATTCCATTAGAGGGACCAGTTCACAGTTCATACTCCCTAGTTTGACACTAATCATTAATACAAGACCCAGTTTATAATCCTGGTTCTAGCAAATTATCCCTGGGGCTTGGATACCTTTGTTCAGGGTTGGACTGGCCCACAGGGGAATAGGGGAAACCCCCGGTTGGCCCTACTGCCTGTGGACCCACCTCCTCCTCTAGGGATCAGTTTCCAGACTCTATCCTAGTACACTCCAATTATACATTATACATATGTTAGATTGTAATGCACAGGACTATTGTGTATTTTCTAAGGTTCATTACCAGAGCATGGCCACACCCCTTTTCATGGGCCCGTAGTGGCATCCCCCGGTGGGCCCTTCATGTCCCAGTCCAGCACTGCCTTTGTTTGTGATAATTAAATGTCCTCAAGAAACAAGTAGCCTATTTCATATGCTGGAAGAGTAACATGTGCCACATGAGCAATCGCAGCCATCTTTATGAATCTAGCTGAGTTTTGGCATTAGAGAGGACCAGCTGTTGCTTTCTATTATACAAGAGTGCCCACTCCCACCTAAGAAACCATCAAGGGACTGAGCTGGGAGGTTGGCAGCTATTACCAAACAGCCAAGGAGAAAAGATTTCACTTTGATAGATAGACCTGTGGGTGTATA
The DNA here is from genome assembly GCF_055691185.1 of Crinia signifera. Classification (NCBI taxonomy): domain Eukaryota; kingdom Metazoa; phylum Chordata; class Amphibia; order Anura; family Myobatrachidae; genus Crinia; species Crinia signifera. The sequence goes on along the minus strand of NC_139220.1, from coordinate 126,325,446 downwards.
ACATAACTCCTATCCCCAACATATGCTAAATCTACAACATACAGCAGATGAATGATGTTATTTTTCACTTTTAACTGATATTTTGCTAAAAGTTTATATACAGTTTTGTCATTGTTATTCTTCTGTCATCAGCAGCTCACTCTGGGTTAATGATAAAATTGTGTTGATAATATTTGTCATCTCAAGGACATGGTGGAATACTCATTCGAAGCACGTATTCCTGCTTCTCATTGTCACACTACTTTCTGGGCATAAACAAGATTTTTACTGATCATAAAGCTATGTGCAAAATTCAAAGCAGATCATTGTCTTAGAAAAGTCTAGTATTGCTGCATAACAGACACAAACAATGCACATCAGCATCATCTTTAATCAATTTGAACTAATGTATTTATATACTGTATATTTAGGCAGCACAGCTGTGATGCAAGCAGCTGCAAGCAGATCAGTGATTAAGCTCTTAGCAATGTGTGGCTTGCATGTTTCACAATCTAGAGCAGGCTGGTTACTTCTGGAAACCGTATACACCAACTACATTTTTGAAACTGCTAGACAAACACTTCATAAAATGGATAAATGTATTTTTATATATAAACACACGCTCACACACAAAGTAAAACACAACATGAAAACAACTGCACCAAGAAGGTTATTCTGGTTGACTCACAAAGCTGCAAGCCAACTAGATCGCATCGGGAATCGCATGGCATGGCACATCTGACCGTGTGTGCACACCATTAGGCTGCGTTTTGTGTTGTTGTTGTTAGGTCTGTAGTCTGGCAATGTTGACAATATTAACACTCTGAATGTCAACATTTTGTGCTACATCTGAGCACAACTGTCAATGTTTCAGAATACAAAAAACTTGAAATCAAAAGAACCGCAAAAACATGTTTTGACTTCTGTTCCCATTTTACTATAGTTAACTATTACTATCACTTTAAAATGATAAGACATTTAAAAATACATAACTTCAATGCTAATGTTAAAGTAACCACATATACAATAGGAGTTTTTAAACAATATGGCCGTTTTTGACTGATTGGAACGACTAATTTAAAAGCTTTCAGTGTGTGGGTATGATAACGATCCAATACATGCACCCACCGGTCATTTGTCTTTCTCACTGATCCCTTCAATGGGCGGAAAGATAATGACCCGTCATGCACGATTTAGCACTCATCATCCTGTGTATAGTGATGATAAACGATGTGCTATTGATGTGTCAATATGATTTGCAGTTGTTAAATGACCCATCCACCTATTTAATTTACACAATCGTTCTGTATGTGGGCATGATATCTTTTGGCCAGGAGTGTTCTGGATTTCAAGCGGAATTGAATACCGGCCTAAATAACCAGATTTTTGCATGGGAGCAAAAAATGTCTCAGGTCGTGAGTCAAGGGTGTCAGGATTATAAGAGCAGCGGTGGCTGCAACACAATTAAACCCATGACCACAGCCCATGAGGCAGCAATGTAGACAACTGTGGTGTCCAAGGTTTCATTCCACTACAGTCCTGGGGGTATTTACTAAAATGCGGGTTTATTGAAATGTAGATGTTGACCATAGCATTCTAATTATTATCTTCTCTAGAAGGTGCTATACAATATAAATGTAACAGAGATTCTGATTGGTTGCTATGGGCAATATCACCACCTCTAAAAACCTCCACTATAATAAAAATATAACCTCTGGTTTCCATAAAGAATATTTTTGTATGGATACATTCTAAATACAGTTTTATGTTAATCTGTAGCACAGGCATGTCAAACTTAAAATTCCAACTGAAAAAATAATGAAAGTCTAAGATTGTATGGGTCACAAGAAAAAGAATAAGTCTTATATGTAATTTTGTAAGGTTTAGTTTTTCTAAAAAATTAAGGTTAATGTTGTCTTCCCAATACTTGACATCTACTTTCTGTCACCAATTTTCTTATTTCAGAAGAAATCTTATTGATGTGATAACTTTTAAAACTGAACCAAATGAAAGTCTGTCAATCTGGACATAAAGGTGCTTACAAGGAAGTTTATGGATCCGGTAGGGTTATATGGTTGCTGAGTCATTCTACATCAGAAACCCCCTCCAAAAAAAATAAAAAAAAATAAAATGAAATTTCCACCACCCATCTCAGATTTTTACAAACGTATTTTAGATATGAGAGGATGTCAAAACAACTATTTCTGCCAAATTGCATGACTGTTAAATAGTTTCTGAAGCATCTATTTTTTAATTTATTAAATTATATACTAATTGTGGCTTCTTTATCCAGTGTATTAGAAATATCATGGCTGTTTATTAAGGAATCACCACAAAACATGGACCCTTAAAATAATTATCCAATAATCCAAACCAAATTACTTTATCTACCTCACATTTCGAGTAAGGCATAAAGCACATTAAATCAAAATTAGTTATCCCAATGTTTTGTCGGTGCTTAACAAAAGGTATATATTACCAGTAGAGAAAAAAAAAATCAGCATGGTACCCTGTTTTGTAGTGGAGAATAAAAAATCATCCAGTTGAGGTTTGATTACTGTTCTACTGCATACATTGAAAATACAAGCTCACAGCCGCTGCACGGACTCCATTTTTCAATTTATTGCAAGTAAAAATGGCACATCAAGTGCTTAATCGTAAGGTAGCCTCCCGGGGAGCGGCTGGGGGCTCTTAAGAGCAAACTGGTCTGACTTGTCCTTAGGACAATCGGACTAGTGTATGGGGCCTTAAGGGGTTTATTCAGACCTGATCAGTCTGCTAATTTGCAGAGCCCTGCGATAAGATAACTGCCACCCGTCAGAGTGAATTCCAGCCCTGTACAAGGCTGCGAATATATCGTAGATCGGCGGTTAGATACAAATTCTTTTGCAACTCACTCACCATCAAATTATTTTTCCAATCTTTGCAGTCTTTATGTAAACCAGGAACTACTCAGCCAGTGTAATAGCTAAGGGCTGATCGAAGTCAGAGCTGACGTCACACACCATACCTGAAACCGCTTGGGCATGCTTGCGTTTTTCTTGACACTATGAGAAAATGGCCGGATGACACCCACATACATTGATCAGCTAGTGAAAAGCTTTGATAAGAATAGACTTGATAACTGGATGGCTTTGCACATGCGCGCTTTGATCCATATACATGCAGAGTCGTTCAATAATCAGCCAGACTGTGAATTTTCAGCCAGGCGATCAGGTCTGAATAACCCCCTAAGTTTTTATGACCTATGTGGTGTGCACTTGTTGCTGCCAAGAGGCATGCATTCTGTGTGTGTTTGTGCAACTCACCAACACTGAAAATATCAGTTGCTGCTCTGCCTCTAAAGATGGACTACAAAGACCTAACTGAAATCCTTGTTTGTGCTTCAGCCTCAAAAATTTGTAAGCTTCATCAATGTGACAAATGCCCAAATCTGGAAGCACTTCAGAAAATAGCTGAAAAACTTTTTCATTGATGATGAGGAGCCATTTGTTTCTACGCAGTGGGTTCATCCTGACCCAAGTAAATTTGTTACAATCACTAGTACTGTGGAGCAATTCCATGAAGTTATTTGTAGTGCTGGTGATGATGATGCAATAGACCATCTGTATACAGCAAAGTCGCTACACCAGTTGAAAAAACCATTCGCTCAGAAACAGAAGCATTTTTATTACAAATTTTTGCAGAAATTAGTAATTTGTGTGTCAGGATGCAATTCAAGGATTCTTATGGGACACTACACGAGCAACACTCCACCCATTTGCTGCATATATTAGGCAAGATGATTGTGACACTGTAAACTGTGTGAGCCTGTGCGCTATAAGTTATACCCATGACCATGTAGGGATAACCGTGTATGCCTTCATTACGGTTTGTATTGACACACTTAGCGAAACTATTACCAAACTTGGAGTATACAGTATTCACTACTTTAGTGATGGTGCTATTAAGACCTGCAAAAACTTTTTGAACTTATGCTTCCATAAGCATGACTTCAACATTCAAGCAAAATGGATTTCTATTGCTACATCTCATGAAAAGAGTTTGCATGATAGCACTGGAGGGACAGTTAAACGTATAGCCACCCTCACCGGTCTGCAAGCAGTTGAAACCCACCACATCTTGACACCTTTGGACATGTGTAGCTGGGTAAATAAAAATGTACACAACATAAAGTTTTTTTAGGTGTCACAAATGAAATAAAGACTGTTGCAGGAACCCATACTCATCACATTTTTTACTCTATTAGTAATGAGCTACAACTATATCGATTGGCATCAGACGACATGAAGACAGCGAGAACCAGAGATAGTGTCACTATGACCAGAGTCACAAAACATCTATACAAAAGTTATCTGCAACCTGGAACATGCATAGCAGCAGTGTATGATAACACCTGGTCAGGGGCGTAACTAGATATTCATAGGCCCCATAGCAAAAGTTTGTAAGGGCCCCCTATTTAGCAACTGATGATGATAAATATATGTAAAACATATTACTTAGACAGCAAAGATGGTCCCCCTGCAGCTCTGGGCCCCATAGCAGCTGCACTCCTTGCACCTATGGTAGTTATGCCTTTGCACCTGGTACATTGGGTATATTAATCATTGTAATGAACAGGAACAAGATGTGTTGGTACACTTCACGAAACGAAACCAATCAACAAATGTGTTGTCCTGTCCTTTCAGAGATAAGTGTTTTGTTCCTTTTATTTACCTCTTCTGTGTAACAGAAGTGCCTACTATCCAAATGTGATTGTTAACTCAACTTAGGATTTGTTACATTTTTTATGTCATGGTTTCTTGTGTTGGTTATGTATGGGTACAACTAATTCATTTTTTTCCCTCCACTATAACACAGAGTACCCTGCTGATTTTGTGGTAGTAATGTTTATATTTGTTAAGCACCTACAAATAAATTGGCATATCTAATGTCGATTTAAACTAATTAATTGTGTTCTAAAACCGTGCATATTTGGCATAACGCGAAATGTAAAGCAGCTAAAGTAATTTGGCTTGGAAGTTTGGATTCGGGAGGGAAAGTTACTTTAGGAGTCCAAATTTCATGGGGATTCCTTACTTAACACCTGTGATACTTCAAATAACCTGGATAATGAAGCTGCAATTAGAAAATAATGTAATACATTGGGAAAAAATATCAATATTTAATAATATTATTGTCAAAAAGTCAAGATAATTGGCAGAAATAGTTTTGATATCCTCTCAACTAAAATAAATTGAGACAGGTGGTGTACACACCTGGTTGAACTGACATGGCATGACCCTGGTCTCCTCCGCTCTACTTACTCCCTTTTGGTACATCTCCACACGGTATCATGTATCCATCTTCTGCCAATGTGTTGCTTCAGTTACTAAAAGGGGTATAATATCCGGCTGTTTTTACCGCTGGGCTGAGGCTGTGTGGACCTTATTCCTGGTACTGTTCTTACTGTGTGTTGTAACATGCAGCGTGAGTGGAGGAAGAATCAGGAATAAGCACACACATGTGTCATGTGACAGTGAGGTAGAGGGTGACCTAAAAAAAAAGCCGTCCTGCCCAAAAAATATTTAGTTTGACACGTCTACTGTATGTATTTGCAAAATCTGAGTGCTGGGACTCAGGACACAGCCACTAATCACCATCACTACCATAGGTCACGATTCATAATGTTTTTAGGCAGCTGAAGTCTGACCATCTGATCCATACACTTGGGTCCAGTAAGTGTGGGTCCAGCAACGCAGAACCTGAATCCATCATGCCCATGTTTTTAAGAACAATGCTTTTTCCAATAGGGGGCTGTGAGCGCAAACCATCGGATTTGTATGTAAGCCATTGGGTTTACGTACAACACTGAATTAGGCCCTCAGTAAAAACAAAACAAATGTATGGCTACATTATGTCAACAGTATATGCTACTATGAATATAGAATATAAAGAGCTATAGGCAAAGTTGCACAGAGCAAAATCGTGGCCACAAATGCTAGCTAATTCACTCCAATATAAAATAAACACTAAATGATCTCAAAAAATGAAACTAGGTTAAAGGGCACAGAGGTAAATTACCTCAAATGGGGTAAAAATACATTCCGGGGGGGGGGTAATGGACGGTTGCGCTGCCAAGACACAGCCGGGCGTGCAGACTCTATATGAATTCACATACAAATGTTGTACCACACACAGCCAAACATGGTAATCATCATCATCATCATCATCATAAATTGCTGCCAGGCTGTGTACGATACTAGCAGGATATATCATCTATTTCTGTGGGTACAGTGTGTTTACAATTACCGTATTTTTCGCACCATAAGACTCACTTTTTCTCCCAAAAAAGTGGGGGGAAATGTGTGTGCGTCTTATGGAGCGAATATTGCAAAAAAAGTGCAAAAAACTCCTGGAAGCTGCTGCACCAGCATCTCAGGAGCTGAAGCAGAGCCCGCTCTCCCCACCCCCTCCCCTGGTACTTGTAAGCAGCTTACAGAGGTCCGGGCAGCGGGGATCATGCAGTGTGCTGTGGGGACCGTTCGCGTTCGCCGAATGGGATATCATTGGTGGGGTCCCTGTGGCAGATGGAAACTAGTAGCGCTACTAGTTCCCGTCTGCCGCAGGGACCCTGCCAAGCATACAAGTACCAGGGGAGGGGGTAAATTGGTCCAGAATATTTTTTTCCTGTTTTCCTCCTCTAAAACTAGGTGCGTCTTATAGTGCGAAAAATACGGTATATAATTTCCTTCCTTTCAAATCGAGGTGGTAATGTTGGCTTATCTAAATAGATTTGGGAGTAAAAGTTAAAAAGTTCCCTGACCCCTGATATAGAACAAGCAATCATAATTGGTAGATCCAGCAAACAACCTATTTTCCACATACAGCATAGGTTTGACACTAAAGTATATTGAAAACTGTATGCATACCAGCTCATGTGGCCCAGCACACCCAAATGCCAGGAGCAAATAAAGCAACATGTGTCTCCAGCTTCCCCATCTTTCTAGCGGTGCATGGATTCATTCAGCTACCAAAGAATACATATGATAATAATAATAATATTCAGTTCAGGTGCTATTGATAATACAATACTCTACCCCTTCCTATCAGACTCTCCACCTCCCTGCACAACTTTAAATGTGCCCTCACCCACTTCTTCATTAAACCTAACCATCTCTCATCCTAACCTACTGTTTATGCTCTCTCCCATCTAGGGTGGCCAATCCCGGGATCCCAGGCGAGCAGGACCATCTCTCCTCATGTGCTTTTCTTAGAATATATCTCTGCCACCACCCTGATAATTGCAAGTGTCCTGTTCCCTGCTGCAAATGTCCTTATTTACAATGTACTTATCCTAATTTATCTTGTACTAGAATCCATTATTTTCTTGTTTTTTTTTGGCTCATCTAGGTATTGCCAGGTGCGGTGGAACCCTTGTGGTGCCATATAAATAAACAATAATAATAATAATGTGTGAGATATTTATCTGTCTGCCCTGTTTGAGCAGAGCATAAAGGAAGCGTTGGGAGGAAAAACAATGAAGAGATCATTGATCCCTATGGGAAGAACATTAAAATATGCCTGTTTTAAGTAACCTATTTGGCCCACCTGTATTGTTAGAATTTAGCCTAGGTTTTATGTCCCCTGTAAGGAGCAATGATCCCAATTTTAAATGTAATGTGGGTCTCTTCTCCTTGTGGTTATTGGCCCTAATGAAGAAAAAAGCTGTCCATGTTCCATTTTGGTTCAGATCTTAAATTAAAATACAGTACTAGGAACTGAACCGAAATACCACACAATCTTAAAAGGATTGGAATGTCATATATGAAAGTCATTAAACTGACAACAGCTGGAGTACGTGATTAATTACAAGATGAGGGCTAAAAGCATACTCGCTGGGTATGTTTATGCAAAGACAAACAAGCACCGTAGATAGGTCATATTTATGCAATACTGTGTGGAAATTCATGGCTGTTATCTAGACTTGTTATCAGTTTGTTTTTCCACTCAGGAGACAAAGTACCTGCACAACTACAGGGAAAGGACAGACCTGTAAATATATTTTTCATTTTGGCATAGATGTGATGCATATATTAAGGCAACATCAACTTTCAAACCACCATAGAAAAGGTGATACAAATATCATATAGCACATATATTTCCATAATGACGGTATAGTAACAGTGTACTTGTGCGGATAACTTTTAAAACCATTAAGGAAGAGAAAAAAAGGTAACCAAAAAATAAATAAAAAGGCACAGTAAATTACATTCAAATTTTAGTTCATAGCCTTAATTTGCATGGAAAACAGTTTATTTTCACTTTGTTTAGTATATGCTATGATCAGTGGTTCCAAAATGGTAAGCCTAAGCTCTTGCAGGGGTGCCACCGCTTAGTGCTCCAGGATCAAATGAAATTATTTGTGATCAATAGTGTTAGGAAAAACCAGTGCTAGTGGCTGCCAAACACAAAAACATGTGGACAATAAGAAGCTTAATTCTTTACACCACTAAATAAATTAACCTATGAATGACAGTTAGGCACACTTAATTGATGGGGTTTTTTTTTACATTTATTTAAAAAAAAACTTTTATGGTAGCGGTGCCATGAAGACAGTGCTTATACTCCAGGGCGCTGTGATTCAAGAAGGTTTGAGAACCACTGGTCTAGATTGTGGCCTACAGTTGACTTGAAGGTTTGTATCACCTTCCAAATGCCAAGCTTTGTCTCCCTGTATTGTTCCTTTGTACGGCGCTGCGAAACACTTGTGGTGCCTTATAAATAAAATTATAATAACATTATAATAATATCACTTGGCAGGTAATATCTGGAGTTATTGCTACTTATTACTGTGTGTGTGTGAACTACACAGCATTTACCCGGCATTTAAATGCCGGGAATGGCGGCGACGGACCCCTGTTCTGACTGGTAAGCAAATTCCCGGGTGAAGCAGTTCTACGGGGTAATTTGCATTTTAACAGGTTTTTTTGCAGTGTGAACGGGTCAACCCGTGTCTGCATACCCGGATCTAAAACACGGGTAAAAAGAACATTAACGTCTTTGCTTTCATATATTTTATCTGTATTGTGTACTGATAGTGGGGTTGCTATATGTGCTGTTTTATACCCCTTTCACACCTGAAAATGCAGGGACTTACCCGGGAATACGGTTACCGGATCATGCAGGGACATTCCCAGGCTGGCACACCAGCCTAATCCCTGCATTTTCTGGTGTGAGGGAGAACCAGACAGCTGTGTCTCCAGTAGTCCCCCCCAAGTGACAGGCAGCAGCGAGCAGGGGGCATCTGGCAGCTCCATTTCCCCAGCAGTCCTCCCAGTGACAGGCAGCAGGCACTTGGCAGCTCCGTGTCCCCAGCAGTGTCCCCAGCGACAGGCAGAAGCAGACCATCAACAGCGGGGCAGAGACCGGCGTCTTCCCCCAGCGGCGGAGAGCATGCGGTGCTCGCTTACAGCACCGCAGCCCTAACAGAAAAGCCAGGTAAGTACCTTTCACACCGGCCTGTATCCCCGTCTTGCTAGACATTGGTCACTGGATTTTTGCCCGGGAACCTTTCACACCAGCGCTAGTCACCCAACCGGGAATATAGGCTGGTGTGAAAGGGGAATTAGTTGTTCAGTTACTGTAAACCACTTGTACAGCCTTATAAATAAAATGTAATAATAATTTCTTGACAAAACTTGCTTTCATTTCTCTGGCTACATTAACAAACAGAATATCTGTTGCCGAGCAGAAACAATCCTCATCAGCTTCATGAAAGGCCTCAAACATAGACCAAGAGCCATTATATTTCATTCAGCTAGGATATATGTGTAGTTCAATTACAGTCACTATACATATTTCCATTAATTAGCTACTCTTATGGAAATCTATCAGCTCAGCATTTCCAATACAAATGCAGAAAACTCCTACTGGTCCCACAGTTGTAGAGTAATGGGTCCTCCCTACAGGAAAATGTGCAAGAGCGTTCTGAACGATACTAGACCGCTCAGCACACAGAACTGCATAGCGATGTGCCGCCAAGGGCTGGCACATCACTATGCGCCTATGCATGGAGCGATGTAGGGGCATTTTTTAAGCAATCTAGTGAGATATCTTAGAAAATGCCATAAATCGCTACGTGTGTAGGCCCCATTACAATGAAGTAGCTTTAGGAAATGTATCCACCATCAGTAAAAGAGCTACCACAGGTGTGCATAGAGACATGTAGCTAGTTGCCTTTGCTACATTATCCCGAAGGAGAAAAATACCATGATGTTTCCTACAAAATTGTGATTCCATAAAATCTAGGAGCATTGACTAAACAGCAATATAGATTAAATACAGCAAGTGTATGCAACCTATGACTGTAGAGATACACAATCCAGACATTTTTGCCAGTGTTGGCATGCTCTAACACTTGATTGGTAATGTGGAGTGCGCCGAACCCTGAATAGCGCATCTCAAGTGCAGTGAGCACAGATCTTGCAACCTCATTAGGGAACCAGCACAGTTCAAAATGTGTTCACCTACAGTATAAGTAAATGTAAGACAGCATAGAAGCCTACTATAAAACTGTTCATATTAGTAACCCCAAAAAGTTAGTGTTGAAAAAAAACTGTCTTTCTTCTTACATTCAAAGTTTAAGTAACACTGTACAAAAAGTTAAGAATTGTAAAATAATTATGTTCCGGAAATGATAACCAACTCAAGTTCTACAATACAATTCCACACTCTAATGGGTTTTTGCTAGGGTGGCTTTCACAAGACCTTAAATGTACAAGACTGAATGCATACCTTTGGGAAGTACACAATGCTCTGCTCCTATACTTATTTATTTATTAACGGTTTCTTATATTCTGTTGCGCTTTACAAAAGGAGACAATGATACAACAAACAGGGTGTTTAAAGACAGTCAAAAGGGAGGAGGGCCCTGCTCGCAAGCTTACAATCCCTCATAATGTATGATTGCTATCACCTGTGTTGAACAGGTTAATTGATAAGAAAGGTGTTGGCAATCATACATTAAAGGCCCCCATACGCTACGCGATTTGGGCCCGATTTCACCCGATTCTGGAATATTAGGCAGAGAAATCGGGTGAAACTGCCCAAATCGCATAGGGTATGACATCCAATCTGATCCAATGCGCAGTCCCGTGCGCATCGGATCAGATCGTGATGTTGGATGGTCTGCACATAAGATTTATCTTATGTGCAGCCGGCATGGAGCAGGTCCAAGGGAGTGGGGACCAGAGACCGGGGTCCTTCAGGTCCGTGGGAGCTGCGCTAGTGGCGTAGTGAGCTAGCGGCAGTAGAGGTGGCAGAGAGCGGGGTCTGGTCCAGCTGCAGGGGTAGTGGGCTAGCGGTGGGACTGGAGAGGTAGCAGCAAGCGGGTAGCAGCGGGAGAATAGGAAACATCCTATTCAAAAGACTGGGCGGGCAGGGCGGCCGCTGAGCTCTCGGCCAATCAGCGGCCGCCCAGTCTTTTGAATAAGATGTTTCCTATTCTCCTGCTCACCACTACCCAGACTCTGTTATGCGGTCCCTGCCTGCTGCTACCTCTGCTGTCCGGCCGCTAGCCCACTACCCCTACAGCTGGACCGGACCCCGCCACTGCTGCTGTCCTGCAGCTCCCCCGGATTTACATGTGATAGATCGATCCGATTTATCACATGTAAAAAATGGCACATCAAGTGCCAAATCATACCGTATCACGAGCTTCCGGGGGGAGCTTAGTGGAAGTCGGGCCAACATTAGGCCGACTTGTCAGCCTTACGCAGCCCACACACGCACCGATCCCGGCGTGCGTTGTGGGCTTAACTAGCACACATAGCATCGCATCGTATGCCTTGTGCATACGATGCTGTGCTAGAAAAAGCTAGTACAAAAAGTATGTGCAGCACATACTTTTTGTACTGTACGATGAGGTGCCGCGGGAGCGTGCACCCCATCGTACAGCCTGCATCGGTGCGTGTGTGGCCTCCTTAATGTATGGAGACCTTAAGAGAGTGAGTCCTGGAGAAGAGCATTGTGTCCTTGGAGAAGGTCATGCTGGGAGGTATGCTGAATGTGGCAACCAAAAATTTGGTGCACTAACATGTGTCCCTTCAGATACAACTCTAGAGCTCTAATCTATGTAGACACACCAAATATTTAACAGCTATTTTCCCTAGCTGTCTTTATTCTGTGTGAAAAGTGCTTGTGACAACATACTCAAGGTTTTGTGTACATATGGAGTGATCAATTTCTCTTCAGTGGACATTAGGGGGGAGATGCATTATAGCTGCAGGTATCATACCTCTACCAAGGTGAAGCAGTACTGACTTGGGGCCTAATTATTACCTGATCACAGGTCACATTTTCTTTGCAAATGTACAAAACATTGCTGCACTGCAGGTGGGGCAAATGTAACATATGCAGAGAGAGTTAGATTTGGGTGAGTTTATTTCGTTTCTATTCAGGGTAAATACTGGCTGGTTTATTTTTACACAGCAGTTTAGATTTCAGTATGAACGCACCTGCCCAAATCTGTCACTCTGCACCTTACATTCTCCCCACCTGCAGTGCAGCATGGTTCTGCCCATTTGGAGCAGCACGGATGGTGTAATGATTAGTATCACTGCCTCACAGCGCTGAGGTCATGGGTTCGATTCCCACCATGGCTCTAACTGTGCGGAGTTTGTATATTCTCCCAGTGTGTGCGATTATTTAATATAAGGCAACTAGTATCTGTTTTAATCACCCTTTAAAGTAGGTTGTGCTATTTATGACCAACTATACAGCTATAGAATTTAACATGAAGATCTGTTGTGCAATTTACATACTGTCAATGTCATTACTCTTGCTTCACCAGTACAGCAGCCACGTGAGAACTGTAGTTATGCTATATTATGTAACACCACTTATGTAAACAGGACTTTAGGTGACTGCCTTATAATTAACATTTTATTTTACATACATTTTGACATTTTTGACCTGTGAACAAAGCGCAAGACTGTAATTGTATGTTCAGTAGAGAGCAGAACTCCAATGTACAAGATCATCCACCCATGTACTTCCAGGCAGTACTGCATGGATTAACAGCACGCAATGAAACATCTAGATCAAGTTTATGCCAATGATTAAGATGTTAATCTTCTTTTGTCAAGGTCAAACCTTGATACAAGTAGTATTAAACATCTCAAAAGGCATAAACGTGAGCTACAGGTTTCACAGGTAAACCTCTGATGCTGTAGATCTAAATCATTAATTTTGCACCTGAGTGTTTGCCCTGTGATTGTGGCTTTATACTGATCTTCATATAAGAACCACCTCAAGTTTGTTAATGTGCACACAAACATGTTGGGGCAAAAATAGTGTTCAGGATATGTAATAGGCTAGTAGTTTGATGTAATAGTATTACTGCATGGCCCATGCTAATTTATGCATCGTCTATAAATTCAGGTAATAGAGATTTATATTAGGGATCATCTCTCACAGGGGCTCCATAACATAGACATACATACCTTTTAATCAGGAGACCACAGTGCATCTTCCAGGCAAGCTTTATCCACCAGGACATAAATTATGTCTAACCATGATGTTATCCGACTGTGCAAATAGCCCTGCATTTATTGCAAAGTTAATACTTTGCTATGAAAAAGTTTCCAGGATGAATGCATATGGCATTTGCACAGTAGTGTAGGAAAGAAATTCCAGGTAACTGATAGGTCAGCGGGACATATCTGTATTTATATCCTCCCTTCATAGAATGGTTGCATTCTCCCGAGATTATGATCCAGTGTGTTTTCTGCCAATACAACTCTGAACTTATTTCCATATCATAAAGACATTTAAGGGAAACCATGTATATATTTTACGCTAACCCTAATCCACTGCATGATTCCAAAACTGGCAGGTGTATCCAGATAAGTTCCAGAAGTTTACATGAAGGATCCAATTTACCGTAGATTGCTGTGACTTTAACACCCCCACCCCTGATTCTTCCGTTTATGTGAGTTTGCACATTGTTTATTTCAGGATACAGACCAGATTGTTTAAAATGCCAAGATAAGAAACAATTTATTATAGAGAAGAAAAATCTCTCATTTAAAATAGAAATCTGTACATCTTTGTCACAATCAATATACATGAACTGTACAAATTTACAGCAGTTCATAATTTATCAAATAAAAGGACTAACAAAGTTCACAAAATAGATGGTGGTTTGTGGAAAAAGACTTTTACCCAATTAAAGTACAAGAAATTACAAAGCAGAACTTCACTTTCTAAAAATAAGAAGTTTACTCCGTATTAGAAAACTACAAGCTAGGAAATGTACAGATAAGCTGGCTGGTGAGAACGCCATAGTTCAGACAGTGTCTTTATTATGTATTTTCAGAGCCTGCTGCCAAAGCAAAAGAATGTATTTACTTTCAAGTTTACATGTCACAATATGAAGGATTCTCAAGTATATTTGGGCAGACTAGGGATATTCTCCAGGTACTATATACATCTATACCTATTTTCAGTGCAAGTTATGTCTGCCGTATACAATTCCAGTAAGTGTCATATTCCAAACTCCTCACCCTGCTACTGAGCTGCCAGAAATAGTAACAATGAAATTAGTGCAAGTTGTACTCCGAGGTACTGCAGGGAGGAAAATAGTTCTACAAAAACACAAGAGCTTTGGGTTCAAAGATGGAGGCCAAGTACACACTGGTATCAATTTCATGCTAGCAAAAATGAGAAACACGTGACATGCATATTAACTTGTAATGAGGGCAGTAGAAGTCCCCATAGCAGTTGTTCCCAGAATTTGTGTTGTGGATTGGTGGTCTAGGACCAATTCAAATTATTTATGGTCCAAGTAGCAGAAAAAAAATAGTGCTGGTGGATGCCAATAGTAAAATATATGGAAAAACAGAATAAAATAGCTTCCCTCGTCACAAAATGTAACATATGGATGATGTATAAACATCCTTTACTTAATTTCATATTGTTTTTATACATTTGTTTTTAGATAAACTTAAGGCCTAGATGTGCCATAAAAAAGAAATTTTGACACTAAGGCGCTGTGATTTTAGAAATTTTGGGAACCACTGCCTTTGAGCTTTTCCAGTGGTGTATACACCGTAAATGAGAAATACTGTTGGGGGAAGGGCAACGCAAACAGAACACTATTAAAAAAAAAAAACACTGAGTTTGGCATCATTAGATAATTGGTTCTGTTTGAGAGCACTTTACATGCGTTACTGCTTCAAAGTGGATGAAATTAATGGCAGTGAGTACAAGGTCTTAGAGCATATATGTCATCTAGTTGCCTCAGGTTTTGTTGCAAAGGGAACACAACTTGACCTGATCTAATCATAAGGATCATTGATCTCTATAGTAAACATTGTCAGCACACACTGACAATATAGGTGCAAACTGATGGAGGCAGGCCAATGCTGTGGGAAGATAAACATGAAGTACGCTTATTTATCCTAATACAGGTGTAACTACTAACCAAAGGACTGGTGAGATATGCTAAGACTAATTATAAGTCTCTAAAATCTATTATTGCCATTAACATACAGGCTATTAAATTACTAAAAAAGTACTGTCTAAACCATGGCACTTTCACTTCAGTAAAGTCTACTTCTATTTTGTGCCCAATCTTCACAGCTGTGACATTTTAATCTTCACAATCCTTCCCCATAGGAGCCCTCCCAAATTAAAGACAATATTATTCCATCTGTTACAAGATGATCCCAGCCATAGACCATATCTTAGCCAGATACAGTCATCATGTTGTAGTTTTTGGAGGGGCTTGTTCGACCGATGAGAAGTTCATCTTTGCAGCTGATTCTGCTCTCAACAAGAGTGCTGCTAGTTTGGTTACAGACACTTAATGGTACAGACTCATACAAAACACATATAGAGCCATCCTCCCCAATGCGATAAGACACTTCATAAGGATCAATCCACAATGTGAGTTCACTTGGCAGAAGTTTGAACATTTCTTGGCCGCTTAGGCCGATACGGTCGGCTGCTTGCCCAATCAAGGGATCCATTTTGTGGTTAATCCGAATACACCGATAGGCAGAACCTTTGGAAGGTTTTTCTGGAAACCAATGATGTCTGTAATGGTCTACAATGGAAAAGTAACTTATTTATGCACACTTACAATGAAAAAAATTTATGTATAATATAACTGCAAGAAAATGAAGTTTGAACTTAGTATTTGTAAGGTGAGGTAAACGGTTACCAAAGCTGCTGCTTAAATATCTGAAATAGGTTTATGCTAGTTAGGATTATGGTCTAAGAAAACATGTATAGAAAATATATAACTTGGCTATTTTCTTTATCTCAAGCTTGCGGCATACACATTTGAGTTGAGCAATAAAAAAAAAGTATAGTTCAATAACTTTTACCAGTACAGTAGATACAGAACAAATGTTTTATTTTAGAATCCAATAACAAGGTGCACAGATCTATATAGCTAAGCTACTACTGTACATGTTGAAGGGGGGGGGAATAAGGCAAAATGCACCTCCTTATATGTAAATAGTGCTGCTGTGATCTACAACTGTGCTGATCTCTTTATGTGATGCCTTGCATCTTATATAATGGTGAGCAGCCTTACCAGATTCCACAGGACAGAACCTCTTTACACGGTAAAAAGGGCACCCATGCCAGTGAGCAGTAATGTGCTGACTGTATGTTTGGGAACAATGTGCCACCCGGGATGGAGCCCTATAGAACCTGCAGTACAGACACAGGACAGGAGGCTGTGGACATCAGTCACGTACATGGCAGATGGGAGTGTGATAGAAGAACACACCTCACACAGTTACACACAGGGGGAGGGGTATTACACTGTATACAGATATGGGGGAGGGGGGGGGTGCACGGACAGCTCTGAGAATCGCCACTAGCGGCAGGAAGGACGCAGCGCCACCGCTGGGGGCAGCCTCACTGTACAACAAAGACTCGGCCAGCGCCGACCCCGGGCCGCACACAGCGGTCCCGCAGTTACACCCCCAACCCTGGACACTAACCTGCCAGCAGTTCCTGCAGCGACTGGTTGAACGTCTGCAGCTCCCGATCATTCATCAGGCCCTTGGTCCGCAGGAACTTGGAGAGGAAGCCCACGGCGGCGATGATCTCTGGCTTCATGCTGACGCGGGGGTAGTGGGTATGCATGGAGGCTGCGGGTTCGGGTGGACGTCTCCCGCCGGCGGTGTGCGGCTGTTCTGTAGATCCGGTTCCTTATTTTGCGATTTTTTTTCTATTTTATTTTTTACTTTTTTTTCAGTTTGTGCGATTTTATTAGAGACGAGACGAAGCCCGTGACATGTCCGGAGAGACGCGGGGAGGCCGGGGTGAATATAGGCGACGCTCCCTGATTACCATCCCCGCCACTCAAAGTCACACGGGCACTCAGCAGCAACTTCCCGGAGGCACACACACAGTCGCTCCGCCAGCCTACTGCGCACTCTTATAAGGCGGCTGGAAGGAAATGGCGTCAAAGAGGCGGGGTTAGGGCAACGGCCCAATCGGGAGATCGCACCATTCTGACGTCACCGTGTTGCGGGGAGGATGGAGGTGGGGGTGACGTAATCTCTCTACAAACAGCGGAGAGCGCAGGAGCGTCGGAGGGGGAAAGTCCCTCCTGGTAAACATGGGGGCGCGGCGGGAGTGTTGTGACCCTCAGGTAATCCGCGTTACCTATAGGCTGCTGTATGTCCCGCATACGTGTTACTGTATGGACTATGTACATATGGAAGCTCGCGCGCGCGCGCTTGATCGAGCGCTGCGCTCAAGGCGGCGCTGTCACCACAGCACAGTCCGGTTTGGTGACGTCACGACGCGAGCCCCCTACCCCCTCCGGAAGGCATCTTCAGACCATAACAAGGCAGAGTCATGGTACAACAACAAAGACAGCAGCCGTCGCCGCCGGGATTAGTGGGCAGGGGGTCTTCAGCAGACGGGGGTGGGGAATGGGGCTGATCCCCTCATCGGTATCCCCTGAGCACTGGGTGTCTGCACTTTGTCTCCCCTCTATGAGAAAGAGAGGATGCGGGTCTCGGGCGGCAGCAGCAGCACAGTCACCGCCACGTGATCGTGTGATTTAGAAATTACGAATCTAAATGACTAATAAATCTTTATACGTGTTATGTAATGGAGCCGCACGGTTGAGCAGGTTCCAGCAAATGTAAATATTTTTAATAATTGTATGAAGAAAGCATCTTGGGAAACATCTCCAACGTATTGAGTTGCACTGGGGTTTTCAGGATTTTTGTTTTGTTCTGCATATTGATTTATAGAATATAAGGCCTTATTCAGATCTGTTAGCAAGGCTGCAATTTTCACAGCTGGACAAAACCATGTGCACTGAAGGTGAGAGAGATTTAACGTGCAGAGAGATTAACATTTGTTGGAGTTATTTTCTTTCTGTGTAAGGTAAATATTGGCTGCTTTATTCTAGAGGCCCATACACGATAGACGATATTGGTCACAATATTGTTCAGAAAGGGCTTTCTGAACGGTATTGTGAACAAGATCGTTCAATGTGTACGCTGTGAATTGTTAACGTGCACTCTCGTGCGTCATAAACGACCTCCTCCCTCGTTCAAATATGCTGAACAAGGGAGGGGGTCGGCAACAATGGCCATGCTGTAGCATGACTGTTGTTCCCTTGCCGCGGTTGCCCCCCTCGTGTGCGGTATAGGCAAGTGTGGTTGCACTTGCTGATGCCGCCACCAATATCGGCATAGTGTGTAAGGCTCTTTACACTGCAATTTACGTTGCATAAACAGTGGACAATCTATGCTCTGAAAGACGTTGGTGACTAATTTCCCTTGAATTTCCCCAGTGTCCTGCACGAAAGCTGTGCATACACAGTGAACGATATGACAAAAGACGAACAATCTAGGTACAGTCTATAGGATTTTTTTGAAAGACATCCAAATTGAGCTGCCTGCACAGTAGAAAGACAAACTTGATGAATGACCAGCGGGTACGTGCATCCTCGTTAATCACACACACGGAGCAATATTTTGACCAATATTATTCAGAAGGGCCAAAATTAACGATAATGTTGGAAAATAATAGTAGTGTGTATGCAGTGCACTGTTAAATATGAGCTTTAACTCACCCCACACAAAGCAGCTCAGTTTTTACGTTTGAGCTGCTTTCATGGGCCAATGGGCCAGTGATCTGCTGTGAGTTTTTCTGTGAAAACTATACGTTATTGTGGGAACTTTTTTTTCTAAATTCTACTGTGTAGTTAGTAGGTTGCAGTGCGTGCAAATGCCCAACCCCCCGCTATTCGCCGATTTCCTCGCAGCGCTGCCAATGGATGATTTTCATATACATCCATTCGCCGACCACTGAATGATTTCTAAAGCGCTCGCTAATCTAAATCACTCTCTGGTGCCTTAGATTAGCGGTGCCCTGCTCCATGGACAGGGCGGGCAGCTGATTTCCGGTGACGTCAGCTGCCCGCCCACGGAAGCCGGGTAGCTGCCTCGTTTCGCATCGGGATGCACAACATTTTCCTGGGTGCAGCCAGCATTTTCGTCCCCTGCACGCCCCATCTACTCCCCCCCCCCCCCCCCCCCCCGGCCACTGCGAATGCCACAGAGACTATGCAAGTCCCTCATGGTGCCCGCAGTGAAGGCCTCATAAGCGATTATGCGCAGGCAGAAAATATTGCGAATTTACAACATAGCGTACCAAGCAGAATGACCTCCATTATGTAATCCATTAACTACATGTACTATATTTGTTGTTGCACATATTGTAACATACTGACCCGTTAAGTCATGGTTTTGTGTACACAGATTGCATTTCTCATAGATAATAAACACTGTATTTGAATTCCGGTTTCCGAAAGAAATGATTTACATTGTATCAATGATTGATTATACTTGGGTATAGTTTTTGTGTTCCAGGAAGTTAATGAGTGACTATTCACAAATTACATCTAAATAGTCAGTACAGTTTTTCGTCAACGTTGAAATTAGCCTAAGCTTACTCTTAGGCTTTTTGTGCGTATTATACAATACAGTGTATAGTTATTTTAGTGTAGTAGGTCAATATTAACAATGGAAGAAGATTCAAAGGTACTTGTTTCCTAGCACGGCCACAATCGTATGGATCGTGTACCTTTAAGTTAAGGTACACGATCCATACGATGGACCCGATTTCCTTTGAAATCAGGTCCATTTTGCCGGCTAGGAGACAATATCGGGGGCATCGCGTCGGTCGGGACCATTAACAATGGTCCCGACGCGACCGACGCGATGCCCCCGATCTCCCCATAGGCTTCAATGTTAAAAAATATTTTAACATTGAAATCTTGTCGGGAAAGGTAAAATATCGGGGGCATCGCGTCGGTCGGGACCATTAACATTGGTCCCGACGCGATGCCCCCGATTTTTACATAGGCTTCAATGTTAAAATATTTTTTAACATTGAAATCTTGAAAAAATGTGAAATGGGCCAATATGACCCATTTCACATTATAGATGTCCCCGTCGTCACCCCACGATAGACGCCAACCCGAAGCGTGGCGAGCGCAGCGAGCCCGCGAGGGGCGGCGGTGCGCGTCCTCCGACCTTTTCATTCCCCTACTATCCACGTCGGCGTGGAGTTGAGAATAGAATAGTGTGGCGAGCGCAGCGAGCCACCGAGCCCGAAGCGTGGCGAGCGGACGCGTATACTTGTGAAGTTATACGCGTCCCCTCGCGGGGCTCGCCACGCTTCGGGCTCGGTGGCTCGCTGCACTCGCCACACTATTCTATTCTCAACTCCACGTGGATAGTAGGGGAATGAAAAGGTCGGAGGACGCGCACCGACGCCCCTCGCGGGCTCGCTGCGCTCGCCACACTTCGGGTTGGCGTCTATCGTGGGGTGGGGTGTACGCCGTGACATTTGGGGGGGTTGGGAATATTTAACATTGAATTCAATGTAAAATCGGGTCCCAGGGACCCGATTTACATTTCATTAAAAAAAAAAATCGGGTCTAAAATCGGTCGGTCGCGTCGATCGCATCGCATGCGACCAAATCGCATGCGATGCGATCGACCCGATTTTTCCGACACGACCACCCCGATGCAAATCGGTGTGGCCGTGCTAGGAAACAAGTACCGATTCAAATATTACTGTATACTTTATATATGTTGTAAATTATTGTTATGTTTGTCTAAGTGTTTTTTTTACACTTTATTGTCTTTTTTGTAGCTGATTTGTAGGATTCTTTAAACCTCCAGACTGACCATATGTCTCATTTATATTTCCACACACGACTGGATAATTATACTAAATAGAAATCCTTCCAATAGTACCCAAGAAATAAGGCCCAATGGATATTCATTGTGTAGTATGAGCAATGGATATTCATTGTGTAGTATGAAGACTTATTTAACATTCCATCTGAAAACAAACCATATTTATCACTTTTTGTCTGCACATCCACTTCTGATTTGGTGATCAGCAACCTATTTTTTCCCCCAATAAATTTCTCCATTTCTGCAGCTTCCTCAGTGATGTGCATGCACAACTCTTGCGAGTTAGCGAGGCGTAAAGGTTCCCCACATTCTCTGAACACCAAAACAGCAGCAGACCACAGCATGTGGTTAGTTTTAGGTGTAGAAGAGTAGGGATCTACCTAGAGTAGTATCAATAACACTTTTTTTATTTTTTACTTTAAATCTTTATTTCCGTTTTCATACAAATACAAAACATATACATACAAACATACAGTGGTACAGTTCATCATAAAATTTACCTAAAAGACTGCGCTGCTCAACTGTCCCGGGTAGACATAGCTGTAGCTTTACCAAAGCCAGCCAGTAGTGAAATGCATCAGTGGTTTCCTCACTCCTGGACTCACCCTTGGCTCAAGGACTGTCACATTGCCTGCTGGACCACCTTTGGTCAAAGTCCCAAGTTTGGGCTCCTACTAAGGACTGCTCTATTGCCATTAGGACCACTTGGATATTGTCCCCACTGTGGAGATTTACCATCCTTTTCCAAAAAGTTTCTCCACTACTTTCTGGATGATCCTGGACTAAAACCCACAGGTGCAATTTATCACCATCCACCATTGCAAATACCAATATTGCATCATCAGCAAACTTCCCACTGTGCTTCCTCCTAGCGGCCTCAGGGGCGCCGCACCACCAGAGAGGACCTTTGGACCACCCTGAAAACCTACACAATTGTGCGCCCTCCAAGCGGTTTCAGGGGCACCGTACCACCCAGAGGAGTTTTTGGGCCACCCAAATCCAACATCCGAATCAGCTCACAGACACCTCCAGCGGCATCACACTTGGAGACTGTAGGAATAGAGAGGACCTGCCTGTGAACATTTCCCCATTCTCCCTATACATGGACATTGAGCCGTGGTCCAGATCCTTGGTAATGTGTACCTACCCCATGCTTACCCATTGAGCCTATGCTATACCATTTTATTCCAGGAGTGAGCAATCCAATCTGCTTTTTATTATATTGATGTAGTATTGTATTAATTGTGTTTCTTTTTTACATAAATATTATTACATTTAATTGACTGTGTGTCATTCTTTGTAGGAGAGAGGCGCTGTTCTCCAATATATTCTTTTTTCTTGCTATCTCTTTTTTAGGACCTGACTGACCCTAAATAGAACAGCGGCCTCCATTGGGGGATCAGCTCATATATAGGAGCCCATGTCTTGACCTACAGTAAAAGTAGTGCCTACAGCGGGCTAGTTATGCTGCTTTCACACTGCCAAATCTGCTCTGACCCGTTTTTTTAAACGTTTCTTTAACCGGGTCAGAGCAAGTTTAACCCCATTAACGCTGCATGTTGTAAACGGTATATTACTGGTTAATTACCATATTTGTACCTTTCACATTGAACCCGTTGTGAAAGATACACGGTAATTAACCAGTAATATACCATGCAGTAGGCAGAGCGGGTTCAGGGGGTGACCCGGGAGTGTCAGCCACAGGTGTCAGTAAAGCAGCAGGGCCCCCCCACACAACTAGTACCTAGTAACACCCCCTCTCTCCTCTGGTACCTGGCTGCGGATCCAGGCAGCGGAGTGCACGGGTCACTAGGAGGGAGCGCATCCAGCTCATTACATATGCGCATATGAATGAGTCACTCATTACATATGCACATATGAATGAACTGCTCATTACATATGCACATATGTAATGAGCGGCTCCTGATCATTAAATATCTACTGCGCTGAAAACCAGCTCAGTGTTAACTGCTGCCTGAGTCCTATATACCGGTTCAGAGCCATTCACACTGCATAAAAAACGTCTTTGGACCGTGTAGGACTCTGCTTTTTACCGTTTGCAAGTACCAGTTACACTGCAGCTCTAACCGGTTTAAAAGGCTAAAAAAAATTGCAATATACCGGTTAATAGCTGCAGTGTGAAAGGGGTATTACAAAGTAGCTTCTTTACTGGCCAGTACAAAAATACAGGGGTAAATATACAAAGATGAGAGTTCTATTGAAGATGAGATGTTGCTACCAGAGTGTACTTATTTATTTAGCACCTTCTAAAAGATAATGGATATAATCTGATTGGTTACTATGGGCAACATTCCATCTTCAATGGAACTCCAATATTAAATTTACTTCTATCTATCTATCTATCCATCATGGATACAGTGTGTGCTGTGTATACAGACCCCTGAGTCCAGCGGGGAGTGCATATGACCCACCTCTATGGCAAGCCATAATAGCCACTCCATATGAGCAGTGATTGAGGTGGACTCTGACATACTGTGCATGCTGCTTCTGAAATGCTGAGGGCAGGCACTGAAGCGGCAATGCGAGTACTGATTTATAATATCTTCAGCACTAGACTGTACAGAGTAAAGAAGACACTCATGTAAGTGAGAATTGGAAAAGTCAAAGTACTCTCTCAAAGACCTGTGGGTATATTTACTAAAGTGTGGAGATGTTGCCCATAGCAACCAATCAGAGTCTATTTATTTATCTAGTACCATCTAGTAGATGTTAGCTAGAATCTTCTACCTCCCCATTTTTTTTTGGGGGGGGGGGGGGGGGGGGGCTGTCCCGCTGTACCACCCGCAGGCAGCAGGGTCCCATGTAGGGGGTAGTTGGGAGCCCTCCTCTCACTTCCTGCTCTGGTTAGCAGAGTAGCTAATGGTGTGTACACACAGTGAGATTACCTTGCTATTCGACATCAGAATCGAGTGCTATACAATCTTTGCTATCTCTGTACTTTTTACATACAATCCATACAATCAGCATTAGATTTGCACTATATAGTCATTGCAGCCCTGTCTATCTGGGTTTTGATTTGTGCTGTCACGGGAGCGCGCATCGGGATCGCAAGGTAAAAAACGTATGTGATCTGGATACGATCTGCATACGATTTTGACTATATAGTCAAAATCTAATGTCTTATCTCACCGTGTGTACACAGCATTAGTATAGATGCTGTGCGCGTGTGTTATTTTTTATTTAAGAAAACCTTTTCTGCTATCAAGTTGCAGTGTATGAAATAAAAGATGAGGTCACTGCAGTGCTGCTTTAGCACAGTGGGAGGACAGGGAGGACTAAAGCAGCCCATACACGCTGCTTTGTGGGCGTGTTTTCCGTGCTGCACTAGCACGGATTGCATTGCATTGCATGTGCATCCGTTGTGCATGCAATGCGATGTGATGAAACCTAAGTACAAAAAGTATGTGCTTGCACATACTTTTTGTACTTAGGTTTCATCATATTGCATCGCATTGCATGCACAACGCATGCACAGCAATACAATGTGATCCCTGCTAGTACAGCAAGGAAAGCACGCCCACATAGCAGCGTGTATGGGCTGCTTAAGGCTTGGGGCCATTCATTTGAAGTGGCTACCCTCAGGTCCTCCTTTTGATAGCGTGTACCCTTCCACTCACTTTTTATTGAGCCAGTTGGGTGCACATGTAACTTATATGGCGCACTGCATTGTGGCATTGTAAACGAGTAATCCCAGTCGACCCATGCACTGCAATGGAAAGCCGGCGCTGGGAGATGCTCTCATCTCCCTGCGCTGGCACAGGACCCGCCCACAGTGACATCATTCCCCACCCTCCGTCATTATGCGGAGTGGAAAAGGGTCACACCCGACTTGAGCAGGGTCTAAAATCCCAGGATCATGTCCTTTTTTTTTTCTGCTAAGAGGGTGTGGCCACACCCCCTAAATTTTAACGGGACCTGACATACCTCTCAGCGGCCCTAACTGCATGCATAGATTTATGATGACTAGACTTGTAATACTGGAAGGTAAGATCAATTTTTTTTAGAAACGCAGAACTTTTTCCAATGTGACCAATTAGAAAACATACAGTATGCAGAATCACACAGCTGTATATTCCCCTTGTAAATGTGCATGCAGATAATTCACTTCTCACAGTGGGGTTTATTCTAGTTCATTCTGACAAAATCCTTCTTAGATGGACAAAACCATGTGCACGGCAGGGGGGCAGATGTAACATGTGCAGAGAGAATTAGATTTGGGTGAGTTATTTTGTTTCTGTGCAGGGAAAATACTGACTGCATGATTTTACACTTCAATATAGATCTCACTTTGAAGAAAAACCCCACCCAAATCTAATTCTCTCTGCACAAGTTACATCTGCACATGGTTTTGTCCATCTAAGAAGGATTTTGTCAAAAAGAATGGACTAAAATAACCCCCAGTATGAAACAATGTAAAGACTTGTTCTGTAATACACATTGTTACATTGTTCTGTTATACACATTGTTACATTGTACTCATCCTAAAATGTCATAATCTTCCCTGCAATACAGTTGTATCTGAAAAGACTTGAGACAATCAATGTACTTGTCTCTTTATTTTCTTAACTCCGTATAGTGCCAATCTTCAATCTTTTAACATAATTGATCCAGAGCCACTTTGGAGACATGTAGTAATGGTTTCTCTTTACAGGAAAAACGAATGAAGCAGTCATCGCAGTTGAAAGCATCTTGCCCTCTTAATAAGGTCATGGTCTGAATTGTGCATTATTATACCTTTCCCTGGATTCAGGCTCAGCATTTATGCACTCATTACACAGCAGTCGTTTTTCAAATCTAGACAGAGCAGGGATTAAATCAATTGCACTTTTGCAAATAACTGTATAGAGAACCCTAAAGTAACTGTATATATTCCTGAATGGATGTTCATGATATCCTGATATCTACAAACGGTGGGGGCCTGGGATGGTTGAATGCACATTGTACTTTCATCCTTGGCCTCTGGAGAAGGCTGTGTATGGCCGATCCCCCCAGATACCTCGTGAAGGGATGTTGGTTGATGCATTGCCCCTGGGATAGGATACAGTGCACCCTGGCAATACAAAAGCTCCCACGATGTGCACCTGATGGCTGCACATATGATTTATCTTATGTGCAGCCTGTCCGACCTCCAACCCGATGCGAACAGGACCATGCATCGGGTCTATTCGAAGGTCAAACACATGCGATTTAGACGGATGTCACCTGATTTCTCAGCTTGATCCATCAGAATTCGGTGAAATTGTCCCAAATCACATCAGTGACTTTAAGATTGAGTTCTGGAAATCTGAGGGACACCTTAAAGTAATCTTCTGTGCCATAAGGGTGCAGAGCACAGTTTGTGGCAGGTAAATGTAGTCAGGAGCAATTTCCTGACAAGTTAGTGGTGATAAATTGATGATTATAGATTGTCAGACGGAGGGATTGGCAGAGCCTGGTTCCCTAACCGGCAGCGTGAATGGACAAAAGGTCAAAGATGTACAGGTTGGGTGAGAATCCAGTTGAGAGACGACCAGTAAAGCTGACCATACATCCGGACGACCTGCATGCAACCTGATTGTATGCAGGTCATGGATCGGTGAAACGATTGACCATATGTGCTTAAAAGTACATACGATTGCTCATTCGACCGTATTGAGAGCCGACCCGCTGGTCCGCGCATCGTGTGCACAGTCTAGGTTGAAGTCTAAGTGAATGCAGGTCTTTGTTGCATCCAACCAAAGGGTCTATCCTGGAGCAATTCCAGAGGTAAAAGTGACATGAAAAGGAAAGGGCCTGAATGTGGGGTTTAATAAAAAGGTTTGCTTGGCAATTTTCACACTTATTTTGACAAATTTCTTTGGCACTCAAATGGTAAAAGGTGAATGGAATCAAGGACAGAGATGGCATATATCAGAGAATGACTGGTTCACTACTGTATGTACTTCCTAAATCCTGGAATCTTATGAGCTTTGGTTATGTATTACATTACCACCCCCATAGAATACCCTCAGGCAATCCTTAACTAAGCAATAACCTTTACACAGTTATTTATCCACCTTTTCAGATTGGGATAAATGAGTTTCACTTGCAATTTTGAAATATACATTAAGATAAGGAGCAGTGCTTTATCATATGGTTATAGTAATACAGTACAGATGCCAAAGGAATATATTTGACATATAGTTTATAGACATAATTCTACATTGCATTTATTTTTAGACATTTTAGCTTATACTAAAAAAAGAAAAAAACAAAACATTACTACGTGACTGTGTGTAGGTGGATACTGCCGGGTTCCCATGTCCTTTATGCACAAACATAGTGTTGTTAAATAGCTCTTCAAAGAAGCAAGTTACTACTCAGCAGACTTCCTAGCAGGATCTAACAGCTAGAGACCATAACAAGCTCTGAGTAACACAAAGAAGTGTGACAAAGGCTGAGACTAGCGTCTGTTGCTTCATTATAATCTTCTATTGTGTCTTTTGCTTTGCTGGAATTCAATGTTTTTATTATAGTAAAATAATAAACTTTTCTAAGATTAATTTTGTATTTACGAAGCATGTCCTCTTCACATATAGGGCCTTATTCTAGTTCACTCTTTCTGACAAAATCCTTCTTAGATGGACAAAACCATGTGCACTGCAGGGGGGCAGATGGAGTAACTTGTGCAGAGAGAATTAGATTTGGGTGGGGTTTTACTTCAAAGTGAGATCTATATTGCAGTGTAAAAATAAAGCAGCCAGTATTTACCCTGCACAGAAACAAAATAACTCACCCAAAACCTAAGTTTCTCTGCACATTTTACATCTGCCCCCCTGCAGTGCACATGGTTTTGTCCATATAAGAAGGATTTTGTCAGAAAGGGTGAACTAGTATAAGGCCCACTGTACCACCTCATGGTGAAAACAGACACTCCATAGTCAAGCAATGATATCTTTATTCACAACCACAACTGTGCAATAGCATAGAAAAAAAGGAAAGAGGCACACATGGATTCACAGGGTTTGGATCATTAGGTCTACAGCAGTTAGGTCGACATGCATTGGGTTGATACCATTAGGTCGACATTTTATTTCGACACAAGCATTAGGTAGACATGAGCAAGACCGACAGTCAAAAGGTTGACATTTCACAGGTTTTTGACCCAAATGTCGACACAGTCGACATGGACACTGAAACATAGCACCACGTCACCTCGCATGGCTCACTGCGCTCGCCATGCTTTGGGCACTATTTTATTCTCCAGACCCATGTCAACCTAATGGTGTCAACCAAATGCTTGTCGACTTAATGACCGTATCCAAATTCAGAAAAGAAAAGAAACATTGTAGAGGAGAAAAGCTGGGTATGTCCAAAAAGTGCAATAGTAAAGATGAAAAGAAAAAGGTAAAGGTAAGATATATTAAAAAGGTGGGATCAGAGTTGCACTGGCCCACAGGGTTACAAGGGAAACCCCGGTGGGCCCCTCTGCTTGTAACCCCATCCCCACACACACACCTCACACCTTCTTCTCTTATGCTGGCCACACATCAGACCAACTTTCCTCTAACCATCCAACTAGTTGGTTGGATGGAATAAAAACCTGGTACTGGATAGGAGCAAATGTAATTTGTTTTTTAAATCGGAAAATGGACAACAACTGTCACTCAGACAATGTACTGTAGTTCGACCTATTTGATTTAAACAATTTTACTGATTTTTTTGTCCATTCTCCTGAGTTTTTGAGCACATTGCTTATTGGCATTTGCCCCCATACAGTACCAGATTTTCAGTCCAACCAACCATCTAGTTGGATGGTTGGAGGAAAGTTGGTCTGATGTGTGGCCAGCATAAGAACAGTGGTAGCCAACCCTAGCCCTCGAGAGCTACCAACAGTTCACATTTTCCAGACAACCTAGCTGCTGCACAGCTGCACTCATTAATCACTGGCACATTTTAAAAGATACACAGATGGAGCTAATTAAAACATGCACTGTTGGTAGCTCTCGAGGACTAGTGTTGGCTACCCCAGTCTTAGAAGCAGGCTCCAGACTGTGCATTTGACTTAAACATTGTACATATTTTACTTTATACCAGAGGACTGTAGTTTACTTCTACAGTGCATTACTGCTATTATCTGGTACATTATCATATATGCCCCAGCAGTATTTACTAAGAGGCCCAGCCAATGCACTGGCTAGCCTCACCTTTTCTGGAGACTGACCCCACCCCTAAACATTGGGCCCATACCACTGCATTCCCCTAGTGGGCCCTTCTTGTCCCAGTCCGACTTGGTGAAGTGGGGAGCAAAGGTCAGTTTTACATCAGAGATGTCACCTAGGCAGCATGCTTGTAGTGTTTATTGCTGCATTGGCTACAAAGACAACGAGTGATATTCTTTTAATCATTCCTTATGAATGATAAATGGTGCTCCAGCCAGATCTGATTTATCATTTTTAACAAGTTATAACAAGAATATCACTCATTGTTAAATGTGCCCCAAAGTAGCAGCCAATCATCTGCTATTTGCCATGTTAGAGACTTTTTTTTTTCTTTTAAATGACAGGAGCTGGCAGTTTTTACGTGTCCTCCCCACCTTTTCATACCCCCACTATCCACGTCGGCATGGAGTTACATGTAAGGTAATCCACGTCCTATCGCGGGGCTCGCTGCGCCCGCCATACTATATAAAATCGACTCCACGCCGACGTGGATAGTGGGGGGAGGACGCGTCACGCGTTGCCTCATGGGGCTCGCCATGCTTCTGGCTGCCGTGGATAGTGCGGGTGTTTCAGGAACACATTCACACCTGCCATATCATACATCTGAGACAGTAATGACGACATGTGTTAACTTGTAACTGGATTTTAGTTAATAACAATACAAAGAATTAAAGCAACTTAACACATTACAGTACAATCAGTACTTCTGACTGACTATGCTGGATCTGACAGTGACAGTTAAGCAGCCGCGATAACACTACGCTACTTCTGACTGACTACGCTAATTATGCTGGCCGTGGGAACACTACGCTACGCTACTTCTGACTGATTACGCTGGCTGCGGGAACTATGCTGATTCTAACAGGGACGCTACGCTAACGGCGTAACTGCCGCCATGAAACTACACAAGTACCAAATTCTATTATCATGTAGTGTTCAAGTTTGGTTACTAATACCATTCAGTGAGCTGGGGGAAACTATGTATTTTTACTTACTCAGTATTAACCCCTCCCTTGCATTCACCTGAGTGGTATTACTGAACTAATTAAGCATCTACCACTATCCATATGTAGAATATTAAAGAGTTCTGTTCTATCTTTAAACCAGGTGAAATTAACACACACTGTTCATAGTAGCTGAATTCAGCAGTACGAATGTTAGTAAAAGAGCCTAACCCCATAGAGCTCATGGCAATATATGGTCTAGTTCTGGGGTAGCCAACCCTAGTCCTCGAGAGCTACCAACAGTGCATGTTTTGCAGGTCTCCTCACAGAATCACAAATGAGCTAATTAGCTCCATCTGTGTATCTTTTAAAATGTGTCAGTGATTAATGAGTGCAGAGGTGCAGCAGCTAGGTTGTCTGGAAAATGTGAACTGTTGGTAGCTCTTGAGGGCTAGGGTTGGCTACCACTGGTCTAGTTCTATCGATGGTGTACTTATTCGTACAGCCAATTTCGGCTGAAGTTGCCGTTCATAAAAACTGCAAATCAGTCAGATACGGCTGTTGGTAAAATTACCCCAAAATGTGTTTATAAACATGATGGAATATAGGAGCATTGCAACAAAATGTACACCTTTGTTGGTTCGACAATAAAATCCATATTTTTCCTACTCACATTTGCAATCTCATAAAAAAATGAGGTACGATGGTTTTAAAAAACAGATCAATGTGGCATACTATGAAAAGAATCTTTGTAAATACAATTTTTTTTTGTGGTTTGCTCTGGCTGCAATTGATGATTTGGACTCTACACAGAGTCATGACAACAATGTTGACAGCCACAGTTAAATAATGTAATAAGCAGAAAGGCTGTGGAATGTCCCTTTAATCTCAAACTGTTCTTGTAAAATCAGCCCTACATCTGCAATCACATGACATGCTGAGAACTGTGAGTCTGTGTGTGTCATACATGTCTGCCCTCAGGGAGATTTTGAAAAGGAAATACAGATCTTTGGGAGGATTGTTAAGAACAATTAAATAAATGCTTAAAATATGCTTAGCTTGCTATTTAAAGAGAACAACCTCTGTGGCACTCGCAGATTCAAGGGGGGGGGGGGGGGGGTTTGACACCCTATGATGTCACAACCATATGATACATCTCTTTAGGAGGTGATTCATCACTCCAGCAAGTAATCAGGGTTAAGCTGCAGGAGGGAATGGATGGGGAAGTAGATTTCTAAACTTGATACTGCTGCTACCAAGGTGTATTAACTCAATACAGAAGCAAATTATTAAAATCACAACTTGCAAAACACCATCACAATATTCTACCATTAGTTTGCCCTTTTTGCCCTCCTAGTCCCCTTTATTTGCCACCTGTCCAACAACTGTTATCCCCTTATTCATCATTCCATTCTATTCCTCCTCTACCAACTACTACTCTTCCTCCTTATTTCCTCCTTGTTCCCTGGATAGTAGCAACTCCCCATAAGTAGTTTGATGACTCACTGGCTTTGAGTCATGATTTACATTGCTCACAGTCTTGGCTTGCAGCAGAAGCTTGGAATTAATATTTTCCCTGAATTCAAGTTCCTGATTCTCAGAAAATTTATATATTGGGTATACAAAAAAATATTCAACACACCCCTTTTGAAATTGAATGTTGACTTAAGATGAACTTTTTGGCCTTCACTCTAAAACTTTGGTTTGGCACAAAGACAACCACGCTCATTGCCCGAGGAACACCATAGCTACTGTGACGCATAGTGGCAGCATGAAGCTTTGTTTTTCATCAGCTATGGCAGACTGAAAGAGGGCATACTAAACAGCTCCAAATATTAGAATAGTTTGGTACAAAACGTACTGGTTTCTGTTATAAAATGGAATATGAAGAGGAATTTCACCTTCCCATGTGATAACCGTCCAAAGTACATATCCAATTCAATCAACAATTTGCTTCAGAAAGTTGTGGAAAGGCACCCACTATCATGGCCCATTTAAACTTTGATAATTCACATTGCTTTGCCATGAGCAGCCTAGCCAGTGTTCAAATTGACAAGATGTCTTATTACAATTGGGATGTGGTATGGCTGTTTGACGGGGGATCCTGATGGTCAGTATCCCGATGTAGGAATCCCGACTGTCGGTGCTCCAACGGGGGGGCAAGCGCAAAGAGGCTCGTGGCTTGCTTCGTTTAACAGAGGTTATATTTTCCCACAAGGGAGAATAGCCCCTGTCATTTGGGATCCCCCCTGTCGGAGCACGGGCAGTTAGGATTCCGACATCGGGATATCGATCATTGGGATCCCCCCTGTCGGGCAGTCATCCAGCACCCTTACAATTGATTCCGGTCTGGGCATTTGCAAGACATCACAGTATGATGGTGCCACCTATCATTACCTTTATATACTGCTATCCTATGACTTTTGGCACTTTACTGTAGATGCATTCACTAATAAGGTGGAGAAGTTGCACCCAATTCAGCAGCAAGTTGAAAAGCCACCAAGCGTGTGTATCTCTAATCCATAGTTGTACAAAGATGTGTATGCCAAGCTTGGAAGTGAAAAATTGCAAGATCCATGCACAAAATTGAATTGCGTTGAATCTGGCTCGGTGTGTACATGCATTTTTATGTTAGTTTATTTATAAATTGATCTTAATCTCATACTTTTTTGGAAAAATATATTCTGGAACTGCACTATAAAGGTAGGCATGATGACAAAATGTCACTTTGAGAAAAGCTTGTGTGAAAGCTAGGGAATAAGTAAAATGCAATCTGTAAAGAACCAGTGCTGCAAGGCAAATGTATGTCCAGATGAAACCTGCTTACTATAATGGGACCCACACATGGGGTGACATTCAGGCATTTTCTGAGCAATTTTACTAACTCACTCAGAAAATGCCTGAAAACGCACTTAAATCGCTGTATGTGTAGCACACACAGCGATTTATATGCACGACCCTGCCGTTCTGAGTCTGCCCATTCAGAACAGCCCATTGGATAATTAAGTGCATAAGTGTCGTTCAGAAGGTCCTGCACATCTCCCGCATGTGTGGCACGTGGGGCAGATGACCAGTACCTTCTGATTGGGGATGCAGCATTTTCTTTACAGGGGGGCTATAGGTACAGCAGGCCTTTTGTGCCCTACATGCGGTTCTCCCAAGTACCAACATGTGGGGTAGGCTTGTTGGTACCTGTAGTCCTACTGGACAATATTACTGTTTAAACCAGCTAGCAAACCTGCGCCCACCGTCAAGGGGTGCAGGAGATAACCCTGTGCTTCGCTTCAGGGTGACTAGTTAGGGAGGGTAATGCTTTGGCCACGGGACACCATCAAGCGCGTCTCCTCTCTATAGCATTACACCCCTGCTAGTGGAGCCTGGTGCCGGTCCACAAAATACAGGAGACCCCTACTCATTTTGTCCCCTGTATTTTGGGAACCAGGGCTGGCTCAAGAGCCTGGTGCTGGTCGCTAAAATACGGGGGACCCCACTCACTTTGTCCACCATATTTTGGGAACCAGGGCCGGCTCAAGAGCTCAGTGCTGTTTTCTTAAATATAGAGGGACCTTATTTTATTTTTTCCCCTGGTATTCAGAGAGCCCGGGTCTAATCATGCTCATGGGGGGGACCCCACGCCATTTTTTTAATTTATTTTTTTTATAGACAAAAAGGCTTTATTCCAACCCATTTTTAAATTGGAATACATTTTTATTCCCCTGAAGTCACCTAAACACTTTCTGTGAGAAATATCTCATGCTGAATCTCCTATTATGAATCTCTGGCACAGATCTCTCTGCGTTTAGGGCCCTTAAGAAAAGCAGTAAATTGACAATGACAGACGATCTTATGGAGTAACAGAGATAAAAATAGCTAAAAGTAACTCGGCCTTTAATCGAATATACATCTAGCCTTAAATTAGGTACTCTTTACTTAGTTGGGCGCCCGTCGCGGTCATCGCGGGTACATTTATGGCTGGCCGCGACGCGACCGACGCGATGCCCGCGATTTCCCATTGAAACCCATGTTAAACATGGAAATCGTGTCGGTCGCGTCGCGGCCGGCCATAAATGTACCCGCGATGCCCGCGACGCGATGCTCCCGATTTACCATAGGAATCAATGTTAAAAGGCGCGATGGACCCGATTTTACTGTTAAATGGCTCAATGGACCCGATTTGGCCATAGGAATCAATGTTAAATGGGCCACCGAGCCCATTAACCCTTAAATGTCCCCCCCAATTTTTAACGCCACCCCACGATCCACGCCAACCCGAAGCGTGGCGAGCGCAGCGAGCCCGCGAGGGGCGGTGGTACGCGTCCTCCGACCTTTTCATGCCCTACTATCCACTAGGGCGTGGAGTGAGAATATAATAGTGTGGCGAGCGCAGCGAGCCACCGAGCCCGAAGCGTGGCGAGCGGACGCGGATACCTTCACAGTTATACGCGTCCCCTCGCGGGCTTCACGGGTGTCCGTGGCGACGCCGACACCTGTGAAGCCCGCGAGGGGACGAGTCTACCTGTGAAGGTATCCGCGTCCCCTCGCCACGCTTCGGGCTCGGTGGCTCGCTGCGCTCGCCACACTATTATATTCTCACTCCACGCTCTAGTGGATAGTAGGGCATGAAAAGGTCGGAGGACGCGTACCGCCGCCCCTCGCGGGCTCGCTGCGCTCGCCACGCTTCGGGTTGGCGTGGATCGCGGGGTGGCGTTAAAAATTGGGGGGGACATTTAAGGGTTAATGGGCTCGGTGGCCCATTTAACATTGATTCCTATGGCCAAATCGGGTCCATTGAGCCATTTAACAGTAAAATCGCGGTCAATCAGCCTTTTTAACATTGTTCCCTATGGGAAAATCGCGGTCATCGCGGGCATCCCGATTTACCCGCGATGACTGCGATTTTTACCCCCGACGCCCGCGATTTCAATCGCTGGCGCCCTTCTAGGTAAAGAGTACCTTAAATTATATACACTAGTCTCACAATAAACATAATGGTAGTGAAAATTACTGTTGGTCAAACATGATTTATGTTTCCTTCTTTGGGTAATACAACCTATTTTAGTTTTTAATATGTTTCCTTTTATTTATATAAGATATAGGTTACATATTAAGAACATATTGCATTACTTTCCATTCTGTTAGAATATATTTCTTAGAATTTATCTTATTTTAAAATATTCAACTTTAGAATGTTTCAAATTAATGTCAACTCTCATTACATGATGAAACAGTGACTCAGACACCTGTGAAGATGCTGCTGTACGCAAAACTTTATGAGCTCTGGGCTTAGTCGCTCCTGTGTGCCAATGAAATTACAGTATAGCACATTCCCTTTTCCTTAAATCTGTCATAATGGAAACAATTTAGCTGTAAGAATATTATGGGGTTTCTAGCTGGAAAAACCCAAGGATTTACACAGACACTTTTCCCTAAAACCCAATG
Organism: Crinia signifera; assembly: GCF_055691185.1. NCBI lineage: Eukaryota > Metazoa > Chordata > Amphibia > Anura > Myobatrachidae > Crinia > Crinia signifera. Next base: position 126,289,647 of record NC_139220.1, on the reverse strand, counting down.
ATTAAAAGCAACTGTGGAACATAAAGCCTTACACAGAAGGTTGTTTTTTCATTCTCTGTTTTCTCATGCTTGCTGCTTCCATAAGAGAGTGCATACCGGTATATGCTGCCTGCCCCTAGTATTAGAAAACATGTACCATCTCTGCCCAGAGTTTCCAGGGTTTGCTCAAATGCCAGGATAGTAATGTGTCAGGAAGCTAAATAAGATCTTATTTCTTTAGTTTAGTACTTCCCCCTCAGAATTAAAGCCTGGTTGCAACTGTACTGCTGTCTTTTCTGTAAAGGCCCATACACACTGGGTGATTTTGAGCAAGTTTTAGTGGCTTTCAGCTCAAAGCTGCCTAGTGTGAATGGCCCGGCGGTGAGCAGTGAGCGCTGCTGCATCATCGACAGGACAGCTTTGAGGACAGCTTTGCATAGCGCTGACGGTGCCAAGCAGGGGGAAAGTCACTCAGTGTGTATGCACTGAGCAGCTTTCCCCAGTGGCGTAACTAGAAATTTTGCTCTCTCCCCCCCCCCCCCCCCCTCCATTTTTAGTAAAAAAAAAAAAAGGCGTTGGTGGGGAGTTTGTTAGTGTGTAGAGGGCTTAATATTCACAGTCAGTGCATGCAGACGGTGTAACAACAAATTGTGTGCATTTTGACAAAATTACTGGTGATAAAGGCAAATCTCTGTAGGTGAAATATGACTAATTTTTAGACGTTTGCTTGGTTTTAATATCTCCATTATAGGATTTCTAGGCATTCAAACAAACATAAGCTGAGTGTAGATATTCCTGGCAAACACAACAGGGCATATGTCACAGTTTGCGTGAGAATAACATACCAGCTTTATTAATATATTGAGGTGTTAATACACCCCCCCCCCCCCTTCTTTACGTTGTTCCCTCACTAAGGTCAATGAACATTACAGTGCTTGGAACCTTGTTCACATAAATCATCAGAGAGCACTTCCTGAGGGGACTATGTAAAAACCGGACCCGGACTAAACCGCGGACCGCCGGACCGGACATCAAAATATTCAGTCCGGAGCGTGTGGTGTCCGGTCCGGGGGCGGGGGGGGTCCCCCTGTGATAGCTATCATCAGGGACAAAGGGAAGGGGAGATTAAAGCCTCCCCGTGTGGTCTGGCTAGTCCGTTTTTTGCTACATGCCCGGACCATACAGGGAGGCTTTATTCTCTCCCTCCTCCTCTCCCTGGTCACAGGTGTTACAGGCAGCCCCCCCAGACAGGACACCCCCCGCAGTCATTTGCAAAACCTGGTGATTTACTTATACTCCATCTCCCCCACTCGCAGGGATAGTGACAGCTATGCACAGATCTGAGGAAATAATCACTGGCTTGACCTATGGTTGTTTGTTATGTGTGTAGCCTCGGCAGTGTAAGTTTTGGAGATAGGGTGGGAGAACAATAATTTGTTTTGCTGCCTTGTGTCAGTACCTGCCAGCAAGAGAAAAACAAGGCTAGGGAGCTACTGATGATGTGCAGGGTCCTGGACCTGCAGCACACATACCTAGTTCTAGATGAGAGGCGAAGGCAATACAGCTGTAGTAGCTACATAGGGCGGGATGTACTAAAAGGAAAATGCGGTAAAACGGGGGTTTTACCGCATTTTCCTATTTACCATCACCCGTCCGCCCCGTTTTCACTTGGCAGGGTATCGCCACCCAGAGGGTGGCGATACCCTATAGAAGCCTATGGGCTTCTTTCGCCGCCGTCCGCGCGCCCCCACCCCCCTCCAGTCCTCCTTTGATCTCCTCCTCCCCAAGGTGTCACAGCCGGCAGGACATCCGGCTTCAGGGGGGAGGAGGAGACGCAGAGGGATGCTGGCAGCCGCCGGGAGGTGACGGAGACCCCCGCAGACCACATCACAGGTATCGCGGGGGTCTCCGTCACTGCAACCTGATGCTAGCCGCATATGTTAGTACATATGCGGCAGCATCGCGGCGGATGCCAGGCGAAGGGCGGCGATGTATATTAATACATCCCGCCCATAGAGAGCACTTCCCTGATACTAACAGAGCCGCCCACCTGATCCCGGGGCAGCAAATCACAAGCTAGCTCTGAAAAACCTATGCTGATGCTGCCGGCAAATCAGGGCAAAGGATTGAAGCGGGTCACTGAGCGTCCCCAGACAGAGAAGTGCATGTATCCAATTCCTTATTGGCTGCTGCTGCAGCTAACTCACACACAGGACTCAAACCTTTTTTCAGCTGTGACCCTGCGCCCCAATGGTGCCCCCCCCCCCCCCCCCGCGACCGCTTGGGCTGCCTAGCGTTAGTTACGCCACTGGCTTTCCCCCCAGCGGTCATCGCTGTCCATACATTCTGGGCATAATTGCGTGTATGGACCATAACTCATTCTTTTGTACATTCTTGCGTACCATCATCTGATCTTTGGGAGATCAGGAGATGGGGACATCCTGGACAAGCAAATCATGGCAATAATATGTGGGGGCAGAGCCAAGATTATGCTAATTATCAGAGGAGTAGCTAGGTGACATGGTGCCCGGAGCAACAGTATGTTTGGGTGCCCCCCCTCCATGCCATTTTAGTGCCACTTATACACCCCCATGCTCACAGTCACTGCCCAGCAATACACCCCACCATACCCAGTCACTGCCCAACATTTCAGCCTCATGCCCAGCACATACTTCCCCATTCTGACAGTCACTGCCCAGCACATACCCCCTCATGCTTAGTCACTGTCAGACATTACACAGCCTCATGCCCAGCAAATACACCCCCATGCCCACAGTCACTGCCCAGCACACACACCCCCATGTTCACAGTTACTGCCCAGCACATACACCACCCTCCATGGCCAGTTACTGCCCAACATTTCACAGCCTCATGCCCAGCAAATACACCCCCATTCCCACAGTCTCTGCCCAGCACATACACTCTCCATTCCCACAGTCACTGCACCATGCATGCCCAGCTCATAGATATTGCCCCCCCCATGCCCACAGTCACAGCGCAGTTGATCACATATACTGTACCTTTATATATATATCACTAAATGTCCGCCTGCCCACCCATCCATAGCAGAGGTGCAGAGTCTCTGACAGCATTAGATGGCCCCTCCAAAGATGGCCGCCGCCACAAATGGAGACAGTTGCTAGAGGTCCCCCTGCACCTCTCGCGTCTGTCACTGTGACAGACGCAGGAGGACCTAGCGTGTGTCTCTTATGTTTCCTGTGGCGGCGCAGGGTCTCTGTAATACTCTTAGACTCTGCGCCTCTGCTATGGACGGGTGGGCGGCATACAGAAGGTGGACCGGCGGCCAGCAAGTGTGGTGCCGGGCGTCCTACTACTCGTCGGCACTCGGGGCTCACGCACCGCCGGCACCACCCTTGCTACGCCACTGTTAATTATATACAGTATGCTGTATATAATTAGGCCCAAAGTGGATCGTTTAATGACCGCAAATCATATAACACATCATTGCCACATCGTTCATCGTGCCTACACGTGGAACAACGTGTGTCAAATCATGCACGAGAGATGATTCATCTTTCTGCCTGCTGAAGGTATCAGCCAGCTAGTTGAATGACCGTCATATACCCGCATTGGATCGCAATTATGCCCACCCATGGAAAATATTTAAACGATTGGCCATATCATTTAAAAAATCTTTCCGTGTGTGGGCAGCTTTAGGCCTTGCACGGTCAATTGCATGCTTGTACGCCAAGAAGGAGTTTATAGTAGCAAGTTGCAGATGTGACTACAGCAAAAACAAAAGCGGTTGCAGTAGCATTTGACCCAGCCCCATCATTGGTATAAGTTTGCCCCATTTGCCCAAAAACATGACAAATGTTGGTACCCCTCCCCCCCACACACACTATATATATATATATATATATATATATATATATATATATATATATATATATATATATATATATATATACACACACACACGCTTCTTTCACTCTCACACACACACACACACACAACTAATAAGAAAAGCCAGCTGCGGTGATGGCTTAGCAGGCAGTGGTAGACAATGGAGAATAGGTGCCCCCTTCAGAACAGGAGCCCAGGTGGCATCTGACTCCATTGTCTCCTGCAGTTCTGCCACTGAGCCCCATAGTGTATTTTACCTGTTAATGATGCTAAAGAAAAACAGAAATGTTTATTTAATTGAAAAATGCATCAGTAAAAGGTTATAATTTTCTACTTAAGGCCCATACACACTGGGCTTTTTTGGCCAGCATGCATAGTGCCCGATGATGGGGAAAATCTGGGCTGAAAAACTCTCAGTGCAAACAAACGGAGCATTTTTTCTCCCATTTTGGCGATTTGCCTGGGGTTGGACGACTTTCCGTAGCAAGACGCTAAGGAAATCCGTCCATTATGCCGCTCATCTGCTGAATAGCAGCAGATGAGCTGCCAGGCCAGCGATGATGTGGGAGCGCGCATCAGCGTTCACTGCTCATTGCTGCCCTGTACACACTGGGCGACTTTTGAGCTGACAGCAGCTCAGATGAGTAAACTGAGCTGCTTTCAGCTAAGTCGCTCAATGTGTATGGGCCTTTACTTTTTACTTTGCTGAAACTACATGCAGAAGGAATCATGCACCTTGGTATAAGCTATATGGACCATACAAGCATGCTGTCTGCATAGTGGAAATTTACACCCTAAGGCAGTGGTTCCCAAACTGTGTGCCGTGGCTCCCTGGGGTGCCTCGGAACACTTGCAGGGGTGCCCCGGGTTGGTGATCCAGGACCAATTCAAATTATTTATGGTTAATTATTAGAGACCGGATTATATGCATTTGCATATTTGCATATGCATTTGCATATTTGCCAGATTTTCAGCAGAAATTGCATATCTGACATAAATGTCCTGATGGTGCATATTTGGCATAGCGCGGTCGGTGCGGAGCGTTCACCCTCACTTCCTGACTTTTTTTTTCTTTATGTGAGGAAACGCCGCTGATAGGCTGACAGAATCGCCCATCAGAGGAATGGATTGAGCGGCCTGTCAGCGCGGCGGGGGGTGGGATGTGGGTGGAAGAGCTGATACGCCGCAGTGTGTACTGTAGGCTCTTCCAGCTACATCCCACACCCGCCGCGCTGACAGGCTGCCCGCCGCGCTGACAGGCTGCCCGCCGCGCTGACAGGCTGTCCACCTCTGCTGACACGCGGGGAATCACTGCGCGCCATACGGGTGCTGGAGGCCCCGAACAGTGGTGCTTCTGGACAGAACACTGACCTCAACCAACGGATGGCAATGGTGAGTGTAACTTACAGCACAGTTTCTGCTGGGGCATTACAGTATGTGCGGTTTTGCTGGGGGCATTATGTGCACTTCTGCTGGGGGCATTATCTGTGTTATACTGCTGGGAGCATTATCTGTGTTATACTGCTGGGGGCATTATCTGTGTTATACTGCTGGGGGCATTATGTGTGTTATACTGCTGGGGGCATTATGTGTGTTATACTGCTGGGGGCATTATGTGTGTTATACTGCTGGGGGCATTATGTGTGTTATACTGCTGGGGGCATTATGTGTGTTATACTGCTGGGGGCATTATGGGCCTTATTCTGGTTGGAGCGGCCGGGCCGTACGCGTACGTCCCGGGATTTTTAATGATCTGCGCATGCGTAAATTCGCTAATGCGCAGGCGCGACCACTCCACAACGCTTACGGACGGGTCTCTACGTGCGAAAAAACCTGTACGCGAGTGTACGGGCATTGGGGGCGGCATAGGGGCGTGATGAGGGGAGCGGCCGAAATAATGAGGGAAAATGGGCGTAAATATGGGCGTACACAGGGGTGTGCACCAAAAATGAGCGGTGCTACTACCGCACGATCGACTAAAGCACCGTTCATTTCGGACACCAAACAGGCGGCTGCCAACCGCCATCTCAAACCACCCCTACAGATACCGCATGCCAGCGTGAGCTAATTTACGCTGATTACTACCAAACACATACACCTGAATGTAATAAGCAATGCTGCAGTCTATTAAGTCCAAACCATGATTTCACTACCTGCAAGCCACACACAGCACTCAAACACATTGGAAGCTTATCTTTCTATACTTCTCTACATTTAAAGGTTGGTTTAATTTAAGGTAAGAATCTTTGTAAGACCTGCTTATATATTCCAGGGTTGCCGACCCTCCCGGAATTCCCGAAAATCGGGTCCTCCTCCCGGCCCCCCGGAAGGGTGGGCAACCCTCCCGGAATCTGGCGGACCCCCCTGAGCCCCCCGAATCGCGGCATTTAAATGCCGCAATCCGCGGGTATCAGAGGAGGGGGCGGGGCTAAAATGGCACAATCGCGTCATTTTAGCCCCGCCCCCTCCATAGAGATCAGTCATTTTTTCCTGTTTCCCGTAATGGGGGCGGGGCTTAATGACGTCACAGTCAAGCCCCGCCCCCCGATCGGGTAAGGAAAGTCTCCTCTCCGGGCTTCTCCCGGAGAGGAGCATTTATAAGTCGGCAACCCTGATATATGCTAAGGTAGGTATTTGATAAACAGTTATACACATTCACTACGTGCTTTCATAGACTTTACACAGTAGCACACTCAATCTACACAAGTCGACATGTGTCAACGTGTTCACTCTAATACAAACATAGGTTTTGTATTTATGATACAATAACATAAACCACATCTAACACCTACAAAGGATGTTTCAGCAATGTTTTAAGCCCATGGCCACTATTTTGCACATTAATTAATTCAATCAATTAATTAATTTTCATAATTATAGTTCAAAGGCAAGATTTGCAGGTCCATATATGTGAAGGGTATGCCAGCGTACACGGACGTACGCTCCCTCTCATGAGCGGTGACATAAGCTGACTTTTCTATTGAAAACAATAGGGACCCGTCCGTGCAAGCTGGCGTACGCTCAGATAGCCGCAAGAAGTCGGTGGGAAGACGGCCGAGAGACGTCCGTAAACGGTGGTGTACGCTCAATTGTACGCCAGTTGTCGGAGTGTAAGGGCTGGCCCGTCCGTGTACGTTGGCATACGCTCATTTGTACGCCACTCCCCTTTGACGTTGTTTCTGGCCGTACGTATGCGGCTGACTTGTGGGTGGACTTAACCCCAACGGCCGCGTACGGATAGCGTACGTTAATATGGAACGTACGCACGTTTGGCCGCACCGATCAGAATAACCTCCTATGTGTGTTATACTGCTGGGGGCGTTATCTGTGTTATACTGCTGGGGGAATTATGTGTGTTATACTGCTGGGGGCATTATGTGGGGTATACTGCTGGGGGCATTATGTGGGGTATACTGCTGGGGGCATTATGTGGGGTATACTGCTGGGGGCATTATGTGGGGTATACTGCTGGGGGTCATTTACTACTTACTAATTGTATGCTGATTTAAATAAAAAACTATAAAATTTCACTTTATTTTGTATTTTTATTTAGCATATTTTGACGCTTTTCATGCATATTTTAAGTATTTTTCATGCATATTTGCATGCATATTTCGAGCTTTTTATGTTGCATATAATCCTGTCTCTATTAATTATTAATGGGCAAAACCAGTGCTGGTGGCTGCCAATGGTAAAATGTGTACAAACAGAAGCAAATCCTGCCCTTTACCACATAACTGAACCTAAGAATTGCATATAAACCCAATCTAATATTTTTTGGGGGGGCCTAGGGGTGCCGTGAAAAAATTCCGATACTCTAGGGTGCCGGGATTCAAAAAAGATTGGGAACCCCTGCCCTAAGGGGTTTAAGTACTAAGATTTGGAGAAAGATAATGTGGACCTAGATAAAGTACCAGCCAAACAGCACCTAACTGTGATGTTACAGACTTTTGCAAAATGACAGTTAGGGGCTGAGTGGTTGGTACTTTATCTCCATACACTTTATCTATTTCCAAAGTATAGTACATAGAACTCTAATTTACCAGGGATAAGTAATATGTGCTATTAAAGGTGTAAAAATTACTCTCGTTGGAAATTTAATATCAAATACAATTATTCTAATCATAACTTTATGTTCATTTTAAAGAGTTGAACTCTTAACATTGTATTTTGTTGCACAGCATTTACATCTGTATTTTATTTAGCTGTGCTAGGTACATTTAATTATTACATGAAGTTCTTTCTCTATAAATGTGCTTTAAATGTATTTATTTGATAAACAAAAAGCAGTAATGTGAAAATCATATTATTGGCAATAATAGCTACCATATTCCATATGGATACAATTTCTTAATATAGAAGGAACAGAGATCTGCACATTATGAGTCAGTATTATTCTGAGTCACACTTACATTTGTCACGTTTTACTACTAAGGAATGTGTAATAGATATGGATAGTTAAGGCTATAAGGGCCTGTTGTTGAGTTGAACTTAGATGGAACGGGGTGAGGAAGAGGCATGTAAATAAAGGCTATATAAAGCATCAATGTTCCCGCAAATGCATTTCATGCAGCAACAGACATCTGTAAGCAGGGATGGATTTAGGGGTCAGGCTTCTCTAAGCATAATATTGGTCACTTCATTGGTCATGTTGTTCAGCGACCATCAAATGATTTTGTTCCCGCATGCAAGGCTGCAAAGGATTTTTATGCTAAACATTCATTGACATGCATGCTGGGATATTCACAGTGGTGGATTTAGGGGTCATGTTTACACTGCAACATAGATATCAGTTTGAAGTACGAACCCCACCCAAATCTAACACTCTCTGCACATGTTACATCTGCCCCACCTGCAGTGCATATGGTTTTGTCCATTTGCGAGTGATTGTGCCTTTCCGAGTGAACTAGAATAACCCCCTATGCTTCTATTTCCAAATCAATTCAGAGTAATAGGATGTCTCACACATAGGCCTTGTACACCAACTATAAAGTGTCACTAAATGTCATTGTTCTTGGGGGGCGTGGCCTGAAGTAACCAAGGGATAGACGTGCTTTCTGGCTCTCCCGCCTAATATCCTGAAATATACCATATATACACTCGAGTATAAGCCTACTTTTTCAGAACATTTTTTATGCTAAAAAAGCCCCTCTCGGCTTATACTCGAGTGAGGGTCCCACTTGAGTCAATAAGTTTTCCCAGTTTTTTGTTGTAAAATTAGGTGCCTCGGCTTATATTCGGGTCGACTTATACTCGAGTATATACGGTACTCATTTTTTGGCAGCAGTACCTTCTATTTCTGGGCTAAAACATTTTGTGAGCTCCTCCTGCACCCCCAGAGGTGGACCAGCGGTGACTCTCCTGTGTCTTCCCCCGTTTACAGCTAGTTATATACACCGGTGGGCCCTGCAGCACGGCGATCAGAGCTGCGCCATTATCTCTGCCGGGTGTTGTACTGAGCGTGCGCATCCCACTGCTTACTGCCCGGCGGAGCTGCGTGACACTCCTCAAGTGCCCATCTGTGCTGCCTGCTAATTCAGGCTGGAACATCCGGGTAGCTTTGTGCCATCCAGCTGAATATTCCGGTAGTCGGGGTGTCCCTGCAGCCATCTTAGAATCTTCTGGATCTGTGCCCTTATATGGAACCGAGGGTGCATGTGGAGCGGTGAGTCAGTCAGCTCCTTTCACCATCTCTCTGATCTCCGGAACTGCTTATGTCAGTGGCACATCTGGCTGTACTTTACTATTAACCCCTTCAGTGGTGGGGATTTTTGGGAGGGGAGCATCCCCACTGGGCGAGGTTTTAATGGGGAGAGCTCCCTTAAAAAAAAACCCCAACTGCCTCCCTGGGTCCGGGCAGCGCCGCTGAACTGTCAATAAGCTGCTGCCCGGACCTGCGCCCCAGCACCTTGTCCCTGTCCCCAGCAGCCGGCTTGTCAAAAGCCAGCGACTTCAATAGAAAAGCCGGCAAGGGGTGGGGGTGGGGGGGTAGAAGGAGGAAGGAGGAGGAGGAGGTGGCATGGCAGAGGGGAGGGAGTAAACAGTAGCAAACCCGAGAATTTCCCGGGCTTGCCAGACTGGGCACTGAGGCACAGCCCGAAAAATTCTCTGGATTGCCAATGAAGGGGTTAAAGTGCTGGATAATCTCTTATACCCTGGTGCTGTGACCTATACTTTGGGCCAAACTGCTGCATGATTGATACTGCAGCCATGAGACTCTCCCAAATCCTTGAATTTGGGAGGGACAAGAAGTTAGGGGATCCAAGTATGCCTGCATTGGGGATGGGTCATACAGGGTGGGGGGTTAAGGGATGGTTTGCTTTACTGGGGGGGGGGGGGGGGGTATTTTTATTTTTTGCTTTGGGTTGTTGACACTTTAATGGCAATATATATTTTTTTTAATATCCCTTTCTGAGTCGGTACGTAAAGATTATTTTTACAATATGGGATGAGTGACTCTGTACAGTATACTATGATACGTCCGTACCAAATGCACTCCTGCTCTACTACACTAGTTATTTGCCCGAATGGCGCCTTCGGGTATTTCTGATTTCTCATAAGCAGCAAGTGCTCTCTATATCCTGCAATGAATATATGCTGATTTATCATCTTTCTTGTTTTTGCGATGTACTTCGCCACTCAATTGCTGTGTACCATATGTCTACTGAAGTGTCTGCCCATTTGGTTCTAGGTTCTTTTTCTCATGTAAAAATCAATAAAAATGATTGAATTAAAAAAATTACATTGTTCCTGTTCCATCTTGCTTACCTTATTGATTTGTGTACGAATCATTATTTATACTTGTCTACAATTTTAATTTATTTACCATTTTTATATTGGTCATACACAAGGGCGTAACTCAAGGGGTGCAGCTGTTATGGGGTCCAGAGGAGAATGCTTTACATACAATTATCACCATCAGTTGCTTAATAGGGACCCTTACAAACTTCTGCTATGGGGCCTATGCTCATACAACAGTTTGATTTAGCATCTGAGACTGGCACATTCCTCTTACCTAATTGAGCTCACCACCTAGTTCAGGGGTTTCCAATCTTTTTCTAGAGTATCAGAATGGTTCCACGGCACCCCTAGGCCCCAAACATATATCAAATTAAGTAGGTTGTGTTTTTATGTGCTTCTTAGGTTCAGTTATGTGGTAAAGGGCAGGATTTGGTTCTGATTGTACACATTTTATGATTGGCAGCCACCAGCACTGGTTTTGTCCAGAAATAATTTATCATAAATAATTTGAATTGGTCCTGGACGACCAACCCAAGGCACCCCTGCAAGTGTCCCGAGGCACCCCAGGGAGCCTAGGCGCACAGTTTGGGAACCACTGGCCTAGTTTGTTGGTGAATGTGTCAAGGAGAGAAAGTATGACTTGTCCATGCATACAAAAGCTGGGAACCTGAACCCGGATCGCCAGCAATTTTCCCGTTGTCAGTCTATGGCGATCTTCTGTACCTGCGTAAGTACTCCTTCTGTTTATGTTGCTTATGTTTTTATTGTCATCTTTGTCAGTGGTCCTAAGGTAAAGGTGGGCATAGTTATCTATTGCAGGTGCAGTTTAGGGAATATAATTGTTTTAATGTAATGATAATAACATTTTGTTTACCAATAAATATATATTTTTATTACACTATTTGAAATACAACTTTGTGCTTCTATTTTTCACAAGTGTTGAGCAACAAATTTGGCTAAAGCAAAATGTGTAGTTATATAAAAGGACATTGAGTTACTGGCTGTTTGCCCAGACCTCATCTCAACCACTGAACTGGATGAATGTCATCAGGCGAAATGAAAGGTTTTGATATCATGTTCCTGGTAATGAAGCCTGCCCCGGCCAAGAGCTCAGTCTATTGAATGGATAGAAAACCTAATCCACTCTTAGCAGGGCTGCAGTGAGGAATCAGTGATATGGCATACGCGTCATTGTGTGTTAAAGTGAAAATGTCACTGGGCACAGAGAAGATATTGAAATATATATGCGTATAATGCCTTGTACTTGGGTGACCTTACTATGGGAACAAATTAACATTTTTTATAACTGTAAACATTATATTTAACAAAAATGTACATATAGATGAATAAAAATACAATTTTTGCAAATACACATACATTTTCCATTATAGTATGAACATTTTCATAAGCTGAAGTTGGAACCAAAATAAAAAATAAAGTTAAGAATTCAGATAGGCAATAGTAATAGTTTAGACTTCTGCTGGGTACACACTTGATCTAAACTTCACTGATTGTAGACACTGTCTAGGGCAGGGGATCCCAATCTTTTTTGAATCACGGCAGCCTAGAGTATCAGAATTTTTTTACGGCACCCCTAGTTGTAGAAAAATAAATATAAAATTAAATAGATTGTGTTTATATGTGATTCTTTGGTTCAGTTATGTGGTAAAGGGCAGGATTTGCTTCTGTTTGTACACATATTTTATGATTGGCAGCCACCAGCACTGGTTTTGGACATAAATAATTGATCATAAATAATTTGAATTGGTCCTGGACCACCAACCGGTGGCACCCCTGCAAGAGTCCTGAGGCACCCCAGGGAGCCACGGCACACAGTTTGGGAACCGCTGGCCTAGGGAATCAGGTCTCTAATATGACATAGTGCAGTGGTTCCAAACTGTGTGCTGTGGCTCCCTGGGGTGCCTCAGGACATTTGCATTGGTGATCAAGGACCACGTGGTAATCAAGATTGGTGGTCAAGGACCAATTCAAATTATTTATGGTCAATGTAAAAGGCAAAAACATTGCTGGTGGGCTGTGAATAATAAAATATGTAGACAAACAGAAGCAAATCCTGTCCCTCATCCATAATTAAACCTTTGTACTGTATGATGTACAAAACAATTAACTTTTTTTTTTTTGCAAAATTTCTGAATAAGAATTTTTGGCCTTAGGTGCTGTGAAACAACTTATGATGCTTTAGTGTGCCCTGATTTGAAAAAGTTTGGAAACCACTGACATAGAACAATGTCACTGATCTACAATCTCCATGCAACTTATTTAGAGCCAAAATAAGTAAATGAATGTAATCTGCAGTGACGTGCGGTGAGGACATTGCCTGGGGAGGCACTCACCTCACCGCGGGCACCGGCAGCAGGGGGTACTTGCGTCAGCCTTCCCCCCATCCCCGTCCCTGTCCCCGCACTGCCGCGGTCGGGCACAGGCAGCAGGGGGTACATGCGGGAGCCTACTCCCCCCCCCCCTGCCGCGGTCGGGCACAGGCAGCAGGGGGTACATGCGGGAGCCTACTCCCCCCCGTACTGCCGCGGTCGGGCATGGCATAGCACAGGCCTTCCCCCCCCCCCTCTCCCCCCCCCCTCTCCCCTCGCCTCCCGGGCGGACTCACCTGTCCTCTCGGCTGTGGCTTTCTCCCAGCAGCTTGCTTCCCCCTAGGAAGAACATTGGCTTTCTGGCTGCAGCTCACGCTGGCTCCTGCGCAGCGTAGTTATCACTTACTGCCTGCCTGAGGTGGAGCTGCTGAGAGTCTACTGACACTCCTGACAGTGACTCTAGCGCACAGGCTGCTGGCTCTGAGGCAGCAGGTGGACGGGAGCGCAGGGAGGAGGACGGATGTGCACTGTGACATCACCGCGCTGTGCGCGTTGTGATGTCTAAAGACTGAAGCAGAGCTGGAAGCTGACTGACTTGAATGGAGCACCGCGGCCGGCCACCGGGTACTGCTGCTGCTGCTGCGTATTTTGCGTGCAATTCTGTGGGGGGTGCTGGCGGGCATGTAATGTAATGTAATGTGGGCTAAGTGAAATGAGGGAGATTGCTAGACTAATGAGGGAGAGAGGGAGATTGCTGGGTACTTTCACGGCGGCAGTTACGTAGTCAGCGTAGCGTCCCTGTCAGAAGCAGCGTAGTGTTCCCGCGGCCAGCGTAGTTAGCGTAGTCAGCGTCCCTGTCAGAATCAGCATAGTGTTAGCGCGGCCGCTTAAGTAGTTAGCGTAGTCAATCTAGCGTCCCTGTCAGAATCAGCATAGGGTTCTCGTGGCCAGCGTAGTTAGCATAGTCAGCGTCCCTGTCAGAATCAGCATACCGCAGCGCGGCTAGCCGGAGCTTACGTAGTTAGCGTAGTCATTCAGCGTTACACAGTTTGCGCAGTCAGTCAGCATTCTGTCTCCACTAATTCCATTGTGTCAGTTATGGTTGCCGAAGCATTAACCATCTTTAACCTGTCGCAGACGGAGGAGTCTGTGGAGTTTTTACAACGCCACCACTTGCTGCCAGAGACACAGAGCTGTGTCAACGGGCATCCAATGAGACTTAATGTAAAGGAGCGTATGTGGCACTGCCACATAAGAAGCTGTGGCAAGAAGGTTAGTCTCCGGGCCACACAATGGTTTCAAGGATGTCACCTTACATTTATGATCCTTCTAGGCTTCATATTTTCTTGGACGGAGGAGCTAACAAGCATTACATTTTGTGAGCGCCACCTCATAATTTCCCAAAAAAATGCTGTGATTTATAACAACCTTATGCGTGAGGCGTGTACCCTGGATTTGATGTCGCAGCCCCAACGCCGGATTGACGGGCCTGGCAAAATAGTTGAGGTGGAAGAAAGTTTATTTGTACAGCGAAAAAATCATGTTGGACGCGTCCTGCCTCAGCAGTGGCTGTTTGGTGGCATATGCAGTGAGCCAGGTGAATGTTTCGTTACACCAGTGGCCAGCCGTGACGCCAGCATCCTGATGTCTGCCATCCAGAAGCATATTGAACCGGGTACCACCATATACTCTTGGTGCGCGTATAACACTCAAAAACTTGAGCAGGTGGGGTACCATCATGCGTGCGTTAATCACCGCTACAATTTCATGTACCCAGACACTGGGGTTCATACCCAAAACAAGGAAAGGCTCTGGGGGTCATGCAATTGGAGGAACAAGAGACAGAGGGGCACTGCACATCAATACCTTGACTCCTAACTGCAGGAGTTTATTTGGCGCAAACCCTTTGTGCAGAGAACGCTTTCCTGCACATTTTACATGCACTAACATTGGTCCCAATAGCCAACAAATCAACCAACACTAATGCAGATGCAGCTGCGTCAACATCAGCTGCATCTGAAGGGAATGTAGAAAGTGAAGAATAACTCTTTTTATAGTTTCTTGGACTTGTTATTTGATATTATTGTACATTGTTCATTGTTTCTTTTTCTTCTTTATTGTTCACTAAAATCCGGTTACCAGTTAACACATGTTGTCATTACTGTTTCAGATGTATGATATGCCATGTGTGAATGTTTTCTTCAAACTCCCCCACCATCCACGCCAGCCCGAAGCGTGGCGAGCGCAACGAGCTCCGCGAGGGAACACGATACGTGTCCTCCCAAGCTGTTCATACCCCTACTATCCATGTACTAATGGAGTAAATTTTATAAAGTGTGGCGAGCGCAATGAGCCACCGAGGCCGAAGCATGTGAGCCACGTGAGAGGAAGCGGAATACATGTCAAGTAATCGGGGTCCGCTTGCCCCGCTTCAGGCTCGGTGGCTCGCTGTGCTTGCCACACTTTATAAAGGCAACTCCACACCGGCGTGGATAGTGGGGGGTATGAACAGGTCGGGAGGACACGTAACGTGTCCCCTAGCAGGGCTCACTGCGCTCGCCACACTTCGGGCTGGTGTGGATAGTGGGGATTTGAAAAGGAGGCATTTGCCAGTATGTAACATGGAGAACTGGCAAATGCGTCCTTTATTGTGCATGAGACGCACTTGTGCCCACACCCCCTTTGTGCACGAGACGCACGTGCTACCTAACCCCATCTCCCTGAAGCCAACACGGGCAGGGTTGCCGTACCCTGCCGCAAGAATTACTGAGACGCTTGTGTGCCTCAGGCAAATGGCATGCCTCTCCACCAGCGCCCACATGATCGCCTCTCCGCCGGTGTCTGCCAGCGCAGGGGATCTGGCGGTTACTGGCACTGTGTGAGAGGCGCTCACTAAGCTTGCCAGGGACGCCAGGGGACATAGCTGCAGCTCGCGGGGACAGTACGGTGACTGCGTTGCCTGACAGGGACACTATGCTGACTATGCTAACTACGCAGGGCTGCCATTGGGCTACGCTGACAATGTAGCTTAGGTTGCCGCCTCAAAGCTACATAAGTACTGATTGCTGTTATTTCAGGGAGTCTTCTGCAGAATGCAGGAGGGTAGGCAACTATGAATTGTGTTGGTCTATATTTGAAATAGCTCCCTGCAGCCGGGAAAGCTGCTCCATAGCTACTCTGGGGCATCCTTAGTATACTACAGGAATGCACTGTAGAGCTGCCCAGGGCTTTTTTAGGCTGACTCAGGCCCTGCTATTCATCCTGCTGCAGATGGCCTTACCTTTTTGAAGTGACATTGCCATGGACCAGTCTTGGTGTGTTATATATGATACGGCCTGGGAGCCAGGAGTAGCAGTTGGTTTGGAAGCCAACAGGCACGGCCTGGGAGCCAGGTGCACCAGTCAGTCTGGGAACCGACAGGTATCCTGAGGCTGTGCGGATAACCTGGGCTTTGCTCAGAAAGCTGGATTACACTAAAGATGGAATAGTGGAGTCTTATTGCCAGCAGTAGAATAACCAGGTAAGCAAGCAGGTAACAGTAGGACACAGGTAACCGGATCTCTGGAGAAGCCTGGAGCCTTGGAAGCAAACACTGGTGAACTTGTGACAATTTGTTCAAGGCAAGGAGGACTCTGGGAGGCTGGCTTATATCCCCACAGGTGGCTGCTGATTGGTTGCAGCTTGCAGCAGCAGTAGCACACGCAGAACCAGGAAGTATATCATGTGACTTGTTGCAGCAGCAGCTCACACAGAACCAGGAAATACACCTGGAGTTTACCTGGATCATGTGACTAGGCTAGAGACAAGGACAGGTCTTGTGACACAGAGACATCATGCCAGTAATCGCAGAATGCGCCAGCGGCTGGATGTTATGAGTAAAAAACATTGGTCAGCTGTAATGCAAATGAATCTATTTTTATTACTGTCTGGTTACATAATTAAATGAAAGGAAATTAGAAGACCCATATATATTACAGGTTGAGTATCCCGTATCCAAAATGCTCGGGACCAGGAGAATTTTGGATAACGGATTATTCCGTATTTCGGAATATTTTAATATTTCAATGATGTATTTTGAAGTATCTTGCATGTATGCTGTATAAACACATAAAATACACACAAATATATTTTATTACCACATAAAATACACACAAATTTATTTTATTTGTTCAAAAAACAAGGTTTCAAAACATGAAACAAATTTGTGTACTATCTCAGATATTGAATTTGAATGCCAAGCAATCATTTTCTTGCACAAATATAGTGCCAGTTACATATCATGTCCCCAGTAGTGCTGTTACAAATGTCCCCAGTGAGTTTTTAGCAAAAAAAAAAATTGTTTTTCACTTTCTGGAATGTATGGTTTTCGGAATAATTCGGATAACGGATATTCGGATACGGGATACTCAACCTGTATATATATTTCAGGAGACACAAATAAGTAAATCATATTAATTGCAATAAATTTGAGAGTGCGAACCATAGCTGCAATAGGATCGAGCACCTACAATGCAATACCAAACAACATAATGGCTGTAACACCCCTATCACCTGCAACAGTGTCTCTTAAATTATGTTAGTCATTAATCATCAGACCTGTACTCTAGCCAGATGATATAAAAAACAAGCACTCTTATGGATCAACAAAGTACAGATTGACCTACAACAGAGTAGATCCTGTACACTGAATTAAAATTTTAACTGAAACCCTTGTCATAGATAACATGGCAACGGTCAAGTTTGTATTGTGTTGTAATGTACAAATGATCAGGTAAGGTCACCAGGGAACAAAGCACAGAACATCTGCCCTGACCCAGCATATGGGAAAAACATCATGATCCCACGGGGGAAGCACACAAGACTGGGCAAATCAGATGGCATGTCCAAATGTTAATTGTACATACTGTATAGTATTTTTGTCCTTGCTTATGGTGAAAATAATGATGATGCATATGTTGAATGTAGAGGGTTTTTGTGTGTTCCTGCGCATGTGTGTAAGTAGTACTGCTCATTTGTGTAAGTAGCACTGTGTATGTGTGTAAGTAATACTGAGCATAAGTGTAAGTAGCACTGCTCATTTGTGTAAGTAGCACTGTGTATGTGTGTAAGTAATACTGTACTGAGCATGTGTGTAAGTAGCACTGCTCATTTGTGTAAGTAGCACTGTGTATGTGTGTAAGTAATACTGAGCATGTGTGTAAGTAGCACTGCTCATTTGTGTAAGTACTGTAGCACTGTGTATGTGTGTGTAAGTAATACTGAGCATGTGTGTAAGTAGCACTGCTCATTTGTATAAGTAGCACTGCGATGTGTGTAAGTAATACTGAGCATGTGTGTAAGTAACACTGTGCAAATGTGGAAGTAGCAATGCCACTTTGCAGTGTGTCATAGCTTGTGATTGCAGTCTCATTTAAGTGGCACAAGTGTCCTACTTAAAATGGACAAGTTGCCCAACGATAGTGTTCTCAAAAGTCATTGATTGTCTGATTTGTATCTGATGGTTGCATCTTTTACACAAACGGCTGATCTGAGATGCCACCAATCTCAATTCAAATCTTGTCAGTTGCAACATTTGCATATCACACAGCCGCTGCATACGTGACTGCAGCTGCAAAAGCACTTCAGAGCATCTCTGAATTAGGCCCCCAGTCATCACTTAATGTTTGTAATAGCTAGATGGGCCTGATTCAGACCTGTTCTCTAGACTGCGTATATTTGCATCCTAGCGCACAGGTCAACGATGCCCGCCAAACGCCCGCCCCCCCACCCCCTCACCAGCGCCACCCACGTCCCCTTGCTAGCATGCGGGGGGATGTGTATGAGAACATAAAAACTCACATGCAGCCAAAGGGGAGAGAAATCATTTGATGGTCGCTGCCTGCAACCCAGCCCCGCTGCACAAGAGGCACTTCCAAGAACAGTAAATCACAGTGCCAAAATACAAAGGGGTAGTAAGTTTGCAGCTCCTTACTGCTTTTCACCCCTTGTGGAACTAAACTACTACTAATGACATAACAAAGCCAGAGCCTTTAGTAGAAGGCCAACATCACAGGAAGCAGCTGTGTTAAAAGACAATAACAGCTGCGTTAATGCTTTTCAAGTGATCTTAAACAGGTAATCAGACCTGCTGCAGCATCCACGTCTATGGTGGCACAGTTTGATGGAATCTCTGCTACTGTAAACAGATGGGCCTACCAGCACCAGTCATGCCAGTAAAGGAAAAGGTAGAGGTGACATGACATTCTAGGGCACTCTGGTGAAAGTAATGCAGGTTTTTTTTTTAAAGGTATTTAAAATGTATTTATTTATTAACAGTTTCTTATATAGCACACACATATTCTGCAGTGCTTTACAGAGAATGATGGGGTCTCATACAATTCACTAAAGATATGTGTATAATAGATAACTGTAAGGCATATATATATATATATATATATATATATATATATATATATATATATATAGTATACTAGCTAAGTCCATTTGAAGAAAAAGCTTTGAAAGCTAGTCTGCTACCTGTGTTTGTGCATGTGTGAAAGAGAAAGAGATGTAGTTTCACTGGTAGCCAGCAGATGGCAGTGTTTTGGTTACACGCGGACACTAGACATATATATATATATATATATATATATATATATATATATATATATATATATATATATATATATATATATATGGGTAGAACAGGAGAGAAATGGGAAGGAGCGCTTCCTAGTGTATTAAAAGAGTATTTATTGCACAAAAAGGAGATAAAAACTCCAAGGTACATAACAGTAATGCCCGTACCTAAAAAGACAACACTGTGGACTGGTTACCACACAGCTTGATAATGATACATCAGGCAAAACAGCTCACTCGTATGGGCGACCTCCGTGTCCTGGGGAACTCCGAAACGACATACGCTGGCTTGCGTAGCAGAAGCGGGGGAGTCCAGTGGCAGGGGCGACCGTCGGGAGAGCACAGCTGGTGGAGCGAGGTAGGCCACGCCCTGACGCGTTTCGTCACTGGGACTTCGTCAGAGGGCGTGGCTACTACCTGCTCAGACCAGCATTAAATACACACCATCTGTCAATCAATCAGAGGGGCCGGGCACTGTGGCTTAAAGTGATACACATCATACCACCATTAAAATTATATATTTATATAAAAGAAAAAAAGAGCTAGCGACAATAAAGAACAAAAGTATAATATAAAATTTAAGGTGCATCCACCAGCTGTGCTCTCCCGACGGTTGCCCCTGCCACTGGACTCCCCCGCTTCTGCTACGCAAGCCAGCGTATGTCGTTTCGGAGTTCCCCAGGACACGGAGGTCGCCCATACGAGTGAGCTGTTTTGCCTGATGTATCATTATCAAGCCGTGTGGTAACCAGTCCACAGTGTTGTCTTTTTAGGTACGGGCATTACTGTTATGTACCTTGGAGTTTTTATCTCCTTTTTGTGCAATAAATACTCTTTTAATACACTAGGAAGCGCTCCTTCCCATTTCTCTCCTGTTCTACCCAGATTCACCTAATCCCTTGGACCCGGGATTCATCATATGGGACAAGGAAGCTGCAGTCTTACCTAAGACTTTGTGTTTAACTACCATCCCTGCTCAGGTGCAGGTGATTTACTGGACTTTCCGACACTTGGACACTCCTGCGCTCGTACACCCACCATCTGTACAATATATATATATATATATATATAAAAAAATGCGTGTACCACTGGCTTACAGGTGGCGGTAATCAACAGTGCCAATATCAACGAGGCCGCACGAACCGGGTCCGTGCCTTTAAACCCATGGGGGCAACTGACTCCTCTGCGGATGGGCCCACCACGAGTGACTCTGACAATTTTACGGGGAATGTGAGACGTCGCCCTGGTCCAATCCCTTTAGCTGTGCAGACACGCACAGGAACCGGCGCCATAGGACACGCCGTGGGGGCCAACACCAAAGGCAGACCAGGTGGCAGAGGACGTCACCCCCTGAGAGCCTAGTATATAATCTATCCAAACATGTATTGACTGAACATGAACAGGGTGTCCTGAATAAGGGCCTCTCTTTTGTGCCTACCGTGAAATTTAATGCAACTAAATGGGAGATTGAAAAGTATAAGTTGTCTAGACAGTTAAAACTTAAGGAGTTCTTTAATAAAAACAAAAATACTGATTCTGTAACTGTGGAAAATGTTTCTGAGATTCCTGCACAATTGAAATTGTTACAACCTAAATCAGTGTTCGAGCCCTTATCAAACAATGCCACGATTAAAACATTCAATCGTTTGATTGCTCAGGAGATTCCTGAGGAGGTCAAAACGAGTGCCTTTAGCCACCTTACTAGGGAAGAATCTCTGGCTTTGAGTGATCTGGGTTCTTACCATGATATTGTTATACGTCCCGCCGATAAGGGCGGGGCGATTGTTTTGCAGGATCTATCTGAATACAAGAATGAAATTGCCAGGCAGCTATCTGACACCAAGGTATATCGTATTTTGGGGGGTGACCCCACTGATAAGTTTAAAGCTGAATTAGATGGTTTGTTGCATAGAGCTGTGGCCGATGGTATTATTGGTAATGAGTTGGCTAAAGCCTTGTGTCCGCGAGCACCAATGGTGCCACTTATCTATATGCTGCCGAAAATACACAAAGGCTTGAACCCACCGCCAGGCAGACCAATTATCGCGGCCAGAGGCTCTTTGTATCAAAATGTTTCAACATATATTAATGCCATTTTACAGCCGTGTATTCAGGCAACAGACGGTTTTCTGCTTGATACTATGGCCTTTCTTAATCGGCTGTTGGAGATTGGTGACATCCCGACAAGCTCCTTGTTGTGCAGCCTGGATGTCACCAGTCTCTATACTATCATACCCAATGATCAGGGCCTAGTTGCTGTTAAAAAACTTATTCAGGATAATAGCCTTTATAAAGGGCCAGATATTGAATTTTGTCTACAGTTATTGGAAACTGTCCTTACTCATAATTATTTCCTTTATGACATCAAATACTATATTCAGACGTCAGGGTGTGCGATGGGGACGAATTTCACCCCATCGTATGCGAATACATTTATGCTGCAAGTCGAAAGAGACTTGTTTTTCTCTAGCATCGATGTATCTGGCAGGATTTTATTCTATGCCAGATACATTGATGATCTGTTCCTAATTTGGAGTGGGGAACAAAAAGACCTTGACTCCATTATTGACAGACAGAATTCCAGTGAGAGCCCTGTTAAATTTATATATGCTGTCGACACCAGTGTCGTCAACTTCCTGGATGTACTGGTGACAGTAAACTAAACAAACAGATCGAAACTCGATCTTACATGCAAGTAGCTTTCACCCCAAAAGTTTAAAATTCGGGTTGCCTTACTCACAATTCGTGAGGGCCAGAAGGATATGTAGCAGTGATGAGTGTGCTGAAAACGCTATTGATAACATAATTGTCAAATTTCTTGCCAGGGGCTATCACAGATCCCTATTGTTGAAGGCAAAAGAGAAAGCCATGAAACAGACCAGGATGACTTTACTTAAATACAATAAAAAGAGAAAAACAACATGAGGTTCCCGTGGGTAAATCATTTTAATACGGCTAGTTCTTTGATTAATTTCAGAAGTAAGAACCTTTGGCCCATGGTAACCACTGATGCCGCCCTCGGTTTAGAGGGTAATAATTTAATGAGTTGTTATTCTCGTGGTAAAATCATCAGGGATTTGATCGTGAAAACGGATGTGACCTCACTTGTACAACAAACTAGTGAGCAATTTTTAAGACCATGCAAAGGATGCTATCGGTGCCTTGATTGTACTGCGTGTCGATCAATGTCAACCGGTCCATCCTTTGCGCACCCTAGATCTGGTAAACGTTTTGAAATTCAACACAGAGTCACTTGCACGACTAAATTCATAGTATACATGCTTACCTGCCCATGCTCCCTTAGTTACTGTATATTGGTAAGACCGAGCGTACACTGAGAGAGAGACTTGCAGGGCATAGGTCTGCAATTAAGGCTGCCTTTGACAAGGGTGGTAGTGATCAGCCCCTTGCCCGCCACTTCTATGAAGCGAAACACAATGTGTCATCTCTTAAATATATGATTATAGACCATGTACCTATCTCTTTAAGAAGAGGGGATCGGGCACTAAAATTGCTAAGAAGTGAGGCCTGCTGGATACAGCGGCTTGGTACGCTGTCTCCAGGAGGTCTGAATGAGGCCCATGGCCTACATTGTTTCCTGTAATCATTGCTGTGGTCCATTCACTGAGTAAAAACGCTCTTTGATAAATTGTCCTATCCTGATATAATGTTTTCGTGCAACTTTTGTATTTCTTGTAATTTTGTGATAATGCTTGTATATTTATCTGTGGTGCTACAATGTCGCACACATGTTATCTTCCTGATATCTATAGCTGATGAGATGAAGCCATTATGTGAATTACATATTTGATATCGTGCCCTTCATTGTGATTTTTGTATTTCTTGATATTTTTGTGTCGCCTAGGGAACCGGAGGTGCGGCAGGATACGTAGGCCTCTGGCGTATCAACGGAGCGCGGTGTTCCATGGGTTTCCATGGTAGCCGGCACCGTCTGATGATGTTGAGACGCGGTACCGCCGTGATCCGGACGTCCCGGGCGTCCTTGTGCACTGGGGGTCGGGTATGTATAAAATGCTTGTGTTTGTATTTGATATTTTGTATCCTGATGACGGAGTGTGATTAAAGCTCCAAAACGTAGATTTCAATTACTCCTTGTGTTCGTGTTTTCTTGAAGAAGTGAGTGCCGCCCTAAGAAGGTATCTGAATTGTGGAATCCCGGCAGGGAAACCAGGGAAGGCACCACCAAAGCTGGAGTTTGCTGAGGCGTGCTGGCCAATACTGTGACTATATATATATATATATATATATATATATATATATATATACAGTATATATATATATATATATATATATATATATATGATATGCTAGATAACCGTTGGCCCTCTGATGCTATGGCATTACGCACCCCAACATGCCCTGCCACAGTATGTGGCAGGTGCTATGGAATCTTGTGGGATCAGATGACTAAACAATAATAATTTTATTTGGTTGTTTACTCTGTCTGCCTGATTATACTTTCCCCTGAAACACAATAATGATGATAATACTTACAGTATGATATGCTAGCCACCCAAACCTGTCATTGCTTGGCCACCACTGATCTACATTACACTGCAGTCTGCATTGATGCAACTGACGAGCAGTAAAGGAGTGTTGTGATTGTAATGAAACATAACATGTGAAGAGATTAATGCAGATTAAATATTTATTGCTGCTATCAAGTGTAAAGAATATGTAGCCAGTGCTTCAGTTATCATTTGCTGCAATTGCTGTAAATACAGTGGATTTATTGTTGAAGAGGAAAAACAGTTGGTTAATCTCTCTCTTCTTATTTCTTGCTTAATAGTGACTAGATTAGACTTGTAATGGCTTATTTGTCTGGACACAAAGTACAATAGCACAGATGCTAAAACCATAGGAGGTCATTCTGTCATCAGGTGCTGTCAGCGGCATTGATCCTGTAGTCTTGTTATAGCAAAATGCGTACAAATGAACATGGCCATATGCTGCTACATGGGTACAGATTGTGATCAGTAGGCTACAGGCATGGGCTTTGGGTTCTTCCTTTACTCACCTCACCACTCACTCTGCAGGAACATAAAATAATTCCTATGTAAATTAGGACAAGCCAATAATACAATAATCTAAGAAGGAGACAGTCACACACGGAATTAATAATTAATTAAAGCAGGTCTGTACACCTACTCCGATGCTAACCGGTTTGGAACATAGAATATGTAGCTTTGTCTGAACAGTGTACAATGTAAAAATAAATGTTCTCTCCATGTACCATGTACTGATTAAGTAACAGTGTATTCCACTTATTGGTGTTCATAAACAGGCAAGATAAAGAAAAAAGTAACCCTGATCCTCATTACGGGAGTTATTCTGATTGACATGCGGGCAGGTGGCGTCAGTTGGCTGAGGGATTCGCCCATGAGAACGGCCAGTGTTTCATGGACGTTCCCAGCGGGGGGGGGGGGGGGGGGGGGGGGCACAGTTTTTGTGGAGGATACAAGCAAATCTAAGTGACCTGAGAATCACTTAGATATGCATGCACCTTCCACATCATTCAACAATGATCAGAGACCATTGAATACTGTGGGTGTTTCCCCCTGGTCTGTGAATGGATGTTTTGTGAGTCAACCAGAATATGGGCCTATATGTATTTTTTTTTTTTTTTGGTTTCCTAGTACGGCACCCACTAAGCAAATTGCTTAGCGGGTGATTCTGCGTAAGAAAATCGCATTGCATTGCATGTGGTTTTTGCGTGCAATGCGATCGCATGCAATGTGATATTCCTATGTAATTTATTCACTGCTCTTTTTTTTCCCCTGGGCGGTGCGATCGCACCGCATCGCACCACAAAATCGCATGCAATCGCATTCGATTTACTTTATTATACACTTATATGAGATGCAATGAGATTGAGGCACCACCCCCACTATCCACGCGACCCCGCATGGCGAGCGCAGTGGAACGCGTCCTCCCGACCTTTTCATACCCCCACTATCCACGTCGGCGTGGAGTTGATCTTATATAGTGTGGCGAGCGCAGCGAGCCATCGAGCTTGAAGCATGGCGAGGGGAAGCGGATTACTTTACATGTATTCTGCGTCCCCTCGCGGGGCTCGCAGAACATGTATTCCGCATCCGCACGCCACGTTTCTGGCCACGCTTCTGGCTCGCCAAACTATATAAAATCAACTCCACGCCGACGTGGATAGTGGGGGTATGAAAAGGTCGGGAGGACGCATTCCGCTGCGCTCACCACGCTTCAGGGTGGCGTGGATAGTGGGGGGTCAGTAAAACCTCATTGTATGTCATACAAGTGTATTGCTAATGGCATGGCATTGCACCCTATAAAATTGCATGCGATTTTACGGGAAGTGTGATGCGATGCGATCCCCTGGGGCCAACAGAGCAGTGAATAAATTACATTAAAAAAAATCGCATCGCACGGCACTAAAACGGCCCATGCGATGCGATGCGATTTCAGTACGGTAGAGTACATAAGAAAACTGGGTGCCCTGCTAGGAAACAAGTACCTTTTTTTTATAATTATGATAACATTAACCCAGTGATGACCAGAAGAGCTGCCACTATACCAATGTTTGTTTACAGGTTTATCAAATTGTACTGTTCTATTTGATAGACTTTATGCAGCAATAAAACTGAGGACTCACACGATTCAGTTTGTCAGCTACTTTATATTGTGCAGACTCCACCACAGCCACAGTGTACAACATGCTCATTTACACTGCACACATCAAGCCTCATTCTGGGTCAATCTGCATGGATCTCATATATTTCAGCACACTGCACCATAGACAGAAATTGGCTTCTGTGCATTTCACTGGTCAGATAGACACATACAGACAGTGATTGCTAGTGTGTAAGTAAACCGAGGGCTGTTTTAAGCAGGAGGTGTCATAAACCACCGAAGGTACCTGAGCTGCTGGCACTTTAAGTACCAAGTTGTTAGGATCTGACTTTGTAGGGATTAGCCAATCAGGGTGTAGGGTGGAGCTGTCTATGCTTAAGGCAGAAGGAAGTTAGGGTGAACTTCCTCTATGATCCAGCTTTCCTAGGAGAAAGGTGCTGTATCATCGCTCCCTGTCTGTCCTCCATCTTGTTTTTCTATTCACCCCTTTTTTCTTCTTTTTCACTCCTTTCTCTCCTGACATTTTCCTCTCTCTTATAGTGCCCCTCTTTGGTAGTAGTGCTGACTCCCACGGCCTCGGCCATGCCGCGCCCCAGCAGAGTTCCCCGCCCCCCCTCTACGTTACCGCAATGCCGCGGTGGCCTCCCCTGCTGCTGCACTGCCAGCTCCTGGTCCTGCGACCCGCAGGCGGGGTGGTAGGCGGTCGTCGGCGGGGGGGTATTAGGGATGCGGCCGCTGATGACGCGGCCCTGTGCGTCGTGGCGCCGCTGCAGAGTACAAGGGCAAGGGTGCAGTGGCTGAGCAGAGCCAGGCATCTGTCCCAGCGAGTGCGCAGGGCTTCTGTGCCTGTGGCATCTCCCCCGGCAACGGTAACACCGGTGGTGTCTTCCCCTCCGGTGTCAACAGACCAGGCAGGGTCTGCAGCGTTTGCTGTGCAGCGCTTAGTGGCCATGCTCAGCCTCTTGATAGGGCAGGCCCCCGGACAAGGGCCTGGAGCGAGCCCTGTGGGAAGAAGTGGCTGGTTCCTTTGGGAGTTGTAGCTGTGCCGGCTGCAGCTTCAGGTGAGTCGGCAACAGTGCGCAAAAGGCGCAGGCATAGGCGCTCTGGCTCATCTACCTCTTACGACTCAGAGATAGTCACGTCTGGGGAGGAGGGGGGAAACAGATCTAGACGCAGGTGCAGACGCTCCAGACGGCACCATCGTGAGTCCCGGTCCTCTAGTGGGAGCTCAGGGTCCCCATTGTATCCTAAGGGCAATGTTGTACACTGTGAGAATACAGCAGTGTTGAGGGGCCTGAGGCGCAGCGTAAGGGACAGAATTAATGAAGGAAAGTACGTGAGTTTTTTCACCATGATGACGCAGGCGGAGAAAGATTACCGGGAGGCAAAGCGTTGGGGTGGCATTGGGGAGGAGGCCTTTTGCACGTACCAGAGATGGCAGACTGGCTTATTTATGTTTGCTGCGTGCTACCTGGAGACTAGGCCTCAGGAGCACATGAACATGGTGCGCTACATACATATGATGCATGCCATGTTCGTGAACGAAGGGGGTACCTCATGGCGGACCTATGACGAGGAATTCCAACGGAAGCAGTCGGGTTCTGACATCATTAAGTTCGGATGTAAGGATGTGGAGATCTGGATGGTTTTGAAGAGGTCGGCCTCTCCAGTATCTTCTGCAGCCACGGCAGTGCCCGCAGCCCCGGCGGTGCTTGCAGCCCCGGCTACCCCTCGCAGGGCTTCTTCGTCCTTTCGAGGGGGCGCCGGGGGGGCCGCGGCGGGGAGGTGTTTTGCCTTTAACGGGGCAGGTTGCTAAGCAGGGAATCGTTGCAGATTCAAACACCTCTGCTCTAAGTGCTGGGGTCCCCATGCAGTTAAGGATTGCCCAAAACCTAAATCGGGTGGACAGGCTCCCAAGCAGGGTCCCGGGGGCCCTCCTCAGTAGGGCTCCCTCACCGGTGCGGGGAGAGCGTATGGCCAGCTGGCTGTGCAAATATCCCCTTAGGGACGCGACGGCATTTCTCGGCAGTGGCTTTGATAGCGGCTTTCACCTCCCCGTAGTGGGGGAGGTGACGTCCGGCTTCCCTAGGAATTTGAAGTCTGCCGTGGAAATGCCGCCGGTCATGTTGGAGAAGGTGTTAAAAGAGGTGGCCTTGGGTAGGATGGTGTTTCCCTCTACCTCCCCTCCAATCCCGGGATTGGTCCTCTCCCCGGTTGGCGTGGTCCCCAAGAAGGAGGCTGGAAAATTTCGCCTCATCCACCTGTCTCATCCCCCAGGTCGGTCCGTGAATGATGCGATTCCTGAGGAATTGTGTCATGTGCGGTACCAATCCTTTGAAGAAGCGCTGGCGATAGTGCAAGGGTTCGGGGTGGGGGCATTGTTAGCCAAAGTCGACATAGAGTCGGCCTTTCGTCTCCTCCCCTTGCATCCTGAGTCTTTCCGCTTTATGGGGTTTAAGCTTCCCTCTGGGTTCTATGTCGACAGATGTCTCCTCATGGGCTGCTCAGTGTCATGCGCGTTCTTCGAATGCTTCAGCAGTTTCTTGCATTGGTGCGTCACGCAGAGCTCCGGCGAATTGGGGGTCACCCATTATTTGGACGACTTCTTGTGCATGGGCCCTGCGGGGTCACCGAGATGCGGGGCTCTGCTTGATAGAATGCAGGAACTGTTTAACCATTTTGGGGTCCCGATAGCGGTGGACAAGACGGAGGGGCCGGTTTCGTGCCTATCCTTCTTGGGCATCGAGATTGACACGGTTGCTGGTTGCTGCCGCTTGCCCTCTGATAAGCTTGCATGGCTACAGGGGGAAATCGACCAAGCACTGGCCTCCGGCAAGTTGCGAATGCATCAACTGCAGTCCCTGCTGGGTCTGTTCCATTTCGCCTGCAGGGTCATACCGATGGGGAGGGTATTCTGCAGAAAGCTTGAACGCTCTTTAGCAGGTAATGTCCGGCCACTGTTCTTTGTCCGTTTAAATGCAGAATTGAAGCGTGACCTGCGGGTTTGGGAGGTATTTTTGCGGCAGTTTAATGGGGTCCTGATATGGCCTTCGTCCCCTCGGAACAGCGAGGAAATACAGCTATTCACTGATGCTGCAGGGGGAGTGGGTTTTGGGGCCTACCTACATGGATCCTGGTGCGCCTCCACCTGGCCCGTCGATTGGGTGGGGGAGGGGCTCACCAGGAACATGCTGCTGCTGGAGCTTTTCCCAATAGTGGTGGCCATGGAGCTCTGGGGCGATAGATTGAGGGATGCATGCATCACTTTCTGGTGTGACAACCTGGGAGTGGTGCAGGCCATTAATAAGCAAAGCGAGTCATCAATGCCGGTGGTGCGTTTGCTTGCTCGCTTAGTGCTCCGCTGTCTGCAGGTTAATGTACATTTTGTGGCTCGCCATGTGCCCAGTGTTGACAACTCCCTTGCAGATGCTTTGTCCAGAGGCGAATGGGCAAAGTTTCGATCCCTGGCACCTGGTGCGGACCTGGTGGGTGAACCTTGCCCTAATTATGTTTGGCAGGTCATCAGGCCGGCATGGAGGAACTAGCCATGCGGGCTATTGCTCCTAGGACTTTAAGATTCTATCAGGCCGGCTGGCTTGAATGGGAGCAATTCAGACTGTCCGCTGACTCGTGAGGTCATGTTAGCCTTTTTGTGGAGTTTATACTCTGGAGGCCAATCGGTGGCAACTTTCAGACGTTTGTTGGCTGGGGTGTCGTTCTTCTCATCGCTGTATGGGAGGTCGGACCCAGCAAAATCTTTTATTGTGGCTCGAGCCTTGAGGGGCTGGCGGCGAGCCGTACCTGTGGCTCCAGATAGTCGGCGGCCGATTGATATCTCCCTTTTGACCCCTTTTTTGGGGTCTCTACGGGACATATGCCGCTCGGACTTCTGAAGTCAAGCTATTTCGCTTGGCTTATGCCATGGCTTTCCATGGAGCCTTCAGGGTCGGTGAGCTGGTGGCTCCCTCAAGGTCTCGACCTCCTACGCTTCTGAGGGAGGATGTGGTTTTACAGGTCGATTTGGTTTTGTGCCGCTCAAAGACTGACCAGGTTGGGAGGGGTCGCTGGCTGTCATTGCGGCCATGCTCGGTGGAAGGGATCTGCCCGGTGGAAATGGCTAACGCCTTTGCACTGGTGTGGCCCGACCTCCCTGGAGCGTGGCTCATGCATTTGGAAGGCTCATCGCTGACCAAGTACCAGTTCTGCCATGTCTTGGGGCGGGCTTTGGGTGCTCTTGGCCTCGATCCAAAGGAGTTTGGTACACACTCATTTAGGATCGGGGCGGCCACATCTGCTGCTGTGGCGGGCCATTCCGACACAGAGATTCAGTCTCTGGGTCTATGGCGTACTGCAGTATTCCGCAGATACATTCGGCCTGGTCTCTCTGTCCTGCCTGACCATGGCCCACTGGACGCATAAGTACTCATCTCAGCTTAGCGGGAGTCTTGAGGTGGTCCACTTTCCCCCGGGGGCACAATTCGGCTAATTTAAATTTGATATGGCGTACTTACTGCTAGTTTACTCTGGGGGTTTTCTGTGCAGTGTGCCTCAAGGTCCGGTCGGCCATGGTCTCTCTCCTCTCTCTTTATCTCTCTTCCTCTCTCCTTCTTCCATCTCCTCCCCTAGTGTGCCTGTGGCGCGTGTTGATTGCCTTCGCATTCTGGTTAACCTGTTTACTGACATATTGCAGGTTTTCGAGATGCCAAATCGATATGGGTGATGGGCCACTCATTCGTGTATTGGGCTTCAAGGTCTCGGGAGCTCTTGTCTGCGTGTGTGTGTCCGCGGGCCCAGTGGGTCAGATGGATTGGTGTGAGAGGAATGCGTTGGAGTGATTTGCAAAGTCTGCTGTTGCAATCGTTGCGGGACTTTGGAGTCCCTGAGGTGCTGATACTGCACTTGGGTGGCAACGACCTGGGGTACTGCACGGCCTTAGAGCTTAGGTCCGTCATTATTAGAGATCTGCATATCATTGCACAGGTGCTGCCCAGTTGCCAGTTGGTCTGGTCCTCCATGATCCCCAGAAGGGTGTGGAGGAACGCCAGGTCTGGTCCCCGCTTGGATGGCGCCCGTAAGAAGGTAAACGCTGCAGTCCAGTGTTATTTGCTAGCAAATTGATGGAGGGGGTGTCATCCGCCATGATGGCATTGCATTCAAGCGGGACAGCCTGTATAGACCAGACGGGGTCCATTTGAGTCAGGAAGGAATGGCCATCTTCCTTGACAATTTGTTTAGTTGGCTTAGTTCTAGTGCTGTGCGTTTATAGTGGTGACGGTGCTGCGGCTTGAGGCCTAGCTGTGGCGGTCTTGTATATTTGAAATCATCTGAGGATAGTGGGGTGCGCTCTCCCGGCATTTGCTATGTCGTCAGCACATGCCCCTTGGACAGGGGATGGCTGCACCATCCGGACGGGTGGGTGTGTTTGGGAGAGTTGAACACCAGCGATGTTTGAATGGTGTGTGTGATCTTTACCCCCTCCTTTCTATGACCGTTCTTTAGGGCCGCCTACCACTTAAAAGTCAGAGATGTTTAAATGTCAATTAATAAATTTGACAATATATTTTAAACGCCAGCACTTGTGTCTGTCTCTTTATTTTAGTGTTAAGTTTAGTTAGAAGTTAAATAAGTTTTGTTAGAGTGTGCGGAAAAAAGGTTGCCGATGGTGAGTTTATGGATTGATCTGTGATAACACTATTACATATCGCTGCAGATATTTTCCCATATTGAACATACAACTTGCCTAAGGTAAAAGGGTGAGAGTTTAAAACATGTCTAAAACCTCTCTGAAGAAGTGTTGTGTTTTTTTAGGTGAGTTGTATGTGTCAAGGTGGAATAACAATTAGAAGTTCACATTTTAAACCCATTTGCAATATATAAACATGCCTATGTTCATGTATGTTGTAAAGCACATTACACTAACCCAGTGTTTTTCAACCACTGTGCCGTCGCACACTAGTGTGCCTTGAGTTGTTCACAAGTGTGCCCCCAGATCTAGAGATGCCAAAACCAGTTTACAGCCACCACCATTTCAACTGTTATTTACTGGTCTTTTCTTTTCATGTAAAGGGCCAATGTATTTTATTTGGGGACTAGTGTTATTATTATTTTTTTATATGGGGGCCAATAGCTTTTCTTTTTCCCTGTGGGGCCAACATGTTTTGCTCTGTGGGGATCTCATGGTGTGCCTTGGCAATTTTAAAATCTTATTTAGTGTGCCACAAGGTAAAAAGGTTGAAAATCACTTCACTAACCTGTATTAGCTACAGTAAACTGTACCCCCTAAATAGTGGTCCTACATTAAAGTGTTTTAATTACCCTTAAATGTTTCCCCCTAAATAGTGTACCTACATATACATACAATTAAAACATACTGTACATTACCCCCCAATAATAGTATACTTCAAAATTTACTTATGTAAAAGAAACACAAACATATTTGTACTGTACTTAACTAAACACATATTAACAAAGTCAAACATAATAAACAATGACAACAATAAACCAGAGCTCTAGACACATTGTACTGGCATCTGTCTGCAGTCAATGGACTAGATTTGAACCACCCGGTTCTCTCTGATTGGCTGAATGACAACTGGCTTCCATGGGCTGACTTCAGAAAGATGGCGGTATCTACAGACACTTTGCAATGGTAAATAAATCTTGTAATAGAACATTGCACTGATCCACTGCTTATTGATTGGAGGCAGCAAGGGACCCCTGCCACATGGGGCCTTATTTTGGTTCATTCTTTCTGACAAAATCCTTCTTAGATGGACAAAACCATGAGCACTGCAGGGGGGGCAGATGTAACATGTGCAGAGAGAATTAGATTTGGATGAGTTATTTTGTTTCTGTGCAGGGAAAATACTGACTGCTTTATTTTTACACTGCAATATAGATCTCACTTTGAAGTAAAACCCCACCCAAATCTAATTCTCTCTGCACATGTTACATCTGCCCCACCTGCAGTGCACATGGTTTTGCCCATCTAAGAAGGATTTTGTCAGAAAGAATGAACCAAAATAAGGCCCATGGTCCGGATGGGTAAGCTCCGCGGCCGGGTCATGATAGCATGCAATACATTATTAAATAATTATGTAATCACTACACATTTCCCATCTCTTTAATGCAATACTACATCCAACAAGAACACGTCTATAATGGAAAATAAATACAAATTCTTCATTGAAAAACTCCAAACGTATTTCTGTTGATTTTTACATTTTAATTGAATGTTGCATTTGTAGAAAATCATAAAAGAAATAAAAACTCATAAAAAGCTAATACCACAAATAGGATTTCATAAAATCGATGTTGGTGTTATACTGTGTACTTTTATCTGGTAATCTAAAGCAGAAGTATAATGGGTTTGTAGCTGTATGGGGAGACATTAACTGAAGCAGTATGTTCAGAGGCAACCTGCTCATAAAAGATTCAAGCATTACCTCTTTTTCAAAACATTTTATACTGCTTTCTCATATAAAATATTAAACAACAATGGGCTGAACCTTTACTTTCATTTAAACAACTCTGCTCTGCTATGTGAGTGCTTTGTGGTTTGCCAGAGAAAACGATGTGCACTGAATGGAACGTTCTAGTCTTAGATGTGTGCAATTTTTAGGAATGAAAAATGAGACCTAAAATAAGTAAATGTGCATTAACCATCAATGGTCTCATAATAGCTACTTGTTCATTCTTGTAGAAAAAAAGACCATTGGGAAATAGTGCACATTAAATGTATTCACATATAATTCCTTGTATAAGCACAGTATTTATGTGGTAAGACAATAATGTGCAGTGGTGACATAGTTACCTTGGATACAGATTATATAACTGAGGGAGCTATTTATTAAAGGACTATGAAAACATGTACCCAATTGCAGGTGGCTTCTCTAGTAATAGGGCTTGTTATTGCATAGCCTAATAAACATAAAGGTTCACAGCCATTGGCGAGTTTCAGTAAGCTGTAAATGCAATTATACTAAATATAGTTTTCTGGCTTTTTGCACTAATTATCATTTTTACTTTTATTTTGTCATTAGTGAAACTGCAGATTACTTGCTGTTTAGGCTTTCAGTTGTGACATGCTAGCGCAGCCACCCTCACAAGAACCGAGCATGGCTGATGGCTATGTACTATCACTAGGGCAGCAGAGTATTGCTCAGTTGCCTTGGCAATATTTTTTCTCAGTAATGCCAGCAATAATTGCATTTTTTTTGAGTTTGTGAGTTCCCAAATAAAGATGGTCTGTTTGTTAGTTAGAGGTGGCAGAGTATAATGTTGTGTATTTGGGGCCTTAGAAGTTATTTGAAAAACCTAGAGCGGTGGTTCTCAAACTCGGTCCTCGGGGCGCCACACAGTTCATGTTTTTCATGTCACCCGACAGGTGCACTCATTACTGACACATTTTAAAAGATCTACAGGTGGAGGTAATTATTTCACTTGCTTCTGTGAGGAGACCTGCAACAACATGCAATGTGTGGGGTCCTGAGGACCGACTTTGAGAACTTGTGACCCAGAGGATCAAAAAGGCGATCTGGCCCTGCTGCAGGGCAAATCTTGGTCTAAAGAGTCCTACTTTTCAGCCCCCCTGCTCCACGTGATGCTGCTCCCATACCTCACTAATTCACATTTCACATTTCCTTGTCTACAATCTGCAAACACACTAGCCACAATTGCAGGAATATCACCTTGAATGTGTAATCAGTAAATAAAGGTTTCTGGCCTTTTATGTTGCCATCATGCTGTAATGCAGTTTGAGCTCTCTTGCCAATCATACCCAGGCTAAAATGTCTGTATTTCTTTGGATAGAAAATCAGGTTGCAATTTTAGAACTGGAACTTTGAAATAATGTGGTTTGATTGTAACTTTGCCAACAATAAATCACAAACCATACATAAAACCTCCAAAATCCATGTGGTTTATCAAAGTATATTTCAGTAAATTTTCCCTTTAGGCCTGAGTGGGAAGGGCAAATTGCTTGGTTGTAATTTGGTATCACATTTACAGAGATGGGTGTTGGAACAAAGCCTGAGAATCATAGTGAGTAAAGCCTGGAAACAGGGGCGTAACTAGAGCATTCTGGGTCCCATAGCAAAATCTTTCAAGGCCCCCCCCCCCCCCCCCCATAACAATGCCTCTGGGGGGGTCAGAAAGTGATAGAGGATTTCATGGAAAAAGAGGGTAAGAGAGAGGCAGGGTGGTGTGAGAAAGGGATGAGACACAGAGAGGACATCAAGGAGAGAGAGAAAGGGTGTCAGAGAGAGGGAGGGATGTGAGGAGTGAGAGAGAATGCATAACAGAGGGAGAGAGAAAGAGAGGTGAGAGGATGTCAGTGACACAGACAGTGCGAGTCAAGCAGGGAGAGAGACAGTGTCGAGGAGGGAGAGAGAGATATGGGCAGAAAGAGAGAGACAGGGGAGGGAGAGTCACGGAGATACAAAAAGTCATAAAGAAAGAGAGAGATTCAGTCAGGGGGCAGGCATAGACTGTCCAACAGAGCACGCTATGGAGACATAGATGGACAGACATACAAACAGACGGACAGATGGGTGGGAATGGGGTCTCACATTACATACATATACTTGCCTTCCTCATACATGCATACATATATACATACACACATACAAACATACATACATACATCCACTGACTCCCTCATAAATACTGTACAAACATACATTCACTGCCTCCCTCCCTCATACATACATACATACATACATACATACATACATACATACACTGTCTCACTCATACATACATACATACATACATACATACTGTACATACATACATACATACATACATACACTGTCTCCCTCATACATACATAGTACATAGCACAGCTGCACATACACCTACATGCCTCAGGAACGTTTTTCTTGTAATCAATTAAAAATATGTGGTATTCTGTAATGTATAGTTGGCACAGAATCAAATTGCAACTTATTATGAAAGTGTGTAGTATGCCCTGCAGCCATTGTGCAACAGTTGCAGTCCATGGGACTTTGGAAATGATACGTGTATATTTGTACTGTAGAACTATAGCAAAACAACAAACTTGTTTTATATAAATAGCTGAAATATTTTTGCAAATGCATGTTTTATTAATTAATGCTGTGATGAAGCCCTAAGATAAAACCCCATTCATTTTTGTAACCTTGTATGCTCTGGATTATAATTATTATTCCAGACTCAGATTCTTTAGCCAAGTTTCCACTTCCATCTGTGAGTGTGCATTTTCCTTGGCACAGAGACATCTATTTCGCATTGATCTCTAACTTTACAGGTTTGCCGTAACTTTTGAATATTATTTACCAATCTAAACCTCTTGGACAACAGAGACTTAAATATTTTTTTATATGGAATATATATTTGCATTCCCATTCTATCTGTGAATTATTTAAAGTTTCCTCTGCATGTGCAGAAATTTACATTAAGTGCCATCAATATTTTGTATATGCTACATAGAAAGGGACCATTAAATGCATCAGGACTGTGCAATAGCTCCTGCTCAGGGAAGTACGTTTAAAAACAGCAAGACATCCAACATCCCATAACTTCTCTTGACCCTCTTTCAGAAAAATTAGCAAGCCAGATACTAAAGGCCCCCATACACTAGCCGATTTTGGTCAGATTTCAGCCAGATCAGTCGGATCTGGCCGAAATCGGACCAAAATCGGCTAGTTTTGATGTCCCCTCAGATCCGATGCGCGGTCCCGTGCGCATTGGATCTGCGTCGGGTGGTCGGACCTGCTGCACGTCCGACCACCCGACTTGGGACCTAGTGGGGCGGCGCGGCGGTGGAGGGAGCAGGGGGGGGGGCTGGGGACGCTGCGGGGGACACAGGCGGGAGCTGTCAGTACGGAATAAAAAAAAAAGCCCATACAATGAATGGGCGGCCTGTGATTGGCTGAGCGCTCTCTCAGCCAGTCAGCAATTGGCTGAGAGAGCGCTCAGCCAATCACAGGCTGCCCATTCATTGTATAGGCTTTTTTTTCTAGCACTGACAGCTCCCGGCTCTATGCCGCCTGTGTCCCCCGCAGCGTCCCCAGCCCCCCCTGCTCCCACCAGCAGCCCTGCTCTGTAGCCCCCCCCCCCCCCTGCTCCCCGGGTTTTTTACATGTGATAAATCGAGACGATTTATCACATGTAAAAAATGGCACATCAAGTGCCAATCTAATCAAGCTCCCCCGGGGAGCAGCCGGGGAAGCTCAGGGGGAAGTCGGGGGCGACTTGTCCTAAGGACAAGTCGCCCTAGTGTATGGGGGCCTTTAGTGCAGCAAGATGTCTTGTTGCATCACACTGGAAGAATCAAAACCCTCCTTCAGCTCAAACAGTGACAAATAAGATTTGGTTTATAGCTTCAATGGAGAAGATAACAGCATTTCTACAGAACAACTCCATATAATTTATTCAAATATGGAATCCATTATATGTTTTTACACAATCTTTACAGGGCAGGAAAAAATTTGACCATCTTGAGAATTTTGTATTATAAATTTAAATTTTGACCTTTTGCATGGTAATTCATTTGAAAAAGCATCTCTGAAGAACTCTTGCAAATTAAATATCCCCGGGCTATATATATATATATTTTTAAAATACGTCCTTCAACATTATTCATCCGAAATAACTTAAAATGTTAATGTAGGAGTAGATATGGTAACAACACTTTCAAAAAGTATAGGAACAATTTAGAGCAAAATTTATGTCTCAATTTGCAATTCTATGGTCCGTTCTTTGCAATATCTTGAATGACATTGTCCTGGTTTTTTTTTGTGTGTGTGTATTATGCATTTATTGAGAATTTTATACGTTGTTAATTGTATATCAAAATTTGAATAAAATATGTTAAAGAAAAAACAGCAAGACCTACTTCTTGGAAGAGTCATGTATACTATTTTGTAAACATAATTTATAGTAATCAAAATTGGGGCGCTATGCTGCCCGTTGATCTATCTAAACCTGGGTAGATGTCGCCACATCTAAAGTGAAACAATATCAACAAAATTAGGAATTGACATGATCAAGTGGCGCAAAATAAAATAATAGTGAACAGTGCACAAATTATACTAGTGAAACAAATAGGTACGTGATAGGAGAATACGTTCCTTGAATTCCAGAAACACGGTGATTCTTCTGTAGTGGGATATAGAGTGCTTGAATATCCTTCAAGATAATGGGGTGAGTGTTCGTGTTATCAAACCAATTTAACCGGACGTTTTTTCATCCAATGATTGTAGATATATTTTTCTCGAAAAAAGAGGGTAAAGTGGGGATTTGTCATCCATTAAATAAACGTGATAGATTTAGAAATTTTCCCCTGAATTTTGGAGTTCTTTTTTCTATTGCCTACCTCGCTCACCTCTATAGGAGGGACGAGGAAGCATATATCGGTATCTTTTAAAAGCTTTAAACAAGGGTCATAATGATGAGATGGCATACCCACTCACAATCAGAGCCGGCCTTAGGCATAGGCAAACTAGGCAAATGCCTACGGCGTTTGGAATGCCTAGGGGCACCAGAAGCTTCTGCTGATTAAAATGATATGCAGCATGCCTATATTATGTGTGAGTGAGGCTGTATCTGCATATGAAATAGTGTATTCATGGAAATCACTATAACATAGCATTCCGTATGCAGGTACAGCCACAGTCGCACACAGAATATAGGCATGCCGCATATCATTTTAATCATCAGAAGCTCCTTGTGTATCCTGGTCACATAACAATGCAAATAAAGTTTCAGCAAAAAAGGCACCCAACATTTGCCAGGAGTTGCATGGCCTATTGAGGCAAGATGTATGAGGAAACATCTGTATCCAAGCAGAGGTAGGTCACAGTGTTAGCAGCTGTGCGAGTGCTGTTTGCGGGTGGGCTGGTTGTGCAATAGTGTTCGGCATATGTGTAAGGGGCATTATGTGTGTCATGTATAAATGCATTAATAATGTGCGACATGTGTAACAGGCATTATTTGTGTCATGTCTATAAAGGTATTAATAATGTGCAACATATGTGTAAGGGGCATTATGTGTGTCATTATGTGTATGAAGGGCATTAATAAAGGTTGGCATATGCGTAAGGTGCATTGGGGCAGATGTATTAA
Organism: Crinia signifera; assembly: GCF_055691185.1. Classification (NCBI taxonomy): domain Eukaryota; kingdom Metazoa; phylum Chordata; class Amphibia; order Anura; family Myobatrachidae; genus Crinia; species Crinia signifera. The sequence continues at coordinate 126,250,378 of NC_139220.1, read as the reverse complement.
GCCTTAACAAGAGATAAATGCAAGGGTGATAAGGAGAGATAAACGTCCAGCTAATCAGCTCCTTACTAACTTTTTTCAAACACATTCTGCAACATGGCAGTTAGGATGTGATTGGCTGGACGTTTATCTCTCTTTATCACCCTTGCATTTATCTCTTGTTAAGGCTTAATACATCTGCCCCATTATGTTTATAAGGACATTAATAATTACCCAGGCCAAAGTCTGATGGAAGGGCCCAGTAAAACAGTAGAATAAGTATTCATACCTCCCAACATGACCTTCTCCAGGCAGGACACAATGCTCGGCTCCTGAACTTCCCTCTTAATTTTGATTGCCATCACCTGTGGAGAAACCTTTCTTATTAGTTAACCTGTTCAAAAACAGGTGATGGCAATTATACATTAAGAGGAAAGTCCAGCAGCACAGTAGTTTGTCCCTCCTGGCATGGGTCATGTTGGGAGGTATGAGTATTGATGCTGTGATCAAGCTGTTGGGAAGGTATACCACTGACTTGCTTCATGGACTGTGTGAATGCATTGTACACAGCCTATGGCATCAGACTGAAAAGGAACAGGACCCTACAGGGAAAATTACTAATGAAGATTGCTACTTGTTTCTCTTACAGATGAAACCATTTATATTGGGTTTCACCATACTGCATTATTATGTTTTACT